>NW_027529634.1:687308-746729 GCF_008692635.1 Crocuta crocuta
GTCTAGGGAGCTGGGGGATGGGGAGTGCTTGTCATCAATAAAATCAACCAAATGATTAGAATTTGGGTTAGGACTTTTAGTAGCCCTGTACCCCTGGAGGATCACAAATGGCCTGTTCAATGTCAAGTTTATGTAATGATCCCTAAATGATGAAGTTTGGGGAGAGTCTGGGTTGATGAACCCTTCAAGTTGCTGGGAAGGTTCCTGGAAAGGAAATGGAAGCTCTGCATGACCCTCTCCCCATACCTTGTCCTATCCATCTCTTCTATTTGGCTGTTCCTGAGTTATATCTTTTATAGTAAACTGATAAATGTACCTAAGGTGTTTTCTTGGGTGAGTCATTCTATCAACTACAGAATTTGAGGAAGAGGTTGTGCCAGATTTGTCTCTAGTAAGTCAGAAGTGAAGGGGCCCCTGGCACTTTTGAGACTGAAGTGAGGCAGTCTTATGGGACTGAGCTCTTAACTTCTGGAGTATGCTTTAACTCCTGACAGTGTCAGAATTTAATACTTGAACACCCAGGTGGTGTTGGGAAATAATAGACCTGCTAATATAATGTAGTTGTGACTGACCTTACTGACTTCTTCAAATAGTTTTGTGTTTATTCCAGTTTTATAGCTGTATAAACACACTGGTTAAGGCAAGGCTTATCTCTGTTTTGCTATTATTTCCATTAATTTTCCAAAGTGAATCCACATTTTAGCAAAATGTTACAAGTGAAATATCCAATTGAATTCATATAAAGTAATTGCATTTATTAATGGATTGATAATCAGTTTATTGGATAAGTTTTCCATTAATTATATTAGTGTAATTTATGCCAAGAGAAAACACTTCTATTTCTAAAAGACCTGTTCAGTCTGTTCATACATATACTCTTGAAAACTAAACTCAAGGGACATGGGAAGGAATATTGGGAAATGAAAGGGATATATGCAATTAGAATCAGTGTTATTCAAAATGTGATACTTGAACCAACAGCATTCATATCACCTGTGAGCTTCCTAGAACTGCAAATTCATTGGCCCCACTTCAATTTATGGAATCTAAGGGGTGGGGCCCAGGACAACCTGTGTTTTAATAGCTTTCCAGGTGATTCTTGTGCAAAGTCTGACAACATTGTTTTCTATGTAGTTTAGACAAATGAAAGTTCAGGTGAGTAAGTCAGCAGTGATGAGACGCCCAGGTTAAATGGGAAGGTGATCAGCTTTCTGCAGTCGTCATGGGACTGTGAGGTTTTCTGGGATACAGGACTTTTGGAGCTAACACCAGGTAAGTTCCAGGCAAACCTGGACAGGTTGGTCATTATGGTCAAATGATTCTGTATCTATTTTAGAAGCTAGACTACCTTGCATTTCATTTCGTCTCTGTCAGATATTCTTTATTCCCTGACTGATTTCCCTTAGGCTCCGGGCATGACCAAATTAATATGGCTACCTTGTGGGTCATAGATTTGGGGAATTCAATAAGGTAGTTAGTTAGAGTTGACATTTTGTTCTTGCAGTAACTGCTGGAGTTTGATTACACCAGAGTGTGTGATCCATAACTTGCTTCTCTGCTTAATTCTTTTTCACTTCAGTGTTATATGTGCAATAGGGCTAAGCAACGGCGGTAGCTGGAAATAACTTTAAAGTTCCTGAAAGTCACTTAAATTTGTTGCTTTTATTTTATTTTTTGATTACTCTATTTGCTCATTGCTGTGTTATTTTGAATCCCTCCTTGTGTTTCTTGACTGAACAGATATCTTCATTAATAGTATTAACTTCACACTTACGTCAATGAGGTCAAAATTTTCAAAGCGTTTGCTGGGCATCAATTTATTTTGTAGAGGTTTTGATAGTACTGTAAATGTCCCTGAGAGTTGATTAATAGAATTAACAGCTATGAGTAATTATGAGTGCTCTGTTTACTTTAAGTGTGGCTTGATTTTAATGCCTATCTTGAAAGATTATTTCTAAGGATGTAGAGTAGAAAATGTTTCAAAGAAATGAGTTTCATCTTTTGTGAAGTTCAAAGCAGATAGAAAACAGAACATTTAACAATTTATGTCTGTCTCTAATGAAATCTAATGGGTTGGTGGGTGTGTGTTTCTTCAAACATAACAACTCTGCACAAATTATTTGTTTTTAATATCATAAAACCAATGTTATATTACTTGCTTTTCTTAAAGCTCTTACAATGAAGACTCAATTATGTTGCATTCACAAACAATTAGGTTTGACTATTTGGATGCAAACTATTGTTGCCAACATTTTGCAGCACTTTTTTAACCAGTAAAAACATTCTGCTTTGTCTATTAAAATGCTCATTTTGCAAATTGTTTTTCATGTGATTTAGGCTGTAGCACAAATGCTTTCTCTCTCTCTCTCTGCAGTTAATTTTCCCTTTTTATCAACACAATTTGCTGGATAAGTACTGTGAGTTATCTCTGAATTATGGGCTTTCTCTACCGAATTAACAACTCAATTTTAAGTATGAGGGAACTGTAGAACCCAGGTAAACATAGGAATCATTTCCCAAGAGTCTAATATGCCCATTTGGTGGTCCCTGAGTAACTTGAATCCCCAATGTGTACTAGTTTGTGTGCTCTGATCCATGAATATTCTAGGGTACATTCTAGAATTTGGGCTGGCCCAGAAAGGTGGGTTCTGTGTTACTCTGAGTAACCTTTTAAAGTTATCACTTATGATCAGAATTACGCGCAGTTAACCACCGAAAATCTGTGAAGAGTGTTGTGTTGGTCTCCAGTGTTTTAAATATTGGTACAGTTTTTCTCTTAATGATGGAAAACATGGATTGTTTTTGATTGAGCACCAGACAAAATACTGGTATCTTGTTTACTGCTCACCAGGAGCAAAACTACATATCCTCATCTTAGGGTCATCCTCAGCGTGGTGAGCTGGGCCAATAAGATAAGGGGCTTATATGTTAGAACTACCTGAAGAAACAAGAGAGTCAACATCCCATTTCCCATCTGACTATAATTCTGTGCCTACCTGCCTTGAGGGCAATGGCAGGCAGACCCATTCCTACTTAAATTGTCATTCATTCTCTCCCCTTCTCTTTGTGTTTTCATTCCCATCTCTCTTATTTAATTCTCACTACCAACCTTTAAGAATTAGGCATTAGGTCTTTGACAGATAAGTTTAAGGTTTCATGACATTGCCATGGTCACTCAGAAAGTAGCAGTGCCAGCATTTGAATCTAGCTTCCTAATAATAAAGCTTTTATCCATGCCCCTGTGCCCTTGTGCTGTAATGTAAAACATAGCCATGGGTAGTCTGCCTTGGCAGTGTGTGAGGTAAAAAAAAAAAAAAAAAGCCAAAAACATAAAGTAGTCTAGCACCCTGAAAAGTACTTTCAGTGAGAATTATGTCACTAATAATCTAGTCACTGCAGTGGTCTTAGATATATCTGCCTAAACATATACCTTGATTGCTTTTCATTCTATTTCCTAAATCCCTGGGACTAAGTTCCCATTGTCACCTTTCCCATTGAGAGCAAGTTTTTTCCATTACTAGGGCTCTGACAATGATTTAAAAAAATTGTTTGATAAGGGGCACCTGGGTGGCTCAGTTGGCCCTACTTTGGCTGAGGTCATGATCTCATGGTTCATAAGTTTCAGCCCTGCATTGGGCTCTGTGCTGACAGCTTGGAGCCTGGAGCCTGCTTTAGGGTTCTGTGTCTCCCTCTCTTTCTCTGATGCTCCCCTTCTCATGCTCATGCTCTCTCTCTCTCTCTCTCTCTCAAAACTAAACGTTAAAAAATTATTTGATAGCTCTCCCCAAGTTGAAACCAATGACTGGTTAAAGACTTTACCCAGAGTGTAATATATTACACTCCGTCGGTACTTGGGAAATTGTTGGGACTAATTTACTTGTAATTTACGTAAAACTGGAACAAGTTGGACTGACCAATATCTTTCAGTTACGTCCATGTTTGCTACAACTATCTTCAGGTGTCTTACTGATTTTGTAAACACAAAACCCATTTGGAAGGTTTCTATGCCAAAATTAGGCATGTTTGTCTACTGTTCCTTATCTAAGGTCTATTTTCTAAGTTAGAATCTGAATACAGATGTATTATGCTTTATATTGTATTTGGAGAATCATAATGTAACATATGAATGCAGTGATCCATAAACTCAATATAAACTTATAAGCCATCAATGACGTTTGAAGGTACTGCTGTAGCTAATCAAAATCTTAGGGCTACAAGCTTTTACTTCATTTCAAAATCATTTTTTTAAAAGAAATGAAAATTTACTAACCTTTCACTCGACACTAAATAATGATGGGATCCTACTTCATTTATATTCAGTTAGGGTAACATATTTATTCAGGTACCAGATGTAGAGTGTTAATGGATTAAAGTATATGGACAAAGTAGGCAATTGTACTGTAAATGTTACTTAAGTGAATTTGGCCTGCAAGGGTATTATTGATTTATTTTATCTAATTTAGTTTGTATTGCAATTCAAGCTCAACACTGAGGGTTGAAGTCATCTGTCTTCTATAGGTGAAATGACTTCAGGTCTCAAGGGAACTGAACTAAGTGAATAGGAAGTCTCTTCCTTTGAGGAAGCAAAGAGGATGGAAATATTTTCCAATGGGGTGAGCGGGGGCAGGGGAGGGGGGAATGTTCTCCTCCCAAGGACACTAGAAAACCATATTCCACCGGGAAGAAAACCTGCAACCACCACTCAGGGAAACATTTTGATTTCCTTGTCAATATTAAAACAATATCCTCTTAATAGCTGAAGAGTGGTACTTTGCTAAGCATGGAGCTTAGGGATGTTGCTTATCATCGATCACTTTGTAAATCAACAGAACAGGAAGAAAGGTGCCTCTTTAGCTATTGTACAAAGTACACTATTTAGGGTCTCACGTTCATCCCCTCCATTCTCAAAGTGTCCAGGCTTATGAAGAGTGGCCAGCGAGCACAGGAGAGCAAAATTTTCTCTTTATCTTTTATTTCTTTTTTGAAGCTATTATGAAATTGCATAATACTAAATATGTTGAATGATTGCATGCAAATGATGAAAAAGATCAGTGCCATTAAACAGTTGTGAGAATATTTCACTATGTGGCTGCAATTCCCCA
The DNA here is from genome assembly GCF_008692635.1 of Crocuta crocuta. Taxonomy (NCBI): domain Eukaryota; kingdom Metazoa; phylum Chordata; class Mammalia; order Carnivora; family Hyaenidae; genus Crocuta; species Crocuta crocuta. Next base: position 692,411 of record NW_027529634.1, read on the forward strand.
AATTGCTGCAGCCTGAATTCATGAGGATTTTAAAGAAAAAGAAAGCAATAAGAGTTTAAAAAAATAGGGTTTCAGAAAGCATAGAACTGGTTTACATCATTAGTTGGGGTCCTCTGACACATCCCTGTGAAACAGGGAAGGATCCCTATCCTCTTCAATTAACTATAGGAAAACTGAGGCCCGGGGAAGTGTGGTGGATCACTCCCAGGCTATCTGGGGCAAACAGTCAGTTCTCAGGTGGAAAAGCAATACCACACACCTATTAGTTGTCCCCTGACCTCTCTACTTCTAGAGTTGCAAAGAGATCTATTAAAAACCCAGTCAGACAACTCCCGGGAGCCTTCGGATATGAAATCTCTAATGACTCCATGCAAAATATCCGAGACCTGAAACATCTGTTGTGGAGATACAGTCAAGTTCCACACCCGAGTCTCAAGTTAACAACTTATTTCCTTTCGTTTCCTTTTATTTATTTTTTTTAAAGTGTGTAGCAGCTGTCCACATATTTCAGAGGACAGACCTTGGTTTAAAACCTCAGCCAGAGAACATTATATAGAAAAGTCACACAATTCGCTGTATGTGCTAATTAGAAGCTTACACAAGCACATGAATTCATTTATACACTGATGGATTTTTCAGTTGCCAAATAGCTCCAGCAAAAAGACCAGAAAAGTAAAAATAGTCAATCTAATGAATTTAACATTTATTTTTATGCAAGCTGGGTAATTTTTAGAATTGTTTTGTTTTTTGGAGGAATGATTTGCATGTGCAGTGCATTTGTTTTTTTTGAAACTTTTGAAATCCTATTTCCTGGAAAAGGGAGACAGTTTTTTTTGCCTGAGAGACATTCAGCCATATACCCAGAATTAAACTCAGAAGACCAGAAGTTAAAGGAAGAGAGATAATCCTTAGGTCACACATTCACAAAACTTGAGGGAAAGAATAAAGAGCATCAAGGAAAAGATCAATGTGACTTATGATTTCACCGCAGCATGAGGTAAATTTGTCTCCAGTGTGAGCCCCACACCTAATGAAGAACAGTTTACTGGTTCCCTTTCTGTTGCATCCCTTCAGCCTGAGACAGCAGGTAAATGTCAGCCACCATTCTCCACAGAAATGCAACTTCATATGCTGTTCTTTTTAATCTTTACTTTTCTTTGGGGCACCTGGGTGGCTCAGTCGGTTAAGCGTTCGACTTTGGCTCAGGTCATGATCTCACAGTTCGTGGGTTCAAGCCCCATGTTGGGCTCTCTGCTGACTGCCAGCTCAGAGCCTGGAGCCTGTTTCAGATTCTGTGTTTCCCTCTCTCTCTGACCCACCCCTGCTCACGCTGTCTCTCTCTCTCTCTGTCTCTCTCTCAGAAATAAATAAAAACATTACAAAAATAAAATCTTTACTTTTCTTATACTTTGTTTTGCTTTATCCTCCTTAGACACACATAAACCAAAATACATGTTTATCTATCTGCCCTTCAATCAAGTACTGAGGGATTACTATTGGTCTGGCATTCTTTGAGGAATAAGAGAGAATATCCTGGTCTTAGGCATTTCACAATCATGTGGAGGAACCATATAATTAAAAAGTAAATAAATCCATAATAAAGATAATTGTAATTAGAAAGAATTGCTAGAAAGACTGTAAATATAACTTAACAAAGAATTATTGGGTGGAGCAGAGGCCGATGGGATAAAATGTTGATTATGAAGACCTCCCCAAGGAGATTCATTACCTGAATGATGGAAGGAAGTAAACATGCAATGCTTTGAAGAACAGATCTTCCTGGAGAAATGAACAAATACAATAGCCTTGAGACCAGGGCGATTATTAAAAATGGAAAGAACATAAAGTTTAGGGCATAGTCGACTCAGTGGAGTATGGTACAAGATGAAGTCAGGGAATTAAACAGGTTAAATGAGGAAGTATCTTATTGGCCACTGAAAAGAAAACACTTGTATTACACTCTTTGTGTAAACTTTGATACAGTTTTCTACATGATATCTATGTGGTGGGCCTTGTACCAGGCACTTCATGGACACTTTCATGTAGCTTCACCAACATCCCTGCAAGGAGTGCAACAATAATCTCATTTTGTGGATAAAACCATGGGAGCTCAAAAAGATTAAATAAAATTTCCAGGATTATTTAGCTAGTATGAAGCCAAGATTCCAAGCCATATCTAACTCCACAGTCTGAGTCCGTCTACTCTTCCCCTGTGTTTGTCTTTTCCTCTATCCAATTTCCCAGAAATAGAAACATCTTTCTTACAGATATTCTTGTCAATTCCTACTTACTCTCCAGGAAACATTTTTACCTCCCTTCCCACCCCCTTATTCTCTTCTTCCCCTTTTTAAACCTTATCTTCTACCAAGTTGGATGAGTATGGCATGGCATATATAGTATCTTCTGTTTTCCTGTATTAACACCAGTATCCCACTTTCATTGTTGTTATCTTTACCTGTCTTCTTCACTGCATTGTGTACTGCACAGTGAGAAACTGTGTCTGTAACAGAACACACAGTATCCTCCAGCACACTCTGTGGCAAAGAGTAAGTGCTGAAATAGTATAAAAAAGAAAAAAAGAATGATGTTACCAGATTCACTTGACCTTAAAGTCCCCACGATTAGACTGAAAAATTCTATGGCATCAAAATTGAAATTGGGATGCCTGGGTGGCTCAGTCATTAAGCATCTGACTTCGGCTCAGGTCATGATTTCACAGTTGTGAGTTTGAGTCCCCTATCAGGTGAGCTCCAGCACCGCTTTGGGTGAGCGTGAGCCCTGTTTCTCTCTCTCTCTCTCTCTCTTTCTGTCTCTGTCTCTGTCTCTCTCCCCCCTCCCCCCTGCCCTTACTTACTTGCTCCTTCTCTCAAAAAAAATGAAGTTGCAATGTAATGAAGAAACAATTTTTTTTTTTTAAGTTTTATTTTTAAGTAATCTCTACACCTGATGTGGGACTTGAACTCACAACCCTGAAATCAAGAGTCATATGCTCTGCCGACTAAGCCAGCCAGGCATCCCATACTGTTGGTATTTAATAATGAGCCTTTAAAACCCATAATGTAACATGATATAGAGTAGTAAGTGCACTTTTGGAATGCTTGCCTACAGTCTCTCAGCATTTTCATTATCTCTCCCAAACTATGACACCAAATCTAGAATTTAAAAGAATTAAAGGAAATGATTCAGTTGTCTAATTTATGTGGATGCAAATCCTAACCTTGCCTCATATCAGCAGTAAGCTTTAGTTTTCTCATCTCTAAAGTTATGCCAATAGTTTGTGCCATTTTTATGAGAATTAGAAATAATATACATAAGCACCTAGCACAGGAATCAGGATATATCAGGAATGCCTCATAATAATCTTCGTAATGTAGTCGTGTGCGCTCATCTTCAGACACTTGCAGTTATTCCCTATTGCCATCCCAAGTAATAAAATTACTTTGCATGGCCTTCATGAGTCCCACAATTGGTTCCTTCTTTTCCAGCCTCAAATTTCACTATGTTTCTCAAATTTCCAGTTATCCATCCAGTTAACTATCCAACTCCCTCCTCTCCAACATGCTTAGAATCTTCAAGCCTTTGTGCCTTTCATTATACTATGTTGAAAGGCTGGATTATTATTTTTTACCTGCTGACATTTCTTTTACTATGGAAGACTAGATTAAACTGTGTTTAAGAACATGGACTCAGGGATTCCTGGGTGGGCCAGGTGGCTAAGCATCCAACTCTTGATTTCTGTCCAGGTCATGATCTCATGGTGGTAGGATTTAATCCCACATTGGGCTGTGCACTGACAGTGTGGAACTTGCTTGGGATTCTCTCTCTCTCTTTCTCTCTCTCTCCCTCTCTCCCTTCCTCCCCTTATTTATGTTCCTCCCTTGCTTGTGCTGTCTCTCTCAAAATAAATAAAAACTAACAAAACAAAACACATGGACTCCAGGTCCAGTCTCCCTGGTTCAAATCCTAACCTCTTTACACACAACATCTGACTTCCTTAACATCTCCATGCCTCTATGTCCATATATATTATAATTAGAATAGGAAAATGTTAACCTCTTGGGGTAACAAAGATTGAAATACTTTTCATATGTAAAGTACCTATAACATTGCATGACAGGAAGTGAGCACCACATGGAATATTACCTGTCATCATCGTCATTATCATCACTTTTCAATACTTCTCTATATAAAAAAATGCAAGTAACCCTGTTACTTATCAGAGTATCTGCTCTTTGCTTATTGTTCTACCAACATCTCTCTTGTATCTTTATTATAGAACTTAAAAAGTTATGTTTATTATTAAAGTATATGGCTTGAAAGCTTGCCACTCCCATAAAATTCGGTGTTTCTTTAAGGCAGGAGTCATAATACCCTCTTGCTCATCTCTTTTATCATCACAGGGCCTCAGAACAACGTTTGCTCAAAAACTGTATACCAGTTAAGTGTGAAATGAATAAGAATGCATGTGTCTAATTTATTTATTGTTTACTTACTCACTGTTTTTCTTCTTGCATGAGAACAAGAGCATTGAGCTTATCTGTCACTGCTGTGTCCCAGAGCTTAAAACAGTGCCTGGTACAAAATAGGCACTCAAGACATATTTGTTCAATGAAAAATGAAATTAATTAATGGATCAATCAATAAATCAAGATAACCATATTTGAGGTTTCTTAAAACTCCCTCTTCAGTGAATTAGAAAGCATGTGCTTTAGTCCTTAAGTTCTCTGTGTATTTCCACACACAAACATGTTATGTGTATACAGATTGCAGAATTGGAATCATTTCCAGAATCAGGATGTAAATTGGACATGTGGGCAAGTGCTTGACTAGGTGGCAGGGAGATATTTGAACAAAAATATCTTGCCTAGAGAAAAGCAGGTGGAATTTGCCTTTTCAACATTTTTGTGCCAAGCCAGATAATTTACTTCTCACCTGGGAACAATTTCCTTCCCGCAGTCATAATGTGAGTTTCACCACAGCTGTGGAGCTAAAGTCAAAGTCAAAGTAGAGATTGCTGCGTCACTTGCTGGGAAATGACTTTTTAGTTTGGGTCTATGTCCTTGTCTGGCAGCTTTCTTATTTGTGTTTAAAAACATGGACTGCAGAGAGGTGCACATCTGTTTCTGAATGTGTAAGTAGAATATGGAAGGAATTTTTTTGCATGTGGCTTTAAATTTCTGGACTCTTTAGCTGTCCCAGTACATGCATTCTGACTTCTATTTTTCCAGCCAAGAAGCAGCAGCTGCATCTGGATGTGTGAATTATACATTTGAGTTAACAGTATTTAACAGGAACATACATTTCTTTTTTATCTCCTGTATCCAGAATTCTAAGACAACCAGGTTTATCAATATGATGCTGGTATCTTTCATCACCTCGGTTCCCTCTCTTCTAAGAAAATTTCTGTTTTTAGCACCATATAGACAGACCAGAGAATAAATAAATTACTCTCTGCACTGCCTCCCATATTGCTTTATTCCCCCTTCTGATATTGGACATTTCATAAGAAAAACAATATTGTAAGTTGGAATCTTAGTGACAAAGATCAAGACAAGGATAGACTAGGGGTAGAAGAATGAGTATGTACTTTCTTTTATGCCTGAGTCATGAAAAGAGTCACTAAAGGAAGGTTTCCAGTGCTGAGTCAGAGACCTTAATAACAGCCTCTAATTTCCAGAGTCAGTGGAAACAGTGGAATGTCATGTGGTTACATTATGCCAGCTGCAGAAACGAACATGATAGAAAAGAGGAGAAAAATGTTTTCAAACATTGCCTGTGAGTAGGTAAAGAAGGCCTACAATGTGTGACTGGATAAGTATCCTTCTCCTGGACACTCTTGTCTAATGCCTGACATGCTGTATTCAATATATTGAGATGTTCTTTGTTTATTCAAGACATTTCAGAGGCACATGGGTGGCTCAGTCAGTGAAGCACTCAACTCTTAGTTTCGGCTCAGGTTTTGATCTAATGGTTTCATGGTTTCAAGCCCCATGTTGGGCTCCCTGCTGACAGTGTGGAGTCTGCTTGGGATTCTTTGCCTTCCTCTCACTGTCCCTCCTTCACTCACACTGTGTTTGTCTCTCTCAAAATAAATAAACAAACCTTATAAAAAAAAAAAAAAGACGTTTCAGTCTTGGGAGTCTCCTTTTGATAAGAAAATATGCTCACATGTGTAATACCAGCTGATATCAGTTATTAACTCCTTTTTAGAAATTAGTTGACCAATGGCTAGAGTAGTCGCAAGGGACCATCAAATAGATATCTGCAGTTGTGGAAGCTCCAAGAACAAGCAAGGAAGTTGTAGAGGATTCAAAAAAAGAAATTTTACATGCCCAAGGTGAAGAACAGGAGTCCAGAAGTCAAAGATCCACATTTAGACTCTAAGTGTGTTTGTATCACACTAGCCTCAGGTCACTCAACTGTGGAAAGAAAAGTGAGAAGAGCCAAGCTATATGCAGTATTTAAGGTCTGCCTGTCTTCACCTGACTCTACTGAAGGAAAAGTAAATGGGAGCAGTTCAGAAACTGTTTTACTGTACAGATTCTGAATAGTGAGCATCACAGAAAAAAAACAACCAAAATAACACTACCAATCATAATCTAAAGCAAGAGTTCCCAGTGCTTCTGTTTTATAAATAAAGTTTTATTGGAATATATCCACACCTATTCATTTACGTATGGCCTTTGTTTCTTTCCTGCTGTAATGGCAGAGTTGAACAACTGCAACAGAGATCTGGCTCACAAGTCTAAAATATTTACTATCTGGCTCTTTACAACAACAACAACAACAACAAAAGGTGGAGGGGTGTCTGGGTGACTCTATTGGTTAAACATACAACTTTTTTTTTTTTCTCTAAGCGTCCAACTTTAGCTCTGGTCATTATCTCATGGTCTGTGAGTTCGAGCCCCATGTTGGGCTATGTGCTGAGAGTCTGGAGCCTGCTTCAGATTCTGTGTCTCCCTCTCTCTGCCCCCACCCCCCACTCATTCTCTGTCTCTGTCTCTCATATATGAATAAATGTGAAAAAAAAATAGTGTATCCCTTGCTCTAAAACATCCAGAGAAGCTATGCTGCCTTATACAACACATTGGGGTCCGCAAATGGGAACCTGTAAAAGACTCATAGGTATTGTGTTATGACCAGAGAACATATGAAAAATGCAAAAATGCATTTCTGGTGCTCCTCATTAGTAATAGCTCTGAAGTCATATGTAGTTACTAGTTGCATTTTCTTACATTTATCACCGAATTAGATATTTGTCAACTCGCCCAAACTCAATTAGTGCTTAATGATATATCTTATATTTTTAATTTCCATCAATCCCTGTCTGAAGATATTTACTATTTGTTATTTCCCCATATTCTTAAAAACTCTTTGAGCTGCTGCAAACTTTGAATTTCATAATATGATGTGATGCTCCTTTATGCATGCAGAGGGGCCAACTATTATACATCTGTTGAATGTTGATACATGAGTCAAAACTCTTCACCAGAATATAAAATAAGTCTAGAAAAATGACTGCCATTGGCTTAAAGCAGAAGACCTGTTGAGGGCATGACAATAATAGGCTTTTATGGAGTCTGTGTGTATGTATGATGGAAGAAAAAATCTAATTTATGTATTCAGAAATAGTCATTTTATAATAAATCTGTGGTGCCTAGTATACTCTTAATGCCCAGGGGTTTTGAAGGAAAGCATAATCTGAGAAGTTTTGATGAAATTTATTGATGGGACCACAGATATCAATGGTTTTTAAATGATTTTATTTGTTGGGGTGGGACAATTTGAGTATGTTCTATACATCAAGTGGGCAACACTTTAGGTCAGCCTTCTGAGGGTTGCCTGTTTCAAATGAGGATAAAGTCTATATTGTAGGGTTGTTAGGAAGCTGCCTCAGATAATGTATGTGAAAGCAGTAAGTAAACTAATTTTTGTAATAGCATCTGTTACTATCATCACTGCATTTACAATGTTGTCATGGCTAACAGAAGGTTTCCAATATAACCTTGAATTAACTTGAAGTGATTGGGTTTTATTTCAATCATTTCCTCATACAAAAGACCATTGATCATGTTCTGATCAAAAGTTTTGTAACCCGTAGAGCTAGGACTTGAAAATCACGTGCTTTAGGCAAATAAAAGGAAAAGGACAGCATTTCCCATTTCTGACATGAGTTCACATTGTCTTTTGAAAATTTAAGCCTCAGGATACATTATGTGCTTTCTTCTTTGCACCTGGTCATACACCTTTTAGTAAATGCTTGCTGTTAAAATGATAAATGGATGCTATTAAAACACTTTAATGCATAGTGCACCAAAAGTGCCTACTTAAAGGCTAGTTTTCCCTTCAGAATTTTGAAGAAGATGCCTTCTCAGCTTTTCTTTCTTGGCACAATTCTTAAGAGAATGGGAATATGTACAAGCCTACATTCCTCTAAACGTCCACCTGAGATAGTTATATTCCTGTAAAAACTTGAGGTGGCTTTAATTAGATATTCTTAGTAAAGAGCTCACCTCTTCCTTTCCTCCCTTCCCAAAAGGTTGTGAGTTTGGCAGAAGGTGAAATGGCATAGATTGTATTTCAAGCTTCCTAGTTTGACTTTTCCTGCCCAATGTTTTCAAAATGAGCATCTATAGTGCATGTTATTTCTGGTTGAAAAATGTGTTATTTCACTCATTATTTACTCTACACATTTCTAAAACTTTATGTTAGAAACAAAAAACAGGTTTGGGGAAAATCCAATAAACAACAACAAAATCAATGATTAACTCAAATTTTCCTTGCTTTAAAATACCCACAAGCCCAACTCTATGAAATTATATGAAGATAATGGTAAAGACCCACATATCTGCTTGTTTGTTCTCCTTGAAATTATCTCTTGATAACTGGATATCTTTAAATACATACATAATATCAGGTTATAAGGCCATCAATCAAATTTAGGAATTTTATAAATTTTGGAATTTTATGAATTTTTCTTGGAAGGCACAGCCATGTTCTCTGTGGAATAATTTTATCAATCTTAAATATAATTATGGAAGCTGTAGATGAAGAGAACATCATTATAGGCTGAATTGCTACCTAAAACTTATAACCAAATGCTCATTTGAGTCATACTAGTTAATAGTTATAATTAGGCATTTAAAAGCTGGTGTTTGTGTATTACTTGAATGCTATTCCTGAATCTACATGCAATTATCAGACTACAGTGAACTAATACTAAGATATACTGACTCTGAAGTGATGATTCGTGTAAAGTATAGCTTTACTGATGGAAACAAAAGTCTCTATTTTATTCCATTTTTGTCTCATGTTGCTGAAGAAAATATGTGCAGCATCCCTTTAAAAAAAAAGGGCAACAATTAGTCTTCCTCACCAAACGAATGAACTTCATAATGTTTTTGCTTTCTTTTCAAATTTATGCTTCCCAACTTCAATTTTAATATGCTAGAGCAAGAGAGCTAAATTTTCTACTTTTAACAAGTCCTTCCTATATGCCTGAGTAGCAATGAGCTAGCAATAACTTCTTACCTTTCTGACAAGTCCCATTGCCAAGGGTAGGCTATGTAGAAATTGGTACAAAGTGAAAATAAATACCTGGTTTCCCACAGGCAGTTCTCTGAAATGCCGTCTATCATTTGTAAACTCTGTGACGTTATTTGGTGGTTATGATTTATCACCTTGCCACTGTATGAGTCAGCCGTGAAATCTCCATGACTCAATGGCACGTAACAAAAGCAATCAGGAAAGTGACATTTGAATGAAGGTTTGGTGGATGGGTTTGAACAAGATTTCATTAACTTAAAGAACTAAGGCAGAAGAACTCCCCTCACTTTATGAAATCATACCAAGTCAGCATTTCAGTTCTTTTTCTTCGTTGGCTAATACCTGAAAACTGGGGGTGGGGGGATGATCATCCATTGGAGACAAACAAAAGAGAATTTATGGACGGTGACGATAGGTTTATTCTTATTTTGATTTAATCTTCTATTTTTCCATTGTGTTCAGAATGGCCTTTTGTTAATCTTGCAGATAAGTTTCCTACTGCTTTTAAATTTTCTTGCTACCCACCTGTTTTTGCCTGGGTAGTAAATATTTTAAATGTTTGTTTATTTTTGAAAGAGAGTGTGCATGCATGTGTGCATACATGTGCAAGTGAGTGGGGGAAGGCAGAGAGAGAGAGGGAGAGAGAAAATCCCAAGCAGGCTCCACGCTCAGTGCAGAGCCTGATGTGGGACCCTATCTCATGAACCGCAAGACCATGAATTCAGCCGAAATCAAGAATTGGATGCTTAACCAACTGAGCCACCCAAGTGTCCTGCCTAGATGGTAAATTAATAGTAAGAATTTGTTTAATAAATATTTATTGAGCCTAGATTCTGTGCCAGGCATTGTGTAAGACAATGGAGTTGAAACAATAGGCAAAGCAGACATGAGTCATACTTATTTTTCTAGGCTAATTGACATTAATCTTGAGTGGGAAATGCCTATGTTCAAGCATGAAAGAATATTTCTTATAGACGAATTTGAATTTGCAACACTTAAATGTTTATTTTAAGCTACAGTTATCTTCATATAGAAAAGTAGAACAAAGATTGACCTGTTGGCAGGAATATGACTGGGTGCCTGCCCCTCAGCCCCATGGACTCCCTTGTTTGATGGTTTAAGTTAATATTGAATATTACTTCTTTGATTTGCAAGTAATATTTAACATCTTTGAGCTAAGGAGAGAAATATTGGGTAGAGTTCTCAAAAAGTTTCACTGCTGGAGCTTAGTTCATAGTTTGTAAGTATCATCCCAACAGCATTAGCCACGGATTGTGTTATGCATGTCATTGTATCTAAGGAATATTGGAAAGAAAAGAGTTCTTAGGTAAAAGCCATTGTCCTTATTGAAAATGTGACTTAAGTACAAATTCAAAAGGAAGGTGAAATTTCTGCAAATAAGAACTGGGTTATTTTCACTTTGATAGTAACAATACCTGGGACAGTGTATGGAACAGAATGCCAATAGTAATACTGTCTCTTGTTTATTGAAAGCATGCTGGGTGTCAGGGATTAAGCTAAATGTTGAGTGAGAAGTACTGATGAATGAATCTTTATTGTACAGAAAGAGAAGAGACACATAATGATTAGCTATTGAACCTACAGAAATTAATATAATAGTTTTGGAAGAAATTGTCCTAGCCTTCCAGTCCTTTGGAGGGAAAGATGACAAACATGAAGAGAATAGAGATAGTGCTTGGGAATGGTTTGCCTTCTTTCAAGAATAAGTGTAGCCAGAACTCACATTGAATTAAATTAAATTTAATTAAAAAGAACCTGGCACCACTAGTATGCTAGATTAAGCATACTCCATTCTTGGTTGGCCTGAGAACAGGACATCAGCTTATGGAAATAGCATCATAATGAGGAAAACACAAGCAGATAGAGTAAACAAGTAATTTTGGGGGTAGATACATCTTGTTCCACCTTTTGTGAAAGTTCTGAAGATCTTAGAATGCAGGTTAAGGCAGAGGTCATGAAGAAAAAATAATAGTTATACAAATGGTAACTTGATCCTGAACACTAGAGGAATACTCCTGGTACTGATCAATTGCTGTTTTTCTCATTACTCTGAAATCAGTATGGGCCATTAAATCATGCTACTATTTTTCTAAGTTGCCCCACTTCATCCACTTCTGGATTGGGGCTTGGGAAGAAAAACCTTAAGAAGCAGAAACCCAAGATTAGGAAAAGTTTAATGCATTTGTTTCCTTTTGTGTTGGGATATTTCAAAAAATCGAAGTCTCTTGGACCATTCTCCCTGGTATCATTTCAAAGGGTTGGGCCTATTCATATAATACACCCTGATTAAGGAACCCACAACAAGGACTTCATATAGATGATTCTTGTTTATTTCTTTTTTTTTTTTTTTTTTTTTTTTTTTTTTTTTTTNATGGAGTATTCCATGGTATAGATAAACCACATCTTCTTGATCCATTCATCTGTTGATGGACACTTAGGCTCTTTCCACGTTTTAGCTATTGTGGAGAGTGCTGCTATGAACATTGGGGTACATGTGCTCCTATGCATCAGCATTTCTGTATCCCTTGGGTAAATTCCTAGCAGTGCTATTGCTGGGTCATACGGGAGTTCTATTGTTAGATTCTTGTTTATTTCTAAGATCAATGATACAATGTAGGAACTGTTATTCCGGTTTTACTGATAGGTTAACTAAGGTTTACAGAAGTTAGGTGATTTGTTCAGGCTCATAATAACTGGTTTGGTAGTACCAACTTTAAACTTCATATACTTCAGACCTGATTTTGAAGTGAGCCATGGGGGCACCTGGGTGGCTCAGTCAATTGAGCATCTGACTCGATTCTGGCTCAGGGCAAGATCCTAGGGTCATGGGATGAAGCCCCACATTGGGCTCTACTGAGCCTGCTTAAGTTTCTCCCTTTCTCTCTCTTCTCCTCCCCCTGCCTCTCTCCCTCACTTGCATGCACTCTCTTTCTCTCTCTCTCTTAAATTTAAAAAACAAAAACAAAAAAACCAAAGTGAACCATGAACAAATGGCCAGAAATAAGCAAAGCTCTTAAAAGACTGCTCCTGGTTTCCAATGGAGTGAAATTAACTTTTATCACAAGTAGCAAAATAGGTAGGAGAGAAGATTAAGGAAGGCTATTGGGTAATTTTGGTTGTACAGAAGTTTTAACATTAAAGATAAAGTTGAGGGGGAAGTTGAGGACAAATTGAGGGGGAAACTCTTGGCCACTTTAGAGAACAGATCTGTCAGGGCAAATAGGGATCTATTTTCTTGTTTGTTTGTTTGTTTTCTGCTCCCAGGCAACTGGACAATACAAAGAGATCATACCCATAAAATCTGACATGTCAGCCGTGATCTCATCCAATGCCACAGCCCCCCTCACTGTTAAAGATGTCCTGCTAATGTAAATGTAAATGAGACTGAAGCTCCTGGTTCCACAAATCAAGCTCCTGATGAATTAACCCCTTTTCCTTTCTACAGTACATTGTACTCAAGCCCAAGGGTTCATTAACTGAACATATAAATGGAGTTTCACAACCTTCAAAAGCTGCTCTGCATGCCATGCCCAAATGCTCACAATGTTAGTCCCCAGTGCCCACATGGGAAATCCTCCTGGCATTTAAGATCATCATTTCCCTCAAGTCTCCCAGTCAGAAACAGAACAGCCCTAAGTGAAATGCTGCAGATCAGTGAGTTGGTAAACCAGCTACGGAAACAGTATGTTACAGCCTATCAGACCTCTGAAAATATCCCACTTTGAAGCTGTAAGAATGAGAGAGACACAGCTGAATTAGGACCTAGAGAAGCAATTGGTATGTGGGCAAGTCCAGGTGACCTTTTTAAATGACAAGAATTTTTCACTTTGACCTCAGCAACCGCTTTCAAACTGAGTTTCAGCAGAGAGGCTATAAATTATGGTAATAAAATAGAATATAGCCCACAACTACTCAATACTTAAGTGCCTGGCACTGAGCTAAGTGTACACCATGCTCAATCCCTAAAAATCACCCAAACAGGTTGGTATTATTTTTATCTTACTTTATAGAAGAGGAAAGAGACATAACTCCCTGTCCAAGATGATAGAAATAGATTTAGAATCAGTTTCATATGCAGATTCATATGGCCTTTGTTCTTCAGACACTAGACCACACTGCTTCAAAATAAAGGCCAGAAACTCACACAGAGGAAATGGGTCTAATGGGAGCAACACTTCTGAGTACCTACTGTATACTGTGTACTCAATCAAGAAAGTCATAATGGTAGGAGCAGCATGTGTCTCTGTGGCCTGTCTAAAACATGGCTCACGGTGGGATTCCATTTATGAAAATATCTTATGCACTTCGCTCAGGTAAGATAGAACTCTGGGAGATAGGAACTGATTCTGATTGTTTAACAGGACTAAATTTATCCAGGGACAAAGAATTAATCAGGGAGATGGAATGGGAAATGTTCTGTATGAGAAATGACAGCTGTTGCTCGAAGGAAGAAAAGAGAGGGATTGTGTATAATATCCCAGTGTTTTCAAATATACCCCTGGGCTAAAAGGACACAGGGAATAGATTTGATAGAGAAAGCCTCTTAGATTTTGGAAACCACTAAACAATCATGGACTATTGAGGTGTGGGCTGGTAGACTTGCTTGGAAGAATCAATGCATTGGAATATTTATGTTATTTAATGGGAGGGTGTTATTCTTTAACTTTTTATGTAAGAACTACAATTGACCTTTGTGAAATCGGATGACAGTAAAACTGGTATAAATTGATGGTTGGCCTTATCAAGTTTAAATATTTGAAAAGGTATAATTCATGTAAATGTTTAGCCTTTTTTTCACTGTGCAAGGGCAAAACCTGCCTAGGCTGGTATTTACTTTTCTAATTAGAAAAGCTTGAGTGATGTGAACAATTAAGATAATACAATACCTTTACAAGATAATTAATCTTTTCTTTGTGATTCATCCTACTACATCCCAAGCTGATAATGTTATTTACCTCCCAGTTAAGGGTATGTTAGAATGTAATTGGAGCCATTTGCTTTGACTATCAGAGGAGAAAGTTCATGCAATTTGCATCTCATATGTTTAGAAATTAAAACTGAAGGACTGACCACTTGACACCGCAGAAGTTCCTGAAATGAAGCCTGCTGAGTTCAATTTGTTGTGGCGGCTAAATGAATCCTCTCTCCAATTCGAATGCATGATGAAATTCCTATTAGAACCTTGCACTGTAATAATTGACAACATAATGAAACTGCCAAAGACAAAATGCAAGTACTTCTCTACTGACCCTTCAAAACTGCACTCTGTACTTAGAAAGAAGTAAGTGCCTGTGCCAGACAAGCAGCATTCCCTTTTTTTTCTACTTCCCCTCTGTCCATCAGGGACATTCTTTGGGATGCTCCTTCCTGTAGAATCAGACAGTGAGAGTTAGCAGCCAACAGTAGGTTGCAGAATTTGGGATACTGCATAGATTTAAGTAGGAATGATGTTTGAAAACAACTATTATCTTCTATCCCTATTGTTTTTATTTTAAATAAATGTATTTTTAGCACTAAAAATGAGAAGAATATTATCCCAGTTTAACAATTTTATAGAATAATTTAGCATCATTAAGCAAACTATTTTTGTTTGTTTTGTTTTGTTTTATGGATTTGCCTCTGATCTTTGAAAACTTGATAAGGCATCAGGACTGATCTTTGGAAATCACTGATCTACACACTGCCTTTTTGTTTTTTTAATTAACCACTCAATCTACTATAATTTGGCCTCGCATACTTTCAGGATGCATAACTAGTAATGTCTTCAGTTACTGGCTCAATGGTCACTTGTCTCCTTTATGTAACTGGAGTTTTCCTCAGCATTTGATACAAGTGATCACACTTTCATCTTGGAAAAATTTCTTTCCTCGGGGTCAAATACTCTGCATACTCCTTGGAGTTTCCCCTGCAAATTCTTTTTTTTTTTTTTCTCATTCCCTTCCACAGTTTCTTTTTCCTTTATTGAAAGGTTATTGTTCTTCAGGGTTCTGTCATAATTCCCTTCCTTTCTTTCTTTGCATACTCATCCTGGGTAATTTTGTTTATTCCCCTGGCTTTGACTAATCACAGGTTTTGATACCCAGGCTACCCTCGCTTCTGAGTATCAAATCCTCATCTCGAACCATTGGACACTGCTACTTGAATATCAGTAGGGCATTTCAAACTCATTAAGTCCCAAATGGAACTCATCATTTGTCCCCATCCGTTGATGACTCTGTAAGGAGAATTAGTCTTCTCCCATAGTCCAAGTCTCTGACTTAGATACCATTTTAACTTAATCACCAAGGCCTATTATTTCTGCCTCTAAAGTCTGGCCACATTTACCTCACACTTGGATTCCTTCTGTAGCTAGCCAAGTGGTACTCCACCACCTTTTCCACCAAATCATTCTCTTTACTGTAAGCAGAGCATGTTTTTAAGCACACACCTGAGGTGCTGATGCTCCAATGGCTCCCCCATTACCCTGTGGACTATGTACAGACTCCTAGACTTGGTTTATAAAACCCTGTACCACTCACGAGCTATTCCTTGCTTATAGCTAGAGCTGATTATTCTACAATTTATTTTACCCCCGCTTCCATCTACATTTAACATTAGACAATATTCAAAGTACTTTCATGTACGTATATGATTATAAGCAATGCCATGATTTTTAATTTTCCTTAAATTTTGGAAACCAAGGGTATGTATTATATAAAATTATTATCAGACAATGAAAGAGTATCTGTGTTATCAGTCATATTAGTGAACTATTTCAAGTCTCAGTTTCCTTGTATGTAAGATGCTTACATCTAATGCTATAATGCTTTTCTAGACTTGCTATTTGGATTGCATGGGATAATGCCTTAAGTGTTTAAGACAGCAAGTTCCATGGGGTTATTATAGTTTTTGATGTTAGGTATAAAGCCTTTCAACTGCTTACTTAATACCTAGTACTGTCTATAAGGCTTTATACTCAGATCTGATTTCTCCTCACACAAATAAGCCTTCTCTATTATTCCCTATTTCCTGGCCAATCTTGCACCCCAAAGATGCAATAGTAATTTCTTCCTCTTTGGGCTGTTCTCCCATATAGAATGCATTTTTACCTTTTTCCTACTTGCTTGTTGAAATTCCACTTGCCTTCTCAGGTAGGTGAGTTAGTTTAGGTTTCTCCTTCTCCATGAAGCCTTCTCAGATGTCTCTTATTCTTTTGCATTTTTCTTTTTCATAGCTCTTCTGATCATTACTGCCATAATACATAAATTGTCTTAGTTTCTAAACTCACATGCATAAAAACTAAGCCCCTTCAGCTCTCTCAGCAGAATCTTGTGCATGGCTGAGTACACAGGTGAACTGAATTTCAGAGTGGCCTCTACAGTGCATTATACTTTTCCTACCGACCTCCGTATCTTTAGCAGATGTTTACAATGGCTATTTCTGGATCCTTATTTTAAATGTTACTGGTTAATGATAATATTGCAATATATTGCAATACATTTTTTAAGGACACAATAAATGACAAATGACACATTCAAGTGTGCTGGTTTTCTTTTACTTATAATTAAAAAATGTAGATTATGCAGTTTATTCCAAAACAAAAATTGCATACTGCTTTATGAATCTTACCCTGTTTGGTTGCTTTCTAGGTTTGTGATTACTTTCCATTTTCAGAATGTTTGCTCTACCTGAAATAGTTTTATAGGTGGTACTCTTTCTCAGGGAAGGACAGATTTTTATTACCCTATAAGGATGACAAATGCAGGTCTGTAGCATAAAGTGATTTCATTAAACACATTAAATGTTCAGTATCTCCCTTTTGCACCTCTTGTTATGGTAGATGGATACTCTTACCAAGGAAAAACGGAAGATAGGGCTATTTAAGTGATGTAATGTGAGGGGAAAATTCACCTGCATTCTTTTCTCTTAAAATTCTGGCTTTAGATAGTAAATCACATTTTTACTGTGGAATGCAGGCACTCCTTTACATTCTTGCTTTCTACACAACTTAGACATTATAAATATCTTATCACTCTCTCTAAACTTCTTCATCCTCATATTCACCATTAAGAATGCTTTCCAGAAAATTGCCATATAGGTAGTATTTTGCTTTGCATCAGAACCAGAAAGCTAATCGAAAGGGTTCTAAAAATCATGCAGATATTTACTTGAAATTCTTTTCTTGCTTCTTGCCAGAATTGTTTATGGTTGGTTTCAAAAAAGATTTGGAACTTACCATGCCATGGACTAAGAACATTTTTCATTTTATGCCTCCATCCTTTATGTGGAAAGAGTTGATGTCTTTGAAAATAAAAAAAAAAAAAAACCCAAGGAGATAAGCATTTTTGGTGTAGGTTTTATATTGCACAGTTCTAGATTATTCAGTAAGTCTAAAATGACAAGGAGTTGTTTTGAAAGCCCACTTCCATAAAGTACCTTGAAGAGGTGTGTGTGTGTGTGTGTGTGTGTGTGTGTGTGTGTGTGTGTGTGTGTTGGAGAGGGATCAGTATGGAGGCAGAGAACAGCTATGGTTCTACTTTCCACCCATCAGTAGGTAAAGCAATATAAGTTTATTTTGATGTTCTCTTCTATATTGACTCTCTTGTAAAATTGTCAAAGAGAAGAATTCTGTAGCAAATGGTTTGAAAAGACCAAATTTAAGAAGAATAATTTCAGTTGATCAAAACAGCATGGGATGTGTTGACTGTTAGTTAGTATGCTTTTGATAACAGTTTCCTAAAAGGACTTTGCATTTTGAATTTTTCAGACTGAACTACTTAAATGTGCACTAAGTCTGTTATTCCTGTGGGCATTTCCTCTGTAGTTGGTATAGTGATTACTCTGTCACTTCTTTAATTTTTACCTTTTAATGAGGACATGCAAGTGTGCCTATGGAATTTTCATATTAATGTCAAAGTGATTTAAGAATGGACCATATTAAAAGAGGGGGGAAAAAACCCCTTCTTTTCCAGATTCAGCCTTCTATTTAATTCCATAGCTAGTGACAGAGCTGAAAGCCACTTGATAGGGAGATTCAGCTTCTCCTCCAGGCATCTCTGGGGCCTTTGGGATAGAACCAAGCATAGTCATGTTTAAATCAGTGTGTCCATTTCTGGGCAACCAGGCTTAATTGGAGGAACTGACCCTAGGCCATTTCTTTGGGTAGGAATGATGAAGTCAGGGCTTCCAATAATTGCATCTGATTACTGCTTCCAGTTTGAAGATGGAGAATGAAGCAAAATGAATAAGCATCTCTGTCCCATGTGGGATTAGTTAAGGGTAGAAATCATGGAGGAAGGGATTTGTGCTTTGGTTTGAGATTCCTCTGTAATGTCTTTTAAATAAGACAGGTGAAATGTTTGATTTCCATTGTAGGAAATCATATTTAGCATCTTTAATATAGTAATCCCATGCACAAACAATGCAGTGGGCAGAAGCTGCCTAAGTGTGGGTCTTCAGGCCATCAAAATTCCCTTCTTCTTGTCATAGGTAAGGGTTATTCAATATTATACATAAGAACTCAGATTAATTATAGAGTTCAAGACATATGATTACAGTGTTCAAGTATGTATGTATTCTATTTGCATTAAAATACTCTAATATTCCAAGTGAAAACAACAATAAACTTGGTTTAGGTTTAAACTATTTTCATTGAAGTTTGATCCTTGTATCCAGTAGAGTTAATAGTATCCTATTAGCAAAGAGTGAATTGTATTTAAACAATAATTGCAGGCAAATGCCATGTAAATCAATATATGAAAAGGCATCGAGCTGCATACACTATTGATTTTCTTTCATATTCTTCTCTAGGTTAGTGTTTGGAAAATATGATTTACAGTGAGGTTTTAATGAGTCACATTCTTTGGATATGATAAAGTTTTATGGAAGTTAAAAAGGTTTAATTCTAGTAGTACTGAGCAACTTTAAAAATGTGACTAAGAAATTACCACAAAACTGAATTGGTTCAAGAGAACTGATAGAAGATTCACATGTAAGAAGTTTATAAATACCCTCTGTGAATTTGGAAACAATTACTGATTTTTAAAAAGTGATGCATGTTTTATATGAGTGAAGGGAGACAATTTTGTTTTTTTAAAAGATTAAGTGTAAAACAGGGAAAGTACTGAGACATAGAAGAGTCTTGATGTAGATACCCCAACCTGGGATGGGATGAGGGGTGATAATAGAAGGTAGGTAGTTGTCAGGTGTGCTTATCAATGGAATTAAGTGTGGAATTTGTTATCACCTGAATTCATAAACTAATTTATGGAATTCTTGGTGTAATGAATCCTCCTGTCCAATCAAACTTGACTGAGGCTTATGCTAATTTGACTGGTGGGAGAACATAGTATCAAGTGAAGATGAAGAAACTGAACCTCTGAATCATGCTTTAACACCAGAGATTAGCAGAAATCTTGTGAAATTCTCAGGCATTGAACTTCTGTATCTGAATAATTTCTACCACAATCTGAAGGCCAAAAAGACCCCAGCTGCTATACGGGTTAACTATAGTTGAATCGAAACATGTTGATACTTACCCTGTTAAAAACTACAGACAGAAAAATGTCTTACAACATAAAAAAATAAATTTTACCTATTAGAATACCTAATAGGTATTCTATTCTACCTTTTAGAATAGAATATTTTAAATATTCTATTCATACTTAGAATAACATATGAATATTTTAAATAAAGCTGTATAGTCTACATACATAAGAGTACAAGAAGGTGATTAATATGGATTTACCAACATTTAGTTACTAACACCTGGTCTGTCTGATAATAGCTCTGGTAATTACATGTAAAGAGTGCTGAGTTTGATCACCTGCCTCAAGGTAAAAACCAGACTAGAACTAAAATTAATTTAAATTTCTTTATTCTGTAAAGTGATAGACTGATTTTATAATAACATGCCTTTAGGTGACCTTCAGTACATTGACTATAACATAAATTCTTTTTCTTCAAATGAGTTTGCATTGTTTCTAGATGTGTGTAGTACAGTCTCCTGTATTAATACTAAGAGAAATAAAAATAAACTGTAATCGATTATTGTTTTATTATAAATGTCCTTAAAAAAGTATCTCTCTAAATCAAGCATAAGGTAAAGATGTCCTAATCCTAAAAACTATAGATAAAACAAGCATTTAAAAACTCTGAGAGGCTGGGGCGCCTGGGTGGCTTAGTCCGTTGAGCGTCCGACTTGCGCTTAGGTCATGATCTCGCAGTTGGGTTTGAGCCCCGCGTCGGGCTCTGTGCTGACTGCCAGCTCAGAGCCTGGAGCCTGTTTCAGAGTCTGTCACTCCCTCTCTCTCTGACCCTCCCTTGCTCACACTGTCTCTCTCTCTCTCCTAGAAATAAATAAAAAATATTAAAAAAAAAAAAACAAAACTCTGAAAGGTAAAGAAGATAACTAGTTTGGAACTTGGGACCTCATCGACCAGATAGTAGTGTGTTTCTGAAGTTTTCTTTTTTGCCTAATATATAATAACTTAGGGTGATGAAGAAACTTTCACCCTAAAAATGCCAATGGCTACACACAGATTTTTTTAAAAAGTCCTATAAAAAGTCTGCATTCCCTAGCTAAAGGAGTATGAAAAGGGCAGGCTAGAGTGCAGAAGACTTTTACACAGTAACTCCTCTATGCAGATAATATCCCAGAAAATAACTGCGGTCCTACTCCCACTCCCGTAAGCCACCAGAAAATAAAAACTAAAAGACGGCCAAGTTTGTGGAACAACCAGATAAAACTCTCATCTGATATTAATGAGAATGTAAATTTAGTTAACTATGTTAAATAGTAATTGGGAAATATTTACTAAAGCTGAAGATGGACATACACATTCACATAGTAATTCTACTTAAAAATATATTCCTAGTTAATAACTGATATATATGCATAAGAAGTCAAGTACGAAATATTCTAGCACTGTTGGTGTGGTGGTTAATTTTATGTGTCAAATTTGCCATGTGGTGACCAAATAGGTTGCTAAATATCAATGCTGGGTGTGGTCTGTAAGGGTGTTTCAGAATGAGATTAGCTTTTGAATCAGTTGATTGAGTAAACCAGGTAATTCTCCCCATTGTAGGAGGGCATATCATCCAATCTCTTAAGAGCTTCAATTGAACAAAAAAGCTAGAAAGGGGGAATTTGCATTCTCTTCGCCTGTCTCCTTGAACTAGGACAGTGGTTTCTCTTGCCCTTGGGCTGGGACTTATACTACAATAGTGTGTGTGTTTATGTGTATGAAATGTATGTATGTGTGTTTATGTATGTATATCTGGAAGATCAATCCTGCTGTAGGATGGATGGTTGGATAGATAGATACATACATACATACACACACAGTGTTTCTCTGGGGAACCATGAGTAAAAAATAATTGTATTTAAAAAATTGTTTTAATATTTGTTTATTTTGAGAGAGAGAGACAGAATGCAAGTGTGGGAGGGTCAGAGAGAGAGGGAGACACAGAATCCAAAGCAGTCTGACACAGGGCTTGAACTCATGAACTGTGAGACCATGATCTGAGCAGGAGTCACTTAACTGACTGAGCCACCCAGGCACCTCCAAAATTTGTGTTTTTTAAAGGGAAGATGTAAATATATCAATGCTTATCAACTGAAAAAATACATTTATAAAATACACAAGAGAATATATAATATACTCATTATGACAAACTAGAACTACCCAGGTATGTCTCAAAACAACATTGAGTAAAAAAGGTGAACGCAAATGCAGTATACTATTTTTATGTAACACACAAAAGCTGTCTTTTTAAAAAATTCTTTTTTAATGTTTATTTTTGAGAGAGACAAGGTGTAGTTAGGGAAGGGGCAGAGAAAGAGGACGACACAGAATCTGAAGCAGGCTGCAGACTCTGAGCTGTCAGCAGAGTCCAATGCGGGGCTCAAACTCACGAACTGCGAGATCATGAAATTGAGCTGACGGCAGGCACTCAACTGACTGAGCCATCTAGGTACCCCTATAATCTATACTTTTATGCATACATATTTATATATAAGTATATGTATATCACCACATGTATTATGACATATGTAACAACAAAAATAAATAAAATTAGGGAAGTGATAGAAAAGAATATTAGTGAGGAGTGTTATTCAGAGGTCTTGACTTAGATTTGCAATGTTTTATTTCTTTAAAAATAGTCTAGGGGCACCTGTGTGGCTCAGTTGGTTAAGCGACCGACTTCGGCTCAGATCGTGATCTCATGGTTCGTGGGTTTGAGCCCTGCATTGGGCTCTGTGCTGACAGCTTGGAGCCTAGAGCCTGTTTCAGATTCTATGTCTCCCTCTCTCTCTGACCCTCCCCTGCTCATGCTTCTCTCTCAGAAATAAAACATTAAAAAAATTTTAAAAATAGTCTAAAATGGAATTTCTGACCATATTAATACTGAACTACTTGCAATATAAGACTCTTCAAAGTCAGGAATAATTAAAACCCTGAACATGGTGCAAAAAGCAAACTTTGAAGGCCATGGATGGCAAACAGAGAAGACAGACACTGATGGAGGGAGTGTACATGGTATACAAGAGTTGAGAAGCTGAAAAAAATTTTTCTAGTCTTTATAGTTTTAAGGTGGAACTGATCACAGTGAGTGTGCCACAATGTGGCAGAACCCTGGTGGAAACTATGACAAGTGAGGGGTTTGACAGAATTCCAGAAGGGGAACGAGGGAGATCACCAATTCTATTTTGTGCACATCTCTATCTGACTCCTGCATCAACAATTTGTGAAATAGACAGAATTTCAGCTAAAAGCAAAAGATCTCAGCTGAGACCAGAATTGTTGCCCATGAAGTAGTGTGGATAGTTCAAGTCCAGTCAATATAATTTTTGGAAAAAATAAAATAAAATACTCATAGAAGAAAAATAACAGAATCCAGAATATCTACCACTTAACATACATAATGTCCAGGATATAAACCAAAATTATGCAACCCACAAAGAAGCAAAACAAATAAAAACCAAAACATTCTCAAGAAAATAAACCAACCAAATTCAATTCTGAGAAGAACCAGATATTTAAAAGAGCAAGCAAGGATCTTAAAGCAACTTTTATAACTGTGTTAAGTGAAATATAAGAAAATATGCTCATAATGAAAAAAAAGAAAACCCTATCCAGCAAATAAAAATCTTATCTGAAATTAAAGAAAATTCACTGGATGAACAGCTAAATGGAGACGGCAAAGAAAAAAGTACTTGAATCAGAAGATAGAATAGTAGAAATTATCCAAGATGAGGAAGAGAAAAAAACAAGATTAAAAAACATGAAGCTGAAAGCTGTTAGATAATGTCAAATATTTCAATAGGTATATGACTGAAATATCAGGAGAAAGATTGATTCAAGCAGAACAAATATTTGAAGACTAATGGTTTAATATTTTCCAAAGTTAATGGAACAAAGTACTGATAAAATATGCTTAACAAACATCTAAGAAAATAAACACAATGGCTTATGCCTTATGCTGAGGCACAGTATAGTGAAACTGCTGAAAGCTAAAATTAAAGACTATACATTGAGAACAGCAAAAGCAAACAACAAATAAGCAAAACCAATACAAGCAAGCAAACAAACACAAATCCCCAAGGATCTTGCATGAGGGAGACCAATGAGTCAACTAATGCCTGGTTCCATCAGAAGCTATGGAAGCCAGGAGGGAGTGCAACATCGTTAAAGCACTTTGAATATGTCAGCCCACTGATTTCTGGCATTCAAAAGTTCAGATGAGAAATCTGCTTATCTTGTTACGGATCCCTTTTATGTGTGTGACAAGTGCCTTCTCTGTTCCTGCTTTCAAGATTCATCCTTTGTCTTTCCAAAATTTGATTATAATGTGTTTTGATGTAGGTCTCCGAGTTCATTTTATTTAGAATGTGTTGAGTTTCTTGAATGCTCATGCCTTTCATCATATTGGGGGAATTTTCAGTCATTATTTCTCTAAATAGCCTCTCTGTTCCTTCCCCCTCTCTTCTCCTTCTGGGGCTATTACAATGTGTATGTTGATGTGCCTGATGGTGTCCCACTGGTCCCTTCAGCTCTGTTAACATTTCTTCATTGTTTTTGTTTCTGTTCATCAGCCATGGTGATTTCCATTGCTCTGTCTTTCAGTTCATTGATTCTTTATTCTGCTTCATCTAATCTGCCTTTTAGTTTCTCTAGTGAAAATTTTTGTTTCAATTATTGTTTTTTTCCTTTCCAGAATATTGTTTTGGTTTCTTCTTACATTTTCTACCTCTTCACTGATAGTTCCATTTTGTTTATACATTATTTTTTGACTTTCTGCATAGCTTCCTTTAGTTCTTGGAGCATCTTTAAAGCAGTTGCATGGTAGGTCTACCATCAGGTCTTTTTCAGGAATAATTCCTGTAGATTTATTTTTTTTCCCCTTTTAATTGGATCTCTATATTTTTTTCTTTGTATTGCTTCTGACTTTTTTCATTAAAAGCTAGGCATTTGAATCTAATAAATTATGTGTTTAACTATGGAGATAATATTCTACCCCTTCCCCAGGGTTTGCCATTTTGGGGAGATTTTTTTTGTTTATTGTTGGTCCTCTTTTTTTCTTTCCTTCCTTCCTTCCTTCCTTCCTTCCTTCCTTCCTTCCTTCCTTCCTTCCTTCCTCTTTTCTTTACTCCCTTTCTCCCTTCATTCCTTATTGTTGTGGACTGTCTATGAGCCAAGGAAAAGTGTGAGGTATAAATTTAATGTTTTCCTAAGTCTTCTATGAGCCTGCACCTATCTATGGGCATGCATGGTGGCTTTCCAAATTTTCCAGTATACAAACTTGCTTTTAAAAGTCCTGGACTTTAATCCCAAAAGGGATTTAAAAAATATGAAAGGGAGGAAAGAGAATAGACCTTTACATTTCCTGGAATTCACTTCATCTAGAGAATGAGAAGGTGTGCAACAATGTGGGGAGGTGCAACAACATTGGCTGCCTAAACCTCAGATCAGAAGTAGCAATCAGTGATCAGAGCACACATTCCTAATATTTAAAGAACTAAGTCCTATTTGTCAATGTTGGCCCCCAAAAGTCATATACAGACTGCTCCTAGAATTCATTCATGCTCTGTCAAGAGGCTGTGGTTTGGGGGTTGGGTAGCTATTAGGATGCTAAGAGCTGAAAGCGACTGAAATTAACTAGAGTTTCCATCAAGCCTTTCTCTGTTAAGTTGTAAGCCTTCAACAAAAGCCCAGAGTTCCAAACTGGTTACATCACAGTGATTCTTCTTGTATAGTTATTGTCCAGGTGAAGAGACAGGTGGATTCCTGGTGTTTCCTACTCTGCCATTTTCCCACAATCCTTATGTTGTTCTATTTTCTTATCCAGATATTGAATTGGCCTCATAAAAGCCCTCATGCAAAAACAGAATGAGTAAAATCATAGACAAGGAAATTCTGATTAACTTAGATCTGTAAAGAGAGTTCATCTTCCCTCATCCTCAGAAGGAGGCCTATTTTGTTGAGATTGGATTTGAACCCTCCTTTTCCCCCCTACCCTGATTCAGTGATAACAGCTTGCCATTAAACGGTTTGAGTTGTGCCTTTAAGGTATTAGGACGTTTGGTAAAAACTTATATACATATATTCAATGTATATATATATATATATATATATATATACACATTAAAGAAACAGGCAAACTTTGAATATGTGTAAATTTTATGTATTTGTCTATCCATCCATACTATGTTGGATTTTGTATTTTGTTGTCTATACAGTAATAAGAAGTTGAGACATGGTCTAAAATATTAATTGAACATGAGCAGCATAATCAATAATAACTAAAACAATTACTAATACATATTAAAAGGATAAATGAATAAATGCTCCATTTTTGTGGCTTTTGGTGTTAAACAAATTATTTGTTTTGAACTTCAGGAGCATAATTTCAACATCATTCATTGGATTTGTCTACAATGATAATCTGGAAGGCTGGCCAAAGAAAAGTGTGTGGGTCATGAACAAAAGAATAAGAGAAAGAGCAAATCAAATTGAAAAAAGACAACTGCAAAGGAAAAAAATCCAATCACAGTTTTTCCACACTGTTTTCCAAGATCCCTCTTTTTTATTAATAAAATAGATTGTGAAGAACACCATTTATATATATGCCTGTGACTTATCTAAATGCTAGAAGACAGAGTCAAAGAAAAGCTAAAATGTCAAGGCATCTATACAGATTTATAAATAATCTCGATTACTATCAGAAAAGCCACTCTGTTATTTTCACATATTCTTCAAGGTCACTGTGTTAATTAATTACATTCAACCTGTATATCATAGCAATAAAATGCTAAACTTGTACATTTCTACTCCTAAATCATCAATGAGGAATAATATTTCTGAGAATATGTAAAGGAGGTTAAACCAATTTGGTTTTTAATTTTTTAATGATTATTTATTTTTCAAAGAGACCAGAGAGACACAGAGAGAGAGAGAGAGAGAACATGAATTGAGGAGGGACAAAGAGAGGGAGACAGGATCTGAAGCAGGCTACAGCTAAAAGTGGAAAGCCCAACACCAGGCTCCAACTCACCAACTATGGGATCGTGACCTGAGCTGAAGTCGGATGCCCAACTGACTGAGCAACCCCAAAATTTCTGTGTCTTCTGACAGGTATGATTAAAGCTTGCAGTCTTTTCATTTTTTTTTTTTTTTTTAATATTAGAGTGAGCTCACTATCATGTGAGAAAAATCTACCTGACTGTGACTATAAATGTCAAGCAGCACAACTCAACCACTTTCTCTGTGGAATAATGTTGCTCTCTTCTTTCTTTGAGGTCAAGGCTTTCTATAAATTTATGTGTAAATAGCTTTGTATTTTATGTCCTTCCCTTGTTTTCTGAGTTTTCTCAAAAAATGTTTTGTCAGTCAACCATGAAGTCACAGTCAAGAGAATTTTTCACCATGGATAAGATTAAATGTCCTTTCCACAGAGAAGTATCATTGGGAATCTGGGAATCTCACTGCGGTTTAGAGAACATAAAATTAGAATGGTAGTAGTTATCTAGAAACCTGATTACTTGACTACAGACACACTGATTTTTCAGTTTCTCCTAACAGCAAAGTTTTCCCCTATCTTAGAGTAACTGCACATGTAGTTACCAGTGCTTTCACCCTCAGAACTTCTCATGGCATTCCTTCCCCCTCAGCCTTTAGGGCTCAGATGAAATCTCAGCACATTAAGGAGATTTTTTTTATCTAAAGTAAATTCCCTGTTACTTTTTGTTAGAATCCTACTTGTTTCCTTTATAGCTCTTAGAACACTCTGTACCTGTTTTGTTTGTTGAATAATTTTTGTTTGTTTTCTTTTTTTTTTTAATGTTTATTTATTTTTGTGAGAGAGAGAGACAGGGCACAAAGCAAGCAAGTTCGTGGCTTGAACCCACGAACTGGAAGATCCTGTCCTGAGCCAAAGTTGGATGCTTGACCGACTAAGCCACCCAGGCACCCTGAATTATTTTTGTTTTCTATATTTCCTTTGGTCTTTTATACAATAATGCTAATTACATCAGATTAGGGACCATACCTCATCAGTTTATTTTTTTTAATTCACCAACAACTTGTCTAGTTCCATGCATACAGTAATAAATATGCATATAGTGTAAACAAATCTTAACAAATTAATAAGTAAGGTAAAAATAAATGCAATTAGCTCTTTATTTAGAGAAGCATTCAAAGAATAGTAGTAAAATAGATTCAGGTGCCAGTTTTATTTGTTCAGATAGATATTTACATATTTACGTGAGTCAAAACAGAGTAAGTTATACTGTAATAACAACCAGCTCTCAATGACTTAAAGTGCAAAGTTTATGCCGTTTTCACATAAAATCCATTCTGAGTCTAGGAAACTGTCCATGCACTTGCCCTCTTTAAACACATGTAGCATCAAACATATCTATATCCATATCTACAGTGCTTACATGATTGCAATGGCAGAAGAAGAGAAAAGGATAGAGAACTGGCAAATTAATGTTTCTAACTTTTGTTCACATTTCATTGGTCAGAGCATGTGATATGGCCATATGGAACTTCAGCAGGGTGAGACAGTATACTCCTGCCATATGTCTAGAAGCAGATAAGAACAGGTAACAGTAGGGCAGTGGTAATGTCTGCCACATTGAACAAATTGGATAACATACTCAGCAGAGCTCATTCTTCCATTTATTTCTTGGAAAACTACTATGTGCCTGGAGAGATATGCAAGGGAAATGGATTTCTTCTCCAACCTCCCATATTTTCTGTGGTCACTAGAGAACCACGGAAGCACTACTGAAATAATGCTAACTTAACTTACGCCGTACATTATAGTTAAGTGTAGTACAGAGTGGCGACGGATCAAGTAACATAATGAGTAGTAACACAAGTAAGGGCTCAATGAAATCAATCAGATCTACACAACTCCTAAAATTTGGAGTTTTCATGGAAAAAAGTAGTGGTCTAAACTTTCCACTTAATTTTGCTGTGAAGTTAAAATGGCTCTAAAAAAGAAATTCTATTAATTTTTTTTAAAATTCAGGAATAAAAAACCAATACTGAGAGGACCTAAAAATAAGGGTAAAAAATCACATAGCAGGTAGGGAAAATTACATGAACAAAAGCTGTTATAGAATTGGCTTTAACATGGAAAAGAGGTCCGTACTTAGTGTGGTACAGATGTAAGATTAAATAGTAAGCAGGTTACTTGCAGTGGAAATAAATGACTGGAAAAACAATTGGAATTGTATTTTTTTAATCCATGAGAAGTCAATGAATGAAAGTTCAAATCCGACTTTAAAAGCTGAGTAATCACCCTCAACTAATTTAGCTGTAAAGTAGAATAGTTGGCATTTGAATGAGTGGATCTAAATGCAAACATCTGTCCCTAATACTATTTTATATTGTGTCTCAGATTCAAGGAGAAGGAAACTAAAGTTGGAAGACAATTCTAGGAGTGTCATGTTAAAGTAATTGATGGCTGGCAATAGGAATATAAAGAAAAAGAAATCTCTCAAAGCAATAAACAACAATATATTCCATCATTTCTGAGAAAACAAAAGTTAACCAAACTTGCTTTAGTAAATAAAATTTTAAAGGAATTCTCTGAAATGAGTCTGTCATTAGCTGTAGGTAGTGAATAGCTTGAAACAGCACTAATTTATTTCTGGGTACAGCCAGAAGCATTAAGAACTTTTGAAAATATTTTTGCCTTAGACACATTCTCCATAGACTCAATTAAAAACTACTGTTAAAATTTCTACTAGTACCTGGGGCAGGTGCTTTGCAGGTTCCCATGGAAGTAGCCCCCAAGAAACAATTTTGTTTCTAGAGTATGTCTTATTACCCAAATAACTATATCTTTCTTTTGATTTTACTTCTTTGAGTTCTATTTTGAGTGAGAGAGAGAGATAGAGACAGAGACAGAGAGAAAGAGGATTTTGCCCAATGTGATCATTATTAATGATCATTATAAAGTAACGGGACAGATTTTGTTAGAAGGATAAAATAAGCTTAGTAAAAATATGGTTATTGGTGCTTTTTTAAATATCATGACTCTAAAATTGCACCTGGAATGCTGCTTCCTAAAGTGATGTGATAAAAATTGGGAGATCTGGGTGTGCTGGTAACACTGAATTCTGTAACACAGGGTAAGCCACTTGGGGAAAGCAGTTACTGGCAACTGTGAGAAGAAAGTACAGTTGAATTGGGTACTCTTTGAATACACTCAATATGCTAACATTTTCTGATAATTATGAATCTAGACGCCAAAAAAAGTAATTGTTAAAACCTATGAAGATCTTAATGTGCATCAGGCACTACTCTAAGCAGTCTATCTATATTAACTGACTCATTCTAGGTATATGGTCTCTATAGTGATAATCCCGTTGTCTTAGCTCAGGCTGCCATAACAAAACACCATAGCCTGGGTGGCTTAAGCAACAGAAATTTATGATTTACTTTTGCAGAGTTCTGGGTTTGAAGCCTGAAGTCAGGGTGCTACCTAGCATGGTCAGGTTCTTGTGATGGCTTTATCCCTGGCTTATCGATGGCTGCCATCTCACTGTCTCACGTGGTCTTTCCTCATTTGTGACCTCTCAGGAGAGCAGGCTCTCTACTGTTTCTTCTTATAAGGACACTGGTACCATCATGATGGCCCCATTGTCATAACCTCATCTAAACCTAATTACCATTCAAGAAGTTCTATCTCTAAAATACCCATCACATTGGGTGTTTAGGCTTTAGCATGTGAATTTTGGAGGAACACACTTCAGTCCATAGCATTTATAAACTAGGTGCTATAATTATTCACACTTAAAAATAGGAAATTAGGTCATAAAGAGCTTAAATAACATAATCAATGTCATTCAGCTTTAAATAACACTACTAAGCATAGTTAATCCTTCAAAAAAGATGCTGTGTTACCTCTCTGAACAAATGATGTTCCTGACAGGGACACAGTAACTGCTTCTCACTTGCATACCTTTCCCTACATCAGCAGGAAAAAGTAAATAAGGATAAAAATCTCAGGTTTACAAATGTGACCTGATATAAGAACGATTTCAAACTGAATTGGCCTTATCCGTTATTTGAGGCTTACAAACTTCCCTCTAAACATGCTTAGAAGACTTACTGAAATTTCTAAAAGAAGCAAATGTCAAGGACTGTAAATAACATATTAGCACCTTTGGCCACAATTTTGTGCTTGTTAAGAGTAAGCTGGACTGTACAAAGAACCTTAGATTTTGTAACTGAGAAGGTTTTTCTTGAGACTGCATTATCAGAAGTGGAATAAGAAGAGTCAGGTGAAAAGCTGAAGAGCATCATTTTCTTGCAACCAAGAGATGAACATAGAGGAAGGGAAAGAAAATAAGATAAAGGCTGAGAAAGAGGCAAACAATAAGATGCTCTTAAATAAGGAAAACAGAGGGTTACTGGAGGGGGGGTTGATGAGGGATAGGCTATATGTGTGTTGGGTATTAAGGAGGGTACTTGTTCAAATGAACACTAGGCATTATAGGTGAGTGATGAATCACTAGGTTCTACTCGTAAAACCAATACTACACTATGTTAACTAACTTGAGTTTAAAATTTAAAAGAAATCATCTTAAAATGGTTAACATATTAGATAATTAGCTATTTTGCAAAAGGTTTATGAGAACTAAGGATGTATCATGATGAAAATATTTCCATAGGGATCACCCTTCAGAATGGTTCTTTCATGGGTAAAAGAATATAAAAATTAAAATCTGAAGGGTTTATCAGACTTTATTTAATCCAGTGTATTTAAGAGATGCAATCTGATGGGGAGAGGAAGCATTTGAGACTACTTATCTAAACTAATGATATCAGTAGAAGAACCAAGTAGGTCAGTTTAAGAATCGAATTTCATGTGGTAAGAAACATCAAGGATGTCTTTCTATATGGAGTTTAAAAAAATATGTATACAAAAGTGTATAGGAAAATACACTATTGTTCTCTAATAAATTTGAGAACAAACACATTTCTCCATTAATAAGAATGTACTAAGAAGTGGCAATTTCATGTTGCCTACCTGATTTTAGTCAGGGTATTATTCTCTGGAAAACTTTTGTCTTCAAGACCTGCTCATGTTTCCTAATCCTGCGATAGAATAATAATAAATAAGCAACTTTGGTTTCATCTAATATGAGACAAAATGGTGCCAATGTTATCAATACATGCTTACTATGGTTTGAGAAGGTCTCTTCTGAACATATTATTTTCCCTGTGGTAGTTGATAAAAAATAGGAACTAAAATCTATACTTAAAAATATTAAAAATAGGGACACTAGGGTGACTCAGTCAGTTGAGTATTCAACTTTGGCTCAGGTCATGAACTCAAGGTTCATTAGTTCAAACCCTGTATCCGTCTCTGTGCTGTCAGGGTAGATCCCCACTCACGCACTCTTTCTCTCAAAAAAAAAAATTAAAAAAAATCTTTGAAATATATATATTAAAAATAAACTAGGCCCCTAACCATGACATCTAAGTATGGAAGTTTTTCTGAGTCTAGCGACATAATAATTCTTAAATGTACTTTAAAATTATGATAGAAACAATATTTTATAGAAGGTCACCTGACACACCAAAATTTTCTTTCTGGCCAGTGACATGATGAATTTAGGATTGCCTGTATAGAATTCTATTAAGCTTCTTTGATATAGAAAATCATAGTTTACAGGGCCTGGTTGTTTTGTGATATAAATGAGCTAGATTAGTTTAGATTTCAGCTTTAAATTCTTGGGAAGATTTATATAATCTTGTTTGACTGTAAGTTGATGCTTTGTTTCTGGTTAAATATTTAAGTCAAACTTGATGAGAAATTGAGGAGTTTTATGACTAGGGAATTAATTTATTCAGATCCTACTGGGTAAGAGCTTCTCTAAGCTAGATCTTATGTTCATGATAATTCTTTTTGGAAATTCAGTTGCTAAAATAGAAAGTCATTTTTAAAGGTGCAGCTGATAACCTATATAGAGAACTCAGAATGGGCTGTTTCCTTTAAGCATTGATGATTAAAGGATTGAATTCAAGGCTTTTAGTGTATTATATATACTAAGGACAGAGGGCACTCTCTTAATCATGTATTTGAAGAAAAAAGTAAAGTCTTTATAAAAGATCTCAGGAGGAGGCTGACTGACATTTTATATTTGTGCATTGATTTTTCCTTCAGAAGAAATGGAATGAAATAACAGAAACTTTTGGTAATGGGATAATGGAATGAAAAATATTTTGTTGAATGTGTATTTTTCCAAATACTTGATTATAAGCTTCTCTAAAGAATATTAATCATGTCTATCAAAGATAAAACATATTAAACATGAAATATTGATTTGAGAGTTCTAGTAGAATATATGTATGTGTGTATGCAATACATACAAATCCATCTATTCATATATATTCATAAACTTAAATTTGGAACTTCATATAATTTTTTTGTTTAGTCTTCACTAAATTAATAACAAATATGAAATCTGCACCTTATAGTTCTATAATATTTCAAAGGAAGAGCATATTTTTGGAAAGGACTTGTTCAACTGAATCATTCTTTTTGCAAATAATTGATACCTTTCCTAACTGAGTATCATTAAAATGGATTAACTTCTTCTACTGCACCTAGTATTCATCTTTTGGAAAAATATAAAAAAAAAAAAAATACTTATTCCCACCAGCACATATGCATTTCTCCAAATGATTCAATCAGAATATAGCTAGGAAAATTAAAGATTCAAAATATCATAGCATTAAAGTTCTCCCCTAAATATTGATTATTGGAACAGTGGGCTAAATAAAATGTGCCGGACCCTAATCTTGTAACGTTAATCCATTTTCATGATCTCCAGAAGGAGGAAGCTGTTTTCAGGGCCAGTGAACAGTTTAGAGGAGATGTGTTTGCAGATTCTGGGTCTGCTGATTTAGCAATGCCCTCTTAGGGATCTCAGTGAGTTGTGGAGCCCTCGGGAGATGTCTCAATTTTGGATGTGCCATTAAACCAGATGGCCATGCACCAATACTAGTTGGAGTAAGTACTTATTACTTAGTAATGCAAATGCAATCCTAGTAATAAGCTTCACTGAAAATATCCTTGGAATACATTTTAAATCACGAATGTGTTTAGAAACACACCATTCACTTTTGAAAAGAGGTACAAGGAGAGTTTTGAGAGAAGAGGATTCCTGATCTAGACATCAAATGGGGTAAAAAAATAAAAAAGAATGCCATAGTTAAAGAGGTTTGTGTTTATTAACATGAGTAAATATTCTTGTTTTTCCACAAAATAGTTTGACACTTAAAAAAAACACAATAATTTAATTATTAAAACTATCATGCCTAAGGAATTTGCTTGTGATGAGCACTGGGTGATGTATGGAATACATTCAGGTATATTGTATACCTGAAACTCAGATTATACTATATATTTACTAACTGGAATTTAAATAAAAACTTAAACTATCATGCAAGTAGAATGTGGGGGCTTACGAAGAATCACAATATATTTTATGGAGTTGGAGCAATATTTCTGAAGACTAGATTATTTATAAAAGGAATTGTGTACTCAATAGGAAAGGTGTGGAAATATGCACAAAAAACTGATCATGCAGATTATTTGAGGTAGAGGAGGTAATTTGAAAGGGAAAAATATAGGGAAGGAAAACACGAAATAGGAAAATGCACATGGTAAAATGTTAAACGCAAAAGTAAAAACATAGATAATGTAATTCTATTTACAAAATTGCAAATATGGTATTAGACGTAAATGTTTACAGTGAGTTAGAAAGTTGACAAAAAAATTTTTGATTGTTGATAATTTTTTACCTTTAATTTCTGTGCTTGCTAAATATTGTTTTTGCAATAAAATCACACCTAAAAATGATAACATGATCAAGAGAATGAGAAGACAAGTCACATATGAGGACAAATTATTTGCCAAGGCTTTTAGGGTTTTCAGGGCAGTGAAACTACTATGTGTGACAGTATAATGATGGATACATGCTATTATGCATTTGTCCCAACCTGTAGAATGCACAACACCGAGAATGAACCCTGTGTAAACAGAGGACTTTGGGAAATGGTGATGTGTCCATGCAGGTTCATCATTTGTAATAAATGCCCCACTCTGGTGAGGGATGTCAATAATGGAAGAGGCTATGCACACATGAGGGTGGAGTGTATAGGAAATCAGTGTACTTTCCTCTCAGATACGCTATAAATCCAAAACTGATTTTTAAAAAAATCAAGCCTATAAAAAATTAACATGACAATGACTTGCCTGGAAACACTTTGGTAAATGAATTATAACTAATTCCCTTCTTTACCTGGCAAGTTGTAGCAAGTCATCCTACAGAGGAACACACATATAAAACTGCTTCCTAACTGCTCTCCTGCATCCACCCTTGTCACTCTGCTGTCTAGTTCCCTTACAGCAGGCAGACTGATCCCTTTAAAGCATATGTCACAACGTGTCACTCCTCTGTTGAAAACATTCTAATGACTTCTCACCTTAGAGTAAAATCAAGAGTCCTCCATAAGCTTCACACAGTCTGCAGCCTACCTCCACCCACAACCTCATTTGGTTTCATTTACTGTGGGGTCATTCTACTGTAGCCACACTGGGCTCTTTGCTGCATCTTCCACAAGTGACACTCCCGCCTCAGTTCTTTGCATTTACTGTTCCCTGTGTCTAGATCACTCTTTAACTCACGCCTCTACTGAGTAGCCCCATGGCTTCTTTTCTCGTTTCATTCACGCTCCTGTCTTGCCTTAATGGACACCTTTCCTGAATATCCTTCTTGCTCAATTATTTTTTAATCCCCTTACTATTTCATTTTTCTTACCTTTCTTTATAGTACTTATCACTAAGCAGAATGCTATGTGAGTTTTTATTATCTTTTTTTCCCATTAGAATCTATGCTCACTTAGGGCAGGTGCTTTGGTATTTCTGTTGCTTCTGTATTCCCAGAGACCAGCATAGTCCCTGGACCTTAGCCATTTAGAAAGGGTAAGCATATCCTCCGCCTGCCCCACCCCCACGAGACCTTCCTCGGCTTTAGGTGAGTACTTTTGCAAATAAACCTCAGACTCTCCATTCAGCTTCTTGTCCTCCTCCTCATTCTTGAATCAGCTTTTTTCACTGGACTCAAACCATGTAAGAAATGGATTTCCCTTCTTTCATTTCCTTTTTCCCCCTCCCTCCTGTCCTTCCTTTCTTTTTTTTTTTTTTTTAAACTACAAAACATACCATTTGCTTTTATCCTCTAACTCTCTCTCATGTCATTGACCCTAAAATGAGACTACTTGTCATTTCTGGCAATACAAATACATGCATTTTAATGTGTAGATGCTAAAATCCCCCTACTTTTTTGGGACACCAACTGAATAGAAATTACTGTTCCATGTCATTACATACAGACTTAAGGGATAAAATCCTGCTGTCAACTTATTACTGGGTGTTTCTGCCTCCCAGGAGCTAATGTTCTCTAAGGTTATTCAGAAAAGATTGATACCAGAGGGTCTTGCTTCCTTTTGGCCTCCTCCCATGCCCCTTCCCCCAATAAATATTAAATAAATGTATCTACAGATTTACTTATGCACAAACTGCACTTTTACCAGGGGTGGATAATAACTTTTACTGTCTATTGATTTTCTTTTACTTCTGTAGAGCGAGGCTAGGGATATGACCTGTTTATTTGAGGAAGGAAAATAAAGGCATTTGGAAAAATGTAACCATTTAAAAAAAATCTCTTGTAGGGTAGACAAGATGTAACTTTATAAATGACCCTGAGTGGCACCTAACAATTTCTCTCTCTTGGTGCTATCCAGCTTTTGCCTGACCTAGGGCTGGAGGCGCAGGTATATTGATGATAGATGAAGATTTTGCTGTGTTTATATTGTTCAGGCGAACACCACTTTTTTCAGGACTTTTTCAAGTTTACACCTGAAATGTCTATTAAGAAAATTATTTAATGAAAATTATTTTTACTTTTGACTAATCTTACTTTTATTAAAGTTAATAGATATAAATTATTTGAAGCTAAAAATTATGAGTTCCATTTCTGGTGGCTTTGATACCCAGACTAACAAACAAGAGTGCTAGATAATCTCTAACAATCATATTGGGGACCTGGTAAGAAAATAAGAAATATTCTGCACAAATGAAACAAAAGCAAAAACCAAGAGATCTATATATCCTTGGCATATTAGAGATGTTTAGTAAACTGAATGAAAAGCTCATTTTTCCATGATAGAAGTATTCTGATATTTGAAGGATAAGAGATGAAATAGACATAGATTACAGCACTCACTTAAATACTAACGTTAAATTTATATATTCATTCTTTTCTCCTACATTTGCTTGATCTTGGCTTGGCTTGACCCTGGCTAAATTCATATTTTAAAAATGCTGCAGTCTTTTATGTATACTTTAGACAGACCTATTCAGGCACTGTGTCTGAAAAATAGTGTTTTTCTCTCCCAGAGATAAATGAAATCTTCTAATCTTTTTTTCCATGGAATGTAACCCTTACTTGCATATATCATTCTCAAATCCTTATTCTCTTTGAACCAGCATAAAAGGCAGTCATTTCTTTTTTGTTTCTCTGCTTCCCTATACACTTATGACATAATAACTTCTTGAGAAGTTAAAACCTCTCCCCTCAGGAGAGTGCCACATTTCACAAAAAAACCTTGGTTTTCTAGAAAAAGACACACTTGCCTGATTAGCCAAAGAGTAGAGGCATGTTAAGTTCAGTGGTACAGTCTTAATGGATGCCAGATCATAAGACTGGAGCATTTGAATCTAGGTATGGTAGGTTTCCTTTGCCTGTTTTCTGTGAATCCCATTCTCTTCAGTGACTTCTCTGAGTTAAGGTTTATATTTTCAAAAGCTGACGTGTTATTTATGCCATGCCTTCTTTAAATGACATTGAACTATCTAGAAGTTGGAGGTTTGCAGTCAGTTTCTGAATTGCCAAAAGCTCTAGTCCCAGAAAGAAGCTAAATATAGTGGTAGAGATGATAACTTATCAGAGTGGCTGAAAGTGTAATATTCAAATCATTTCTCAATTATGATATACTTAAATGCAATCCTATATCAACCAAAATGATGACAAATCGTGGAGCTGTAATTTTATGTTCACTAATTTAGAACCATACATTTAAGCGAATTCACTTACAGTAACAGTTCTACTTAAAATAATCTGTCACAAAAGGACGATCAGCCTAATAATAATGTACACAGAGGTTACTCTACAGAGGCACAAAGTATTAGTCCATTACTTATACAAACAGTGAATTTCCAGAGATGGAAAAATGATTACTACTCAACAGAATTATTTTATTTCATTGGGTTAAGGTAGTATTAAACATAATTTCATAAGTAGTGATTTACTAGATGCTTTTAATGGAATAGTCAATTTGTTGCTTATTTTGAACGCTGATTTTTTTTTAGTCATTTTAAAGAGGAGTACATCTTTTGAAGTAAGGCATATTGAAGAAATCTAAAAACGTGTCATAATTACATAATTATTTTAATTAACTTTATTTTCATCTTGTCTTGCACAGTTAAAAATAATAGGTTACTGTAAGAGTGATCTATAACCAAAATACCACCCCAAAATTAAAAATATGAAATGCAAATTGATTGTCACATTGGATTTTATAGGTTTCCCAATTTCATTTCTTCTTTCTTTCCAAAGAAGTGAAATTTGTAGAAAATAGTTCTGTTAAGTCACTTTATTGATACGAGCATTTAAAATTTTAAGAAGTCTACCTCTTTTCTTGAAGGAAAAAAATGATTTAAATAATTTACTTAAGATGTGGGATTTCTAGGGGTTCCTGTGCAGCTCAATCAGTTAAGTATCCGACTTCAGCTCAGGTCATGATCTCATAGTTCGTGGGTTCAAGCCCCGCATTGGGCTCTGTGCTGATAGCTTTAAACCTAGAGCCTGCTTCAGATTCTGTATTTCCCTCTCTTTCTGCCCTTCTCCTGCTCATGCTTTGTCTCTGTCTCTCTGTCTCTCTCTTTCTCTCTCAAAAATAAATATTAAACAAATTTTAAAGAATGTCAGATTTCTAGTATATTTCTTTTAGATGAGTAGCCTAACCTTCCATGCAATGGATGTTTTCCACATTCTTGTAGTTGATATAATAC
This sequence comes from Crocuta crocuta, assembly GCF_008692635.1. Classification (NCBI taxonomy): domain Eukaryota; kingdom Metazoa; phylum Chordata; class Mammalia; order Carnivora; family Hyaenidae; genus Crocuta; species Crocuta crocuta. The sequence continues at coordinate 731,624 of NW_027529634.1, forward strand.
TATGAAAAAGAAGAATGCTTAATATTAATTTTTACTATGAAAAGAAAATAGAAGTAGAATATTTAAAAATAGGTCACTTTTTTTTGTGTCTGTGGAATGGATAACTGATTAAGGAGACTGACTATAATAGAGCACTTTTTCTTTCTGACTTTTAGGATACATAAGAAGACACCTAGCATGCCTGCTAAAAGTGCTGAAATCTTTGTATTTTAGCTTATTTTCCAAACTTAAAAGTTGCTAACTGGAATAGGAGAAGCAATCCATGAATAAAGCCAGGATAGAGATGGGAGGAGGGAAATCTGAAAAGGTGAAAAAGGATGAAAATGTATGTGTAGATGTTAACATGTGGAAGAATACTAAATGGGGATGAGATTGGGGCTCTGACAGAGAATTATGAGATTGGCTACTTCTTATTCTGATCTGTTCAAAGCCAAATGAGTCTCAGGTCCTGGAAGTATATAATGCAAGTTGTTAGTGTGTTCCTGGAGGAAGAGATGAAGTGTGATGGATGTGTGTTAGGGGGCCCCACCACCACTCTTAGTCTCTGTGGTTCCCTAGAGGACTCACAGACCTCAGAAGCTGTGATACTCACAGTTGTGGTTATTACAGTGAAAAGATACAGATTAAATTCAGGAAAGAAAAAGGATACACGTAGTGGCGTCCAGGAGAACACCCACGAGTTGTTTTTTTTTTTTTTCCTTCTCTCTCAGAGGTATGGCACAGGTAGTGCTGAATTCTCACAAGAACAAGGTATGACAAAATGTGCAGAGTGTTTTGCCAAGCCAGGCTTGCTAGCACCTTGGGGGCTGGGGCTTTTACTGGGAGTCAGCCATGTAGACCATGTAGACATGGATCACCCGTGTGGCTGCCCTTAGCTATTCGGTCTCCAACCCCCAGAGGTTAAATTTATACAGCATGGCCCAGAGCCTCAGGCATAGGAAAACAGGTGTTCACCATAAGACATATTGTTGGCATACCTGGTATGACCCAAGTCCTCAGGCATACCAGAACACTCTTATCAGGCAGGATATTCTAAGCATTCAGAAGTTTTCTCCCAGGAGCTGGTCAAGGGCCAGTTCTTTTTTTGATCTGCAGGGTATAAGTAATGGGACCTGCTGAGTTAATCCTTTACTGCGCAGATGGTGCTGTTCAGAGAGGATAACAAGTCATAATAGGGCCTGCCAGGCTTTACCAAATATATCGAACATTGTACAACTATTTTTCCTCTGGCAATAACCAGTAAGTCCAAATGAAAGAAAGAAAGAAAGCATGTCTACTGCTTCTGAATCATTGGGAGGGAAACACTCAAAGCTTGGAGATTCATCTGGTCTTTTTATTGTATTTTATATCTGAAAAAAGAAAGAATAGTGAAATGACCATAATGGAATTATAGAAAATATTTGGTTTTCTGATGCCTTTAACTTCTCTGATCGTGGTTCTGACATACAGCGATGAATATCTCAGATCAGAGGAATATTTATGAAAGGAGACCAATAGTCAGACCAGGAGGGCTTTAAACTGAAATGAGAAGGGGGAATATGTAATGCACAGAAGGAGCCTACATCATTTTTCCTCTATATATGTCTGGCTAATTCTTTTAGCTCCTTCAAGTCTGCTCACATCTCAGTTTCCCAATTATGTCCACCTTGACCACCTAGATAGGCTGAACTCTACAAAATAGTTACTTTCATAAGTTAAAGACAGTTTCAATTGTTGTTCAATCTAATATATGACTGCTATGTACAACAAAGTCTCTCAATTCCTGCTCCCCAGCATTCTCATTTCCCACTTACCCAATGCTCCTTTTAAGTATTTTTGCCTACCATTTAACCTCCAACTAAAATACTATATAAGGAAAATTCATCATATTTACTATTTACTCTCCATCTTCTGCTACAAAGATCCATGAGCATAGAGATTTTTTTCCCTTTAAACTTATAGATATATTCCAAGGACTTAAAAAAGCACCTGGCACAAATCACTAAATTATTATTTGTTAAATACAGGAATGAACAGATACTATAGCTTAGAAAGTAGTAAAGGAGGAATTCAGTCATCTATTCAATAGTGAGAAGTTCTTGGAAGCAATTCTTAGATAATCTACACCAGAATGAGCTAATCGCTAACAGCAAACTTCATAGTTAGATAAAGGTTTAAATCCCATCTCTGCTGTTTACTTGTTCTATAAATCTAGGGAATTTTTTTTTCTGTAAGTTGAATTGTTTGCTCACCTTTACGTACATTACAATAATACCTATAGTCCTGTTGCATAAAACACACTCTTTCTACTCTTTCTTACAGACTGGAGGAGAAATATCTTTTTACTAAAAAAGGAGACATTTTACAATTAAATATCAATAGGATAGATATGAATATCATATCAAAAATAGCAAGCAATGAGTGCCAAGAGAATATAAACAGAATATAGGAAGAAGTGGAGTATTGAACAATACAAAGGGTAAAGGATAACTCAGCTTAGATTCTAAATATTTCTTGTGAGTGATAAAATGTAATGAAGATAAATCTATGTAGATTGTAGTAGCAGGAGATACATAACAAAAATGAACTGTAAGAGGGAAGTGACCTATTTATGGGCAACTTTGGTGGTAAAAAGTTTATGACCATATGACTTCAAAAGATCTAAGCCAATTTTAAGTGTCACCATGGCTTTCAAGTGGCTCATCACATCTGCTCTGGTGAGATTTCTTTTTGTTTTCTATTGTTTTGCTGCACCACGTCTCCCTTTTAGAGAAGCTCTTTGAGGAGTATCTGGTGAGGATTCACACTCACCACTGAGATGCAGCCAGGGAGTGGAGAAAATATTTGGTGTTGGGTAATTGCCCCTAGGAGAATTTTTGAAATTTGAACAAGAGGCCATGACTGTTCTTTTTGTTCTTCCCCATCTTCAATAGCTCTGAAAAAAAAAAAAAAACACGAAAACACACAACAACAAAACTGACAACAACAACAAAACAGAAAACAAAAACAAACAAAAACCAAAACATTTTTTGTTTAAGATAGTCCATTTCTGTCACTTGTCACCAACAGCATTGGCTGCCAGATGTGATTAGTTCCAGGTTAGGGACCTGGACTGAGATGATACCAGGAAAAGGGACTTCCAGGGATAAAAACCACGCAAACCAGTATGAATTGGAGTCTATCTGGTTGCTACCATTTAAGACCAACATTGCTTCCTAGTTTAAGTTACTGATTATTCTTGACTTGAGTTCCTGTCCGTGTGATTGAGAGAATGCTCACAAACTCTCCCATTATAAAATATGTAAATGAAATAGAACAACTACAGAAAATATCACAATATTCACTAAAATATTGAGCTTGTGACAATGTAAAGAAATTTGCCAGGGACCCAGACCCAAAATAAAGAGATAGCACAAAAATGCTGAAGAAGACAGCTGCACTACTCTTGCAAGTTGCCTGGAGGTGTTTTCCAATCTTGGTAACCAAAAGGTTTATCTTTTAATGGACATCTGGAGGTAGAAGAGAATGCCTTGTTAGGGAGTGGCAAGGGAACCCATGAGGAGTGGAAACTAACAAAGATAAGAATCTCAAATAGCTACAACCTAATTAAAGGGTGGAAAAGATTAGAAAAATAAACCTACCAAACTGCAAATAGAGAAGGTAACATAGCTGTTTTTTTTTTTTTTCTTGAGCTCTGGATGGTGAAAAATGCCTCCACTCAAGATCTATAACCGTAGATATACCCTCATGCTAGTGTGTAGTTAAAATTTATACTTCTGTGTAGCCCTGTAAACATCTAAATGAGTAATTTACATAAATAAGTCTCAGGTTGGTAGAACGTGAGAATGCTTGGCAGAAGCAGAAACAAATTCTTTTTTTTTTTAAATGTTTTATTTATTTCTAGGAGAGAGAGACAACGTGAGCAGGGGAGGGTCAGAGAGAGAGGGAGTCACAGACTCCGAAACAGGCTCCAGGCTCTGAACTGGCAGTCAGCACAGAGCCCGACGCGGGGCTCGAACCGACGAACCGCGAGATCATGACCTAAGCGAAAGTCGGACGCTCAACCGACTAAGCCACCCAGGCGCCCCAAATTCTCTTTTGAAGGGCCCTCTCAGCCCAGGTTGCACAGAATTCCCGTGAATTCAGTCTAGAGAGTCCAAACTTATAAAACACATAAGGCAACAAGCTATTGTAAGCAAGAGCACAATGCGATCAGACTTCAAGATCTTCAGATGATTAAATTACATGATAAGGATGTAAAACAAATATTCTGAACATGTTAATATTTAAAATATGATAAAGAACCACACTACTATTTTTTAAATGAGCACAGTTATATTTGAGAAAAATGGAGACTTGAAAGAATGTAATAATTTGAATAAAAATGCAATGGATAGGTTTAACACCAGATTAGATGAAGTTGAAGATGTGTTTGGTAGACCGGCAATCTGAAGAAATAACAGTGCAATTTAAGACAGACAAAGCAGTGAAAAATATGAAGGTGAGGAACAGAAAATGACAAGTACTAACCTGCGCTTATGAGAATGCAAAAATAATAGAGCATGAGGAAAGGGCAATATTTGATGAGATAATGGCTGCTTATTTTCCCAGATTTGTTCAGTATCAAGCATCCTCTGATTGAAAACCACAGTAAGTCCGACGTAGGCAATAAATAAATAAATCACAGTAAACTTATTTGCTTCTCTGCCTGTTCTAAAGATTTTCATGATCTGCCTTCACCATACACCTAGCCAGTTCTATTTCCCACTGCTAATAATATGCACACCGTGTTATGAAACTCTGCTTATTTAATATAATTGTTAGTCTTTGCAATAAATTTGCTTCTTCTTAGTATAAAATGCTTTTTTCTTCTCTTCTGGTTGTTAAAATCCTATTTATTTATCAAATGCTTTTTCACAGATCCTTTGTGATTATCCTAGTCACACTGATCTTTTTTCCTGAATTTCTATTATTCTTATATTATGCAGCCCATTCATTCATTCCCGATATTTATTGAGAGTCTGCTATGTACTAGCTGGATATTGGGCACAACAGTAAATTTGACAGAAACATTCCCTGTCTTTAGAAACATTAATATTCAGCAAAAACGATAGTAAAAATAATTAGAATACAGTGATAAAGTGTAAACAAAGCATCAAATGAACACACAGTGGGATGGAATAGGGAGAGTAATCAAATATATGGGTCAGTGTAAGTTTCCTAGGGAGAGTAACATTTCTGCTTATATGTAAAGGTTAAATAAAAATTATGCAGGCTCAAATATGGGGTAGGGTGAAAAATGGTAAAAGAAAGACTTAGGCAATGGGACTAGCATGTTTCATAGCTTAGAGGCTTAAAGATATATGAAGTTTCAGGGGTAAAGGAGTTTGATTGTTTATAGTATACAGCATAAGGAAGAAAAGGGTAAGAGAGAAATCTGGAGTAATGGGCTCGACATGGTGCAGATGTAGGTGGACCAATAAGCCATGTTAAGAAATTTGAAATTTGTCCTAAAAGCATTAGAGAAGCATTGAGGGAAGTGGTAATTGGAGGCTATGTTATTGTATTTCTGTATCACAAAGGTCACTGTCATTGCCATGGAGAAGACAGATTCAAAGGAGGGGAGACCGGTTAAGTGCCTGCTATAGACAACAGCTAAGTGGTGACTGACACTACCACGATCACAGTGGGCATAACAAGAACTGGACAAACATGCCACACATTTGAAATAGGTGGTCATTTTGCTCTGATGGTTAGCTATGCATTTGTTTTGTCTCTTCAGTTAAGCTGTAAGACATTTAAGAGCAGAGACCGTGTCTTATTATTCTTTTCTATCTACCAAAATTTCTAAGTCATCACTAGCTGGGCCTCATAAATATTTGCTGACTGAATGAGTTTTTGGATGGAGTTATTCAATCATTGAGAATTTGTAAAGATAGCTGGCTAAAGATCGAGGATGAAATTTTCCATAGCTCAATTTTTAGGGTGGTACTAAAAATGGTACTGTGATGCAGAGTTCTCAAACATTACCTCCTGACAGTGGCCAGAGTAGTGAGCTGTAAACCTGGTGATGAAGAATGAACCAGTAGTTATAGCAGTAATCTTGGCTTTAGGGCAGGAAGTCAATGCCAGTGACAAACTGCCAATACATGACAATTTAAAATCCAATAAGTGAAGTTAACAAAGTTGCTTTATAGCTCAGTGGACTTATGGGTAGGGCTGGAAGCCATTTTCATCCTGTATCATCAGGCTGATATCTTATGGGCAATATAAATAGCAATCTGGCAAGGAATCTGGGTATCTCTTTTGAAAATAAATGATAAGGGTTTATTTAGGTTATGTCTGTATGTTCAATGGAGCAAAAATTAGAAATGCATAAAGCTGATCATCCCTTTTAAGGGAGACACAGTGGGGGCTGAATGAAGTTTTTTTTTTTTTTTCTTTTTCTTCAGGATGGAAAAAATCTGTCTCCACATCCAAATAATTTTTCTCTTCAATTTTGTGAATTTGTAAACATAGTTTCTTCTGAAATCCAACAACTGTATTATACCTTGACTTTTCTTTGGATAGTTGCTCACCATGAAACTAAACATAATCTATAGTTTATTGTGTCTAAAATTTTAAGTAAGGATTTAAAACTCTTCTTGTGACAACTAATTGTGATTTCTTTAAAAAATAAATCTAGATATGAGGACTTTCGACATTAAAAATTGCCTTACCTAGGGGCACCTGGGTGGCTTAGTCGGTTAAGCGTCTGACTTTGGCTTAGGTCATGATCTCGCAGTTCGTGGGTTTGAGCCCCGCGTCGGGCTCTGTGCTGACTGCCAGCTCGGAGCCTGGAGCCTGTTTCAGTCTGTGACTCCCTCTCTCTCTGACCCTCCCCTGCTCGCGCTGTCTCTCTCTCTCTCTCTCTCCTAGAAATAAATAAAAATAAAAAAAAATTGCCTTACCTAGTATGATGTGTTCAATATTAAAAAGTGCGTTTTCTGGCATCACGTGCTTATAAAGTAAGCTCTAGCTAAAGAATTTTCTGGATGGAGATGACAAACTAAACAGTGACATATTTTCCAGAAACTTATCACAGGTCTGTTTCATAAAAATAGATAATAGTTATTGAGTACATACAAATCTAATTTTTATATTAAATCTTATTTAATTCATGCTCACAACAAAATTATGTAAGAGGTGTAAGATTATTCACCTCTTACAGGTAAGGAACCAATACTCAGAAGGTTCAGAAAGGTGTTCAATAACCCTAGGATTTGAATCCAGGACTCAGAATCCAGAACTGAAACTTTGTACAACTATACTTTTTATAGTCATAATTAATGCCTCTGAAGAAAGGAACATCTCTTGCAAGAATTTGCCACCAAGTTGAGTGGCAGGTAGTATGGTCTTCATTTTCTACCAATGTAAAAAATATGACCATTGGATACCAGTACATAGTGTAATGTGCTATCATTTCCAAAGGACTTTTATCTAGCTCTTAGGTTTAGAGTTCAAAGTTTAACCAGAAAATATGAGATGAACTCTTTTGTTCTCCTGAAATTTTTCCCCATGAATAATGGATTTGGTTGGCTCTCCCAGCTGCTACCTGATTCCACTTATGGGTTACAACTACAAACTTCTTTGGACAATTGCCCTTCTGCACATAATCACAATCTCTCGGATTCTCAAAGTTTAGAATTCTTTACTTTCTAACACATCCACCTTTGGCATCAGTCCTTTTTTCTTCTGTATTTTTTACTTTATCTTCTTATATATATAGACTCTTTGCTATGCAGAATTGCTGGTCTTAATTTTTCAATTTGCCTCTCATTTATTTATTTTTAAATATTTTTATTTATTTTTGAGAGAGAGAGACATAGAGACAGAGCATGAGTGGGGGAGGGGCAGAGAGAGAGAGGGAGACACTGAATCTGAAGCAGGCTCTGAGCTGTCAGCACAGAGCCTGACATGGAGCAGGAACCCACAAACTGTGAGATCATGACCTGAGCTGAAGTTGGATGCTCAACCGACTGAACCATCCAGGCACCCCAATTTGCCTCTCTTTAAACATGTCCTAATTCTATATTACACATATATATGTGCATGTACATACATGCACATTAATGCACATTAATGCTGGCAGCATTAATAGAGTCTTCCTCCTCCTGAGAAGGGAAGTGAGGGGAAGACCACTTGCATGGGCCAAGACAGAACACTTTCAATTTTGTACTAAATGTTGCTACATGTGTAATACTACCACTGAATCTTTTATGATTTCTGGAATATGTGATGAAATTTTGTGCACATAATTATATTTTGTTTTCCTTTATGCTATTTCATATCTGGTCTATTTAATATTGCTAACAATTCCTAAACATAAACTTTGAGCGTTCTGGGCTTACATCTTTAACATTTCCATTTCCAGAAGTGAATGTGTGGCTGTTTATAGTGACTGTGTGTTTATTATATTGATTCCTCCTTTACTGTAAGTTTGATCAGAATGAATTTTAAATTTTGCACAATATTATTTGAAGTTTTGGTGGAGATAAGCATACACCTCTGAAATCTTAATATAAACATTTTTCAATATTGAACCATCTCAGCAGCCCAAGGCTGAATCCTGTCTGTAATTCTCTATAAATGCTCCTAGATGAACTTTACTGATGTTTCCCTCAGAGTTTTGGTCTTGATATTAATAAGTGGGGTTTGCTTATATTCCATCCACCTCTTCCTTACATTTTTGAGTCCATCTTTTTTATAGTTTGGCATCAGAGTTATGACTTTATAGAAAGATCTGGGAAGAAGTTTTAAAACAATTAAAAACAATTTTTTTAATGTTCTGGTACTGGCTCCTAAAAGTTTGGTAGATTTTACCTATTGAACTATCATAGTCTCATAACCTTTGAGAGGTAGCCTCTTTGACCACGTTTTCAATTACTTCTTTGGTAACTGTATAGTCTTTTTCTACCTTCTGAGACAAATTAAGAAATCTACCTTTTCCTTTAAAGTAATTAATTTCATGTAGGCTTCATGTATTGCAATTTAGTAGTTACATTTATGTAGCTGGCTGAAAGTAATACCCACAATGCTTATTTCTTTTCCTTTTCCTGCTACCAACTACCTCTGTGAGTATCTGTCTTTAACCTCACATCCAAGTATTGCCATGGGGAACAAAGTCCAGCCATATTCTCCTGGCTTATTCACTCACTCAAATTCATCTCTTCAAGTAAGGGATTGTTTATTTCGTCCTTCAGTGATGTGCTACCTACAATAGTAACTTACGCTTTAAAAAAAATGATTTCATTTTCCCCTATATTCTCCCTTGATTTTGTTCAAATTTTAATCTTTACATTTTGTGGTTAAGAGTTGTTTTTTCCTGGGGCGCCTGGGTGGCTTATCGGTTAAGCGTCCGACTTTCGCTTAGGTCATGATCTCGCGGTTCGTGGGTGCGAGCCCCGCGTCGGGCTTTGTGCTGACTGCCAGCTCAGAGCCTGGAGCCTGTTTCAGTCTGTGACTCCCTCTCTCTCTGAACCTCCCCTGCTCACGCTGTCTCTCTCTCTCTCTCTCCTAGAAATAAAAAAAACATTAAAAAAAAGTTGTTTTTTTCCTGGTTTCACTGAAAATGACTTTTTTTTTTTTTTACTGCTTTTGTTGCTTTTTTACTTTAGCTTGACAATGGGAGTTGAAAAAGCAATGTCTCTCTCTGTTCAATTTAAGCAGAATCCTCACCATCATTATCTAGACAAAAAATCAAGTGTTAAATGTGCACCCTCCCTACCTCCTCCATTGTCAAGTTGTATTAAAATCAGTTAATAATCACTTAATAGTTTCTGTGTATAAGCAGTTTTGTAAGGTCTATGTAGGCATCAAGTTTAACACATCCTACCACCCCTTAACCTCCATAGTCCCTTACTCTTATGAAGAAGCTTATCTGGTGGGATGATTTACATTGAAACAAATAATGATATAAGGCAAAAGGCGAGAACTAAGTAAATGGATTTGCAAACAAAGTGCAGAAATGTTGGGGAAAGGGGAATGATAAGAATGATCTGTTCTTCAGAATATGGATCCAATTTCAGTAGGTGGTGAGGCCACTCCCATTGGTGGAAAGAGTTGATATGGAGGCATAAAGAGAGGGAAGATGGGTGGCTCAGTAGGTTGAGCATCAGGACTTCGGCTTAGGTCATAATCTCGCAGTTCATGGACCTGAGCCCCTCATCGGGCTCTGTGCTGACAGTTCAGAGCTTGGAACCTGCTTCTGATTCTGTGTCTCCCTCTCTTTCTGTCCCTCCTTAGCTTATGCTCTGTCTCTCTCTCTTTTAAAGATAAATAAATATTTAAAAAAAAAAAAGATGGGGAAGAGGAGAGTATAAACTGGCTAGTCATCCAGACCCACTGTAGTGAAGGGGGAAGTAAGGAAGTCATGGTGATTTAAAGAATACTAATGGAAAATAATCTTGATATAGCCTACTTCTTCATGAAACTGGGTGGTAGCTCAAAAGAAACCATATTTTCATCAGTTGCCATATTTCATTGCATCAGATGAAGGCAACCATTTCTTTTCCTCTGCATGGTCTGTATCACCACCACCAACAATAAGGAATCATACTAGCATGCTTATTGAAGTCTCATTGTATGTCAGGAACTCAGCATATACTTTAGTAACTTCAGTTACTTCAGTAACTTATTGGTGTCTCATCTGCAGTTTCCTGAAATAAGGCTTGACAGTGGGTATTTTCATGCTTATTTTACAGGTGAGGCACAAAAAGGTTAAAGAACCTACAGATATGTAGGTAGGTTCACTGTGAAATGGATCTGGGTAGTTTGTCTACTAAGTATGTTTATACTGATACATATTGTTTACATGGTTATAATTCTGCTTTAACTCAAGGAAACATGTTTTAAAATATTATTTTCTGATTCTAAGTGCAACTTATAGTAATTTTGGAAAACTTAGGAAAGACAAAAATGCACAAACACACAAATCAGTAAAACCTTAGCCTAACTAATTTTTAAGGGCAAATTATTAAAAATTTCCCTTCTCTCCTCTAATTCAACTTGTCAGGGTTAACTATTGTCATAATCATGCATAAACAATTTTCCTTCAGCATACATTTATGCACATGAATTCACCCAACTTTTTTATTGATCAATAATATATTGTTTATATATTTCCAAGTCAGTGGATTGATTTCACTATTTTAAAAATTTCTGAAGTATTTTGATTTTGGATCTACAATTCCTTTATTAATGGACATTTTGAGATTTTAAATTTTATTTTGTCTTTTTGTTGTTGTTGCTATAATGAGCTTTCTTGTGAATATAGCTAAATTATCTATATCTAATAATTTATGCTATAATCCTCTGTGAGATTTAGTAGTAGTGATTTCAGTATTGCTGGATTTGCTGGTATGTAGACTATACAGATTTATTATATTGATTATAATACCACATCAAACTCTAGAACAGTAGTACCAGTTCATCATCTACCAAATGAATACCAGAGTACACATTTTCTTATTCTATCACCAATACTAGGTGTTTTCAACTTAAAAAACTTTTTTTTAATCTCATGGAGTAGACAGAAAAACCTTAATCATACTTTTGTTAGTATTTTTGTGTGTTCACTGGTTGCTTATGATTTTTATCTGATGATTTAATGTTTATATACTTTGTCCATTTTTTCACTTGGGATAATCAAACTTTTAAGTTGATTTGTAGGAACTTTGTATTTTATAAATGTTAACTTTATTTTTTGCATATGACAAGAATATGTCCCCTATTTAGTTATTTTTAAAATTTGTTTATGGTAATTTTAACAGATAATTAATAGAGTGTTAAAATTCAAATGCCAATATTTCTTTTATGGCTTCTGAGTTTTGTATCATTCTACTCTATTCAAAATAACTAGTACATTTTTTTATATCTAGAAATTTTATCCACTTAGCATGAATGTTTAGATGTGTGTGGTATAAGATAAACAATTAATTCTCTTGTCCTCTAAAGAACATTCAGTAGTTCTCAAATAATTTATTGACTTAGTCATATATTTCCCTGTTTGAAATCTCATCTTCTTCATACATTTATTTGACTTCACTCTGACTTTTTTCACTATTCCTATTCCCATTAGCATACTTTTAATATAGTAGGGTTTTTTTTTTTTACAGCATTTTGATATCTATTAGGTTTTTTATTTTTCTTGATCCTTTTTTTCTCAAAGTTTTCCTCTGCCTTATGGTATCTTTTAGCTTAAATTTTGTTTTGTATTTTCTTTCAACTTTTTTCACCTGTACGCTAATTCGTTAGGTCACATCTGGGCTTCCTTCTGTCTCTGTTCTGTCTATGTGGAGTTTCATCTACTGAATTTAGGAGAAAAATCCCCTGTAAACTACCAAGCTGGAAGTCTCCCCTTGACATTAATAAATGTCAAATATTTTCATATAACCCTGTCTCATCTTATCTGCAGTCTTGATGTTTCCAACTTGAAGCCCCATTGGGATGTCAAAGTTGGTGTATTTGAAGTCAAATCCAGATTTCCTTGTTGCTTCTAGGAACCTCTGCACAATAATATCCCGTTATAATAATGTAGCTATGGAATTTGTAGGATCCAGGTGTTTGATTGTTAAATATCACTCTTATTAGAATGATGATAAATAACTGTTCACTATGCTAGGTACTGTGTTAAATATTTTATATAATTCTCTTCTTAATCCTTGACTCTTCCCCATAGATTTTATAGTACTATCCTCATTTTATAAACCTCTTAACTGAGAAAGAGAAAAGTTAAAAAATTATCTGCCCAAACCATTCCTAGTAAGTGGCAGAGCTAGGCATTTATGGTAGATCTATATAGCTCCCCGACATGTACCTGCTATGCAAGCCTTCCTCATATCAGTTAGGCTGGTCAGGTTGGGATATCAGTGACAAGATTGGATAAGGTTGGAGGGTGGTAGTTTATTATATAAGAATCACCAGGTAGCCTTTGAAAAACTACCCATACTTCTCAGCTTTGTAAGATTCACAAATAAATATGTCTTATCAGAAAATTTTCTAAAGTATCTGCCATATTTATATTGTTCAGAAGACAAGTTTAATTATTAATAATTAAATACTAAGTAAAATGCCTAAGTAAATGGTATTCCCTTATTTAACTTATAGTAACTACAGCTAACTTCAATCACTGTGTTTTCTTTTCCTCACGGTAATGGCATGGCTATGTCAAGTTTTAAAATATATATATATATATATATATGATACACATCAAGGACATAATGTATTAGACAAGTACAACTCTTCAATTTCTTAACTTTTAAGATACATAATTGCTCCAATATGAAGACTTAAATGGGGATTGTCACTTTTGTAATTAATTCTTTTTGTTTCATCCTTCTTACTAATTGAAAATAGGCTTTCAATATAGAATGCTTTGAAATTGGATGAAGAGACAGAATTGGAATGAACTTAATTAACTACAAACTGTCCAAATCAATCAGAGTTTGACAGTGCCTTGGTAACACACAGAGTTCATAATTTACTTGAGATCTGCTGTAATGGATATGCCATAAATTGCACAGTAGCCATGCTCACTGTGCACAAAATTTAGTGCCAGACTATGAAGTTGCACTGACAGAAATTTGTTCCTGCAACACAGACTATTGTGGTAAATGTATACTTTACATTTTCATTTAGGCAACTAATAAACTTTTGAAAATATGTGCCTTGCTATTTTGCTCTGATAGAATTTAATATACGGATTTTAAAAAATACTTCAATGGTTTTCAAGCATGTAAACACTAGGGGGATGGCTAGGTCTGCTTGTTTTTTGTTTTAATTTTTGTTTTTGTTTTTACAGAGTCATAGTGAGTTGCTCTTGGGACATGTCAAGTATTATAGGTGGTTTTAAAGAAAAGTTTGTCTATACAGCTCTATTATCCCCTTCTTGATATTTTAAAAATTATTTTCTAAATGTTCAAAAAAGGAGAATATTTACTGACCCTAAAACTGATTAATTATACTTGTAGTATTTTGTGAACTATCTCATATTTCTGGTTTTTAAGAGAAAATATGATTATCTGCTGAAGAGGAGAATAGTTGATAAAGATTATGACATATACTCAGCTAGACTACATTGCAGGATTATTTTGGCCACAGATACCTGTAATTTATAACAAATAGTCATTCTTCATGTTGAAATATCCTTAGCATATACTCAGTTTCCTATATTCTCCAACTATTTGACAAATATGAAGTGTCACCATATTATCATCAACTTATTTCAATTCTTGGATATATAAAATGTTTAGAGGAGGGGAAGGGGAGTATTTATTTATTGTATACCTTCAATATACAGTCCTAAACATGCTAGAGGATTATTATTGTTTTTGATCCCTGTGCAAGAAACATTGCAAGTATTTGATGAACTGTGGGAAAAATTCAAGAATAGGTAAATCAATCGTGTTATATAAATATCCAGCTCCTATCAATGCACAGATAATTTCTGATTTCTGGAAGAAATAATAGTTGGTTAATATAGTTCTTTTTGGCCATGAGATGATTAAAGAAATCATATGTAGCTACACTGTATCTCAGAACATATGATCTTTAAGTTAGTGCAACAAACAGTAGTGGTACCATATTGAACTTATTTTCAGCCACATGAAAGTCTGGGCAGTTTTGGGTAGGAGTGAGTGGTATTTTTGAGAGAGCAGGGATCAACTTAGAAAAGCTATTAGAAAGAACAGCAGACAGAATGCCTAGTGACAGTCAGTTGAGTGTTTGACTTCGGCTCAGGCCATGATCTCCTGGCTCCTTGGTTTGAGCCCCATGCCAGGCTCTGTGCTGACAGCTCAGAGCCTGGAGCCTGCTTCAGGTTCTGTGTCTGTCTCTCTCTGCTCCTCCCCTGCTCGCATTCTGTCTCTGTCTGTCTGTCTCTCAGAAATAAATAAACATTAAAATAAAAAAAAAAAAGAAAGAACAGCAGAGCAGAAAAGACACATCATTGTGGGGAAACACCCCCCCACAAAAACCTGTTAAACCTTTTGAAATTAAAGAAAAATTTTGTATTATAATCAAGTTACCATTTCTTCATTTTTAAAAAAATACATAAATCTTTCTGAATGAAGGTAAGACATATTAGTCA
>NW_027529634.1:746797-792693 GCF_008692635.1 Crocuta crocuta
CTGATAAACTAAATTTTCCTGTAAGTGGAATAAAAAATTAGGGTCAATGGCTAGAAAGACACAAAACAATGTCTTTTTTTTCCTTTTATAATTTCTTGAAGAAAAATTATAATACTAAACTTGAACCAAACTGAGTCTTTGGATATAAATTGGACTTCAGATAGAGTGAAGTAATGGACATACATCTGATTTCAGTCTAAGACATGAGATGCTACTGATTTGGAGGAGGAATGCACAATAAAAAGTAGGAAAAATGTTTCCACACAAAGTGAAACTCTTAAAGAATAAAAGAGTTAACTATAAGCCAATGAAAAATGAAGTTGACCACTGAAAAAAAGGTAAACTAGCAAATTAATAATGAATAATTATTATGAAAAATTACATTCTTTCTGAACTTCGAATGTGCCATCAATTAAAGCAGCAAATCTAAACCACAAAGGTATTATTCAAGGATGGACCACATGTTTCTGAGATGCATTCTCTAGCCTCTCTTACTACAGTCCTCTAAAGGTCCTATTACTTTAGTTACATTTGACTCTGCTTTTTCCAGACTGTCTTACACTTTACTTTATTGGTCCCTTTGTTGATGATAGTCTCATTATGTAGAGTTTACTTCTACCCCAATAGTCGGTTGGTAAAATCCTAATCATCCTTCAAGACCCGACATAATTTTCTATTATTTTCTGTGTTCTGTATAGCATTTGTTGCAACTTTATTGTATCACTTTATCATTCTCCTATTTCAAGTGTATAAGAATATCACTCTCTCTGAACTATAAGCTCTTTATTTTTTCAGCTCTATTGAGTTATGATTGACAAAATTATAACATATTTAAAGTGTGCAACATGATGATTTGCCCTATGTATACATTAAGTAACACAATTCATTCATCCCCTCACATATTAACTTTTGTCTTTTTTTTTTTTTTGGTAAGAGTGTTTAAATTTTACTGTCTTACCAAAAGTTTCAATTATACAGTGCAGAGTTATCAACTGTGACCATTGTGTTATACATTAGATCCTCACACCGTATTTATTTTATAACTGAAAGTTGTTACTCCTTACCAGTCTTCTGGTAACCAATTTTCTATGAGTTCAGTATATATATATTTCCCCCCCACTTTAAGAATCTATGTGTGGGACACCTGGGTGGCTCAGTCGGTTAAGCATCCCACTTCAGCTCAGGTCATGATCTTACAGTTGGTGAGTTCAAGCTCCACATCGGTCTCTGTGCTGACAGCTCAGAGCCTGGAGCCTGCTTCTGATTTTGTGTCACTGTCTCTCTCTGCCTCTCCCCTGCTTGTTCTCAGTCTCTCAAAAATAAATAAATGTAAAAGAGAAAGAGTCTATGTGTAAGGGATACCATGCAGCATTTGTCTTCCTCTGTCTAGCTTATTTCACTTAGCATAAAGCTCTCTGGGTTCACTCATGTTGTTACAAATGACAGGGTTTCCTTTGTTATTAAGGCTGAATAGTTTTACATTGTGTCTATATAAAGAAATATATATATATATACATATGTATAAATTTATGCATTCATCTGTCTAGAGACAGTTTGTTTCCATGGCTTGGTTATTATGAATAATGATGTAATAAACATGGTGTATAGATACCTCTTTGAGATCATGCTTTTGTTTCCTTTGGAATTGTTGGATCATATCGTAGTTCTATTTTTAATTTTTTGAGGAATATCCATACTCTTTTCCATAGTGGCTCCAACAGTTTACATTTCTACCAACAGTGTACACGGGTTCCCTTTCTTCCATATCCTTGCCAGCATTTGTTATCTATTGTCTTTTTGATAGTATATAGTTATGAGGTGATATATCATTGTGGTTTTCGTATGCATTTCCCTGATAATTATTGATGGTGAGCACTTTTTCATGTACCTCATGACCATTTGTTTGTCTTCTTTGGAAAAATGTCTACTCCGATCCTTTGCTGATTTTCTAACTGGGCTATTGGGGTGGTTTTTTGGTTTTGTTTTGTTTTGTTTTGTTCTGTTCTGTTTGCTATTAGGTTGTATGAGTTCCTTATTTATTTTCTTGTTAACCATTTACAGAGATGTGGTTTGCAAATATTTTCTCAATTTCATAGGTTTCTTTTCATTTTGTTCATGGTTTCCTTTGCTGTGCAGAAGCATTTTAGTTTGATGTAGTCCCACGTACTTACTTTTCCTTGTGTTGTCTCTGCTTTTGGTGTTAAATCTGAAAAATCATTGCCAAGACTGATGTCAAGGAGTTCACCTCCTCCATTTTCTTCTAGGAGTTTTATCATTATAGGTCTTATGTTCAAATCTTTAATCTATTTTGAGTTGATTTTTGTGATATGGTTCAGTGTCATTCTGTTGCATGTAGTTGTCCAGTTTCCCAAATACCATTTATGGAAGAAAGCATCTTTCCCTGTTGTATATTCTTGGCTCCCTTGTTAAAAATTAATTGACTTATATATACGGTCTATTTTATGAGCCTTCCATTCTGTTCCATTGACTTATGTCTGTTTTTGTGTCAGTACTGTTTTTATTAGTATAGCTTTATAATATAGTGTGAAATTAGAATAATGCCTCCAGCTGTGTTCTTTCTCAAGACTGTTTTGGATATTTGGGATCTTTTATGGTTCTGTATACATTTTAGGATTGTATTTTTGTGAAAATATGCCATTGGGTAGGGAATGTATTGAATCTGTAGATAATTTTGAATAGATCACTTTGTTTAGTAGACATTTTAACACTATTGATTCTTCCAAGTCCATAGCATGGAATATCTTTCCATTTGTTTGTGTCTTCAGTTTCTTTCATCAATGTCTTAGAGTTTTCAGTTTATAGATCTTTCCTTCCCTGGTTAAATTTATTCACAAGTATTTGTTTTGATGCTATTTAAAAATGATACTGTGTTCTTACTTTCTCTTTCTGCTAGATTTTTGATATATAAAAATGCAATTGATGATGTATGTTGATTTTATATCCTACAACCTTACTGAAATAATGTATTTCATTATAACAATTTTTGGTAGTGGGAGCTCTTTAAGTACATTTTTGTCACTTATCAATATTTTTTTGCCTCAAAGGTTTGTGTCAGGGACCAGCAAAACTACAGCTCACTGCCCAAATTTGGCCTGCCACCTGTCTTTATAAATAAAGTTTTACTGTAACACATCATGATAAGTTATTATATATTGCTTCAGTCTGCTTTTTATGGTACAGTAGCACTGTTGAGTAGCTGTGAAATACATCATATGTATTGAAAACCAAAAATAGTTATCAAAAAAAATTTCTGATCCCTGGTATTGCACCTAATAGGTGTCCAATAAATGCCTGATGAAATCTGTACATGGATATTGTTCAGCTGATACCACCCAAAAGTACAGTTGTAATTTGAGAATTTAAATGACCCTATTGTTTTATCACTCCAGTGCCAAACCCTGTTGGACTGATGTCTGAGTCTGTTTGCATATTTTATTTTATTTTGCATTGGCAGTCTGTGTCTGGGTAGTGGAGGTGAAATGGCAATAAAATAGAGGTCAGAATCATTTTCACCATGCCAGTTTATATTGGCATGAAGTTACCTCTTTCTTCATAAGCAAATATTTTTAGGGGAAAATTTTATATACCATTTTATATAGATGCATCAAAAGCGTTTTACTCGTTGCTGTCAGAATAACCAAAAATATGCTTTGAAAAAAATGCTTGTCCTCACAGGAAATATTTCAAGAATAAAACTCTTGGTTATGATCAGGTTCGTTGTTTGTGCCTGATAAAGGACTTACAGTCTCTCAGAAATGCGTCCAACCCAGCTTTCAATGAGGAGACCATGTCTCACTGATATATGGAATTTAAGATACAGAACAGATGAACATAAGGGAAGGGAAGCAAAAGTAATATAAAGAACAGTGAGGGAGACAAACCACAAGAGACTCTTAAATATGAAGAACAATCTGAGGGTTGCTGGCAGGGTGTTGGGCGGGGAGAAGGGCTAAAGGGGTGAGAGGCAGTAAGGAGGGCACTTGTTGGGATGAGCACTGAGTGTTATATGTAAGTGATGAATCAGATTCCATTTCTGAAATTATTACAGTGTATGTTAACTAACTTGGATTTAAATGATTGATAATAAATAAATAAATAAATAAATAAATGTGTTACACTTTCACAGTATGAAAAAAAAGAAATAGATGAAAAAACTCTTCATGTAATATTTTAGCTACCAAGAACTGGCTAGAGCTTACATCTTGAAACTTTGCTTTTCAAGTGCAAAATTCAAGACATGTTTATGGAAAATCCCTAGTTCCTGAACAAGATACATTGCCTCGGCTACGTAAAATTTGATGAGATGAATTTTTACTATTTTTACAGTTGAAAGAGAAGTTTGCTCTTTCAATTTTGCCTTCAGAATTTTCAATTGAGATAAAACCTACTTTTAAATCTGACTTCAACACATTTGATTATTTGGAAAATATGCAGTTATAGTGGTAATAGGAAGTGTATAGTTTTGAGGAAAGATTACAGAATCATGTTAAATCCTACCATTTGTTAGTATTTTGCTGTTTTTAATATTGTCATCATCAATTGACTTTTCTGAATCAGAACCGCTCATAGCCTCAGTAAAATGTAAAACAGATAAGAATACTTTTGTTAATGCGATTACATACATAAGTAAACAAACAAACAAACATAAATATATAAATGATGGCTAACAGGTCAGAACCATTTTAAGGAATCCATACACATTGACAGACTAAAGAATCAAGGTCTAGTTTAACAATTTAATAAAAGAATCAAGGTCTAGTTTAATGATTTAATAAAAACATTTTCAGACAAAATGCAATTAACAATCACATGGCCAAATTGTATCATTTCCCCTTCTGTTTGTAAATTTCAAAGTTTCAGAGAATATGAAAGCTTTGACAGTCATCTATTGTCATTAAACTCACCATCAGGACTAGCTTTGTATGGATAATTATTTAATAGTCACTGGAAATAGAGCCTACCAGATTAAGTTCTGATGATAGTTGGCCACTAAAAAATAGAGTACCTTCACCAATTTACTCTCCTAAAAATACCCTACCTATCTACAAAAGTTGACAACTTTCAAACTGAATCTTGAATAAAGAAAGAACATCTCCTTCATTACCAAATCCTTGAGTTAGTGAGGTTCTGTGCCCTCATTTCTCCTTTATACATTGCATATTATTCATCAGTTTCAGTTAAGCTAGCTAGGTAAAGCCCTTTGTTTGGTTCTTAAATCATTTTATTTCAAAATGGTTATTTTGCTGGCCAAGCAGGTCTTCTAGAATTCTCCCTTGACACTAGAAACTAATGGGGTGTTTTAAATTTAAAATGTTAAATCATTAGAATTGCAATAAGATAAAATTAGGTAGATCATACCAATATGAGTACCTGAATGTGTCATGCTTCTGGGAAAGATTTGAACAAATTAAGATTTAAACCTTGACACTATAGGGAAGGTTTACATTTTAGCACTATGCTTCAGAAATTGTAAAGCATTAAAAAAATAGGTTATTGGAAAATGAAATGCAATGAGAGAATTTTCACATATCTTGGTTAAGGGTCAACATGCCAATGTTTCTAGATAGTAAATTTACTATGTTTGGTTATGTATGGGAAATGAGTTATAAATCTCTATTGAGTTCAACTGAGTAATTTCACTAGAAAACACATGGATTTCAGAGTTGAAAGCTAAATTACCTTTCCCTCTTAATCAATGTAGACAACCAGTTGGAAATTTGGTACCCTTAAAGTTTCTTTTTTGTACTCAACAATATATTAGTACCTGTACTAACTGGATACATGACTTTTCTTATTCAAAATCATGAACATTCTCTCTTACAAGGAGTCATTTTGTAAAAAACAAACAAAAAACTTTGGATTTTTCTATTTGTTTTTTAATTGAAATATTTTGCAGGCATTTGTCTTTTTCCTAAAAGTATAATTTATGCAATGCTGTACTTAATCCATCAACATTATTAATACTCATAATAGTCAACATTATGCTAGCTTATGTGATATGTGTTCATGGAAGCCAGGACTTTATTTGGACACATAAGTAAGCAAACATGAAAGAGATGGAGATAAACAAGTCACTAAACTGTAACTGTTTTTTGTAACAATCTCTCTTTCTGTGATACAAGTGAATTTTAGTAATTTGGAGATTCAGATATGAACAGAGCTTCAGAGACATAAGGTTTCAAAGGTGGGAACAATTTTTTAAAACGCAGACTAGGAGTGTGGGTATGGAGGGCAGTTTTTATGCTAAAGAAATAGCATGGCCAAAGGAGAGACAGTTTGGTAAAAGAAAGAAAACTATATGGACACAAGTTCTTAAGCAGGGAAATAGGCAAAGTAGGTTACCAAGGAAATTGGCTAGGGGAATAATGGGAAAAAGCCAAAAAACTAAGCACTTAGCACTGTGGGAACAAGAAACCATTCTTTGTAATTCATCAAAAGAGTGACACAATAAAGTGTTTCAGTTTTTGAGAGGCATTTTAGAAAAGTGATTAAGAGTACACATTATGGAATCACACTTCTTGGTTCAAAACATACCCTTATAGTTATATGGGAGGGGGCATATATTTGTATATGTCTGCCTTAATTTCTACATCTGTAAAAAAAATACTTTCTGTCTTCTACAGTTGTGGTGAACCTAAATCAGCTAATGCATTTAAAGCACTGGGATATAGTTAGCATTTAATAAAAGTGAGCTACCTGTTTACTGGAGAGGGAGACTTCATTAGCCAGTGGCTTGCTTTGAAGGTGGTTTGGAAGAACCTGGAACAAAATAAACAACTGAACCTGATAGGGTAGTCACTAGACTGAGCTGTATACAGCCATAGAACCTGTCAAACTCATCATTACATCGTCAATATCCAGGAGAGTGCCTGGTGCATAAAAGATACTCAACACATGTTATTACAAAATGAGGTGAGCCAGACATGGGTCTATTTTAATAACTATGGAAACAAACAAACAAAAAAATAAGGCACGTGTGGGACAGATTTTAAAGGAAAAACTGTACTGTAGAATAATCTATAGTTCATTCCCAGCTTCATAACTCAATAGCCTTTTCATATCGATTAGGTCATTGTAATGCTTCTGAAATTATGTTTCATCAAATGAAGGTGATACTGTTTAGAGGATTATCGTGAGATTAAGTGAGACAGTGCTTGGGTAAGCTCTAAGTTCTAGATGAGGTTTAATGTGAGAACAAGAGGAAAATGGAGATTCTGAAAAGTCTTGAAAAGGGTGCTCATTTGGGAGAAATGTTTGGTTCAGTTTTCTAAAATAGGTTTGAGGTGATAGCTCTTTGCTCCAAGACCAGTTCAAATAAAAAAAAATTTAAAGGATTTGTAGACTACTTCTGAATATGCAGGTTGCCACTATATATGAATGAAAACATTCCTTAATGGGAAGAGTGGTACTACTTTTAATTCAGTTACCCAAAAGGTAATGTCTGCATCAAACAGCCATCTCTCTCCCTCTCTCCTCTCTCTCTCTTTCTCTCTCTCCCTGTCTCCTCTATTTGTATGTAGATAGATTTACATATATATGTGTACACATATCTCTCTATATTTACACATGCATGTGTGCACATCTCTCTCTATATATGTATTTGCATATATATGTATACACGTATACACATATTCATAAAACAAACTTTCTGAGGTCTAAGGGCCATGCTAAGAGAAATGGTGCTATATATATACATATATATATACAAATAAAATTACATATACAAAATCAATCATCAGTTGCTATAATTGGGAAAAGCAATATAAGTTGCTCTAGTGCTGGACTCAATGGTGTAAAGATATTCAGGCTGCCTTTGTTCTAGTCTTGTCCTTGAATGAGTTTATGTACATTTTCTCAGTTCATCTCTTGTTTATAATGTGAGCTGGAAAAATTTGAGGAACTCCTGGGCAGAGTAGAATTAACCACTATAGCTCTACCTTTATTTCTTAATTTTCCTGATGATTTTTGAATCATTAAGTACTCATTCTGAAATTCTAGAGTTTCACTGTGAACTTGAGCACTAACAGCATAGTTATGAGTTTCCACCTTGACCGTCAGTCTTCAGGGAAAAGATGGGAGCAGAAGTTGGGGCTTAGCACTGGAGTGCTTCACTGTTGTTCCCATTTCAGAGGGTAGTGCCTGCAAAAATGCTCTAAATCTAATATTTAAAATAATACCAAAGAAAATTCTAAGAAAAATTGTGATTTATCAAACTACAGAATATGAGCAGATCACTTGTCCAGCGGGATTTGTCACCTTAAAATGCCAAGCATTTCATCACAACAGTGATGCGGTCAGTAGTACGGGAGAGCCTTGTCTCTAAATGAGCTCTTGATGTGGTGAACTTCAGAGACAACTGCAAACAGTTCTCCTGACACAGTGTTCCTCTGCAATGCTGCTGTTCCTCTCCTGCCATCAAGAAATGGAATCTGTGCCCTCTTTCCTCCAATCGAGAGAGATACTGTGATTTGCTTTGAACAGGAGGACTCAGAAGTGATGCTTGGGGACTTCAAAGGCCAGGCTTTATAAGGCACTGATCGGTCCAGTTTGCCTTCTTAGGATCCTGAGAATAAATCTCTGTTGCCTCCAGGCGCTGCATTTTAACATGATTTGTTATTTAGTAAAAGAAAGTGGATATTCTGTAATGCATGACCCATATGTGAGGTGTTCATATAAGCAAACATCCATGGGCCAATGCATAAGAAAGGATAAGCCTTTTTCCTTATGAAAAACCGTTATTCTCCCATCAACAAACTTGCCTATTTGTTCCTAGACTCATCTCTGTGAACATTTTTTAACAAGCTTTTTGGTGCATAGCATGCTCCATTTCATGGAGGAAATGCTACGTGTGATTTATTTCCCCATAAACCCTATGCCATTTTGCCTGTCTGTGCTACAGGATGGAAGAGGGGTCACACATATGCAAGTCACAAGGGAGATTTGGGCCCAGAAGGACAGTATGATGTGATACAGGAAAACAGTAGTTTGCCCTTCTATTGAGGTTAATTTTCCTGTTTAGCTTGTGTGTATTTTTCACATCAAACATAGCTCAATGCCAGTTCATGTGGATGTATGAGATTGTCCCATTTATTATAAAGTGGTTTATCTATACCATGGAATACTACATGGCAATGAGAAACAATGAAATCTGGCCATGTGTAGCAACATGGATGGACCTTGAGGGTGTTATGCTTAGCGAAATAAGTCAGGCAGAGAAGGACAAATATCATATGTTTGCACGTATAGGAGGATTAGGAGGAACTTGACGGAGGAACAAGGGGGAGAAGAAGGGCGGAAATGGTGGGGGAAAGGGAGAGAAGCAAACCATGAGAGACTCTTGAATGCTGACAAAAACTGAGGACTGATGGATGTGGGGGGAGGGGGGGATGGGCATGGAGGAGGACACTTGTGGGGATGAGCACTGAGTGTTATGTGGAAACTAATTTGACAATAAACTATTAAAAAAAAAATAAAAAAAAAATAAAAAGCAGAATTATAAAATCTGCGAAAAAAAATCAAAACAAAAAAAAAATAAAATAAAACACACGTGTGTTCTCATGCTATTTAATTATAATAAAGTGACTCCTATATCTGTTATAATTCTATACTTTACGTGACATATACAATATTTAGCATTCATTTAATAACTGTTCGCAAATAATGGGCTGAGATGTGTTGGCAACTGTGATGCATGTTTGTCGATATTACCCCAAATCTTAACTATGAATTTTGAAAGAATAAAAGTATCCATTAACTATATCCAAACCTCATATACCATACTTTAATGTTTGTGTGTTTTCTAAGCCAAGAGAACTTAGCCAAATCCACTTAAACAATTCTTTGAAACTTTTCAAAAATATTTATTTTTGAGACGGGGGTGAAGGGGCAGAGAGACAAGGAGACACAGAACTCATATCCAAAGCAGGCTCCAGGCTCTGTACTAACAGCACAGACCCTTACGTAGGCATGGACCCACAAACTGTGAGATCATGACCCGAGCTGAAGTCGGACACTTAACTGACTGAGCCACCCAGGCGCCCCTCTTTGAAGCTTTTAAGAACAATATTATGGAAGGAGAATTATCATTCTTTAAAATCTTTGAGTGAATGTATCTTGTTAAACTTTCAACAGCTCTAACTTTAGTTATATACTAGGTACTATGGTAGAATATATGCAATCTTATTATTATCTTCTTAAATAATGCAAAATTATTTAGGTACTAGGTACTATGGTAGAATATATACAAGCTTATTATCATCATCATTTTAAATAATGCAATGGTTATTATCTTTTTCAATATATACAAGCTTATTTTTTAATTTTTTAATGTTTTTATTTATTTCTGAGAGAGAGAGACACAGTGTGAGCAGGGGAGGGTCAGAGAGAGAGGGAGACACAGAATCTGAAGCAGGTTCCAGGGTCTGAGCTAGCTGTCAGCACAGAGCCCGACTCAGGGCTTGAACCCATGAACCATGAGATCATGACCTGAGCCGAATTTGGGTGCTTAACCAACTGAGCCACCCAGACACAGCTATACAAGCTTATTTAAAATACCTTTTTTTTGAGGGGGTGGAGAAAAAAACTCCACACGCTAATCCTCAATATATATGGGAAGGAAATTATACAAACCATGATTGTGAAATAAAGTAAAATTACTCTTATTGCTGGTTACTTTTAAGTGATAGTTCACATCTGAGCAGCTCCCTACAGTGTTTTATCCAATTCCACATAAGAGAATACTTACTTTAGGATTCATCTGACTACTTAGTGCTACACATTTGTTCTATTACAAAATCCCTGTGGTGAAAATAAAATGTATACATTTCATTCCAATATAGATAAAATGGGTTTAGTGAGATAAGTGTTGGTCAGATTTTGCTATATACAGTCTTCATAAATGAATTATGTCAGCATGTAGAAAACACCAGAAATGCTATAAAGGTAAAAACAAAAAATAAAACAGAACAAAAAATAATAGCACCTTTTTATGGGGAAGGTGACTGGGTGCCAGTATCTACTCCATGTTGTTTTGGTCAGACTATCACTCATGGTGCCTGACTCACCTGATCACAGGTTATAAAGGCAAGCCAGACTGCAAGTATTCCAGTGCCATGAGTCACAGACATTAGGTCTATAACAGGCTCATGATATGAGGGTTGTCAGTAAGAGCTTCTCTGAGATTTATTACATGAATTCAGAGAAAGAGGGTTTTCTTCTTTTGGGATTACAGATTGGCTGAATCTGGTCATCTTTTTTTTTTTTTTTTAATTTTTTAAAATGTTTTAGTTATTTCTAGGAGAGAGAGAGAGACAGACAGCGTGAGCAGGGGAGGGTCAGAGAGAGAGGGAGTCACAGACTCTGAAACAGGCTCCAGGCTCTGAGCTGGCAGTCAGCACAGAGCCCGACGCGGGGCTCGAACCGACGAACCGCGAGATCATGACCTAAGCGAAAGTCGGACGCTTAACCGACTAAGCCACCCAGGCGCCCCTGAATCTGGTAATCTTTAATGCCATACCTGGAAACCTGCCTAGAACAAAGTTTCTATACACAGGGAACCAACCAAGAGAAAGAGAGGCCCAAATGACACTGTTGGAGGTACTTAATCTTCCTTGTATAAAGCCAGCTTCATCTTCCCATGAACTTCCTAGACATGGACCCAGTGAGTTGCATTTTTGATTAAACCTTTTTGATTTGGTTTTAGGTTTGTTAGTTACAATTGAATATCTGTAGCACAATGCTCAACTCTTTAACACAACAATTCAGTAAGACTCAAATACTTTAAAAAAAAATCAATCTGTATCTCTTTATAGTGATCAGAGAGACTAGATCCTAAGACATTTATCTTCTTTTAGTCGTTCAGGTATCTGAGGATCAGTCCTTGGAGAGCATGGCTTGCGAAATTCTGGGGAGATCTCAGATAGTATGTAATAAAGCTAAATGAACCCAGGATAATCAGATGGCCATTTCTATTCTACAATTAAATAAGTATTAGTCATTATAAGCCTGTCAATATAGTCAATTTCACTTGTTACATATCAACCCATTGTGATTTCATTAGAGTATAGGTTAATGGGGCATCTCGATAGAACTTTTTCTTAAGGTTTATGTTTGGAAAGTTAATTATATGATACCATTCTATATATAATAAGATCTATCTAAAATATTTATGATTGTATCTGTTTAGATAGAGAACTCAAAAAATTTCTTATAGGAAACTTTGCTTGCAAGTATCAAGTTTACTTCAGGGTTCCATTGTATTGTTTAGAATGAATTGTATGACAGGAAAATGAAACTATTTTAAAGGATTTGTTGATATTGTTATGCTGAGCGAAATAAGTCAGGCAGAGAAGGACAAATATCATATGTTTGCACGTATAGGAGGATTAGGAGGAACTTGACGGAGGAACAAGGGGGAGAAGAAGGGCGGAAATGGTGGGGGAAAGGGAGAGAGGCAAACCATGAGAGACTCTTGAATGCTGACAAAAACTGAGGACTGATGGATGTGGGGGGGGGATGGGCATGGATGAGGACACTTGTGGGGATGAGCACTGAGTGTTATGTGGAAACTAATTTGACAATAAACTATTTGTAAAAAAAAATAATAAATAAAGGATTTGTTGAATTTAATATGTATCATCAAATATATAGACATTTTTCTCAGGGTGGCTTTGGAAATAGCTCAGCTTTTCAAAATGAGTGCTTGGAAAATATTTGAAAATATTTGGTAAATATATATACTTGATGTGACTCTGTAACAATGCTAAACAATGTAAAACACAAAGACTTTTTATTCAGTAGCCTTCTGTAATACTTCCATGCTTTTCTAACGGAAATTGGAAGTGCATGGGTGGCGTATTTGGTTGAGCGTCTGACTCTAGATTGTGGCTCAGATCATGTTCCCAGGGTCATTGAGCCCCGAATCGGGCTCCATACTTGCGATTCTCTCTGTCTCTGCCTCTCCCCCTGCGTGCATATCTGCTCTCTCAATCTCAAATATAAGTGAGTGAGTAAATAAATAAAATATAATGGGAATTGTTTTCATAAAACAGACTAAAGTCACAGTTTTACTGTTATCAGTTTTATATTTAAAGGTTTAGCTTTTGTACCCCACATATGCATTAATTTTTTTACTATTTCCATAATTTATTAACTATTGGATTTCTAAACTGTCAGCTACACTAAATTTGGGAAGTTACAATTCTCCAACCCATGTTGGAGAGTTGCCAAATTGTATTAACTTTAGATGAATGGGATCTCTATTTTATTTTGCAGCATTTGATGGTAGCAAGTCTAATCACCATGTGTCACATAAAGTGGATGACAGTAGGGTGGTATCTAGATGCAGAAGCACAAATATTAATAATGGAACTGAAGAATCTATAATAAGTTCCTGCAGGTGGTGACTCCAGAGGAAGACAGTTCTGTGTAAAAGCAGCACCAATTAATGACAGATAAAAAAAAAAAGAAAGAGAAAAATTCCTCTGGCGCATCTAACAACCTAAGTCACCAGGGCTATAAAAATCTCGAGTTTTTTAATAAGCATTATGAATTTTAATATTTTCTAATACCCTTAGAATGCTTTAAACTAACTTTTTTCAGAATAAAGAATATGCATCCTGTATAAAGTATTCTTCCATACTTTGAAGGTTACTTCATTTTGGTCCAGGATCTTAGCCAGGGGCAACATTCAGTGCCATGAATGAGGCAAAGATAAGCTTGTACTGCCATAGAGTTAAACACACAGTATACATGAGGAAGAAGAGAGCTCTAGGAATTATCAAATTTATACATTTGTTAAAATATAGTTATAATATATATTCCATGATTAATAGTTGCAGTTGAGAGAAGCATGCAAAGTTATGATATCCTAAAAAAAACGATGGTTACAACATAATTAGCGTCCTCTTGGGTAGAACTCATGGACAACCCCTTCAGGGTTGAACCCAGGCAAGTGAATTGTAGATTTTGTGATAGGACCAAACAAACCTCACTGTAGAGAAGAAGACCTTGGGCTACTATCTGATCACCTACCTGTATTGCTTTAATGATTCAGATGAAAGAACCATTATGCTAGTAATCTAGCTAGTTTAAACTAATTTCACATAGAGGTAAGTTGCTTAAGCTTAATTTTTGCAAACAGATACTGAATCATTACTAACACTTGTCTAGCAAAGTGAATGGCAGAGATGTCTTTAAGAATTGCAAGCTTCAGGGGCACCTGGGTGGCTTAGTCGGTTAAGCGTCCGACTTTCGCTTAGGTCATGATCTCGCGGTTCGTGGGTTCGAGCCCCGCGTCGGGCTCTGTGCTGACTGCCAGCTCAGAGCCTGGAGCCTGTTTCAGAGTCTGTGTCTCCCTCTCTCTCTGACCCTCCCCTGCTCACGCTGTCTCTCTATCCTAGAAATAAATAAATATATATATATATATAAAAAGAAAACTATAAAAAAAAAGAATTGCAAGCTTCAGAATTCAACATATTTTCACTCTCTCTTTGAATCAATCCCATTTAATTTGAAGGTATTTCTCAAAATAAAATGAAATGAAATAAAAAGTAACAACAACCACCATCAGTGCCTTCTCCTTCTCATGTTTGGTCCAGATGTGGGAGACATCACTTTTGACATCACTTTTGCTCACATTCATTAAGGAAAATGAGTCAGAGTTTCCCAACTTAATCACAAAGGAGGGTAAGAAATGCAGTCTTCTTATACATCCATAAAGAAGAAATGGGATGGCACAGGCTTAGTCAGATTCTGCAACATTGACAATTACAGACTGTTGCTGTCACCCTGTGAGTGATAGAATATATATCTATATATATTAGATATCTATCTATCTATCTATCTATCTATCTATCTATCTATATCTATCTATCTATCTATCTATCTATCTATCTATCTATCTGAGAGTGGGTGTGGGAGAGGGAAAGAGGGAGAGAGAGAATCTTAAACAGGCTCTATGCTCAGTGTGGAACCTGACACAGGGTTCATGTGGGACTCGATCCTATGACCCTACAATCATGGCCTGAATGGAAATCTAGAGTCGGATGCTCAACCAACTGAGCCACCAAGGCAATCCAGATAATATTTCTATTCTTTCCAATTCAAAAGGAACTTTTTAAAAAAGAGTTTCATTGCATGTTTACTGAAGCCCATTAAGCTGGGAAGTTTTTGTTCAGTTATTCCTGTTTTACACTAAATTGAAGTCACACAGTCTCAAGCACCATTCTGGACATACTCTTATTTCTGTCTAGTGTCCCATTCCTCAGTGGGTAGTGATGGTTTTCTTGGAATCATTATAATATGTGCAGGATCCACTAATCTCAAAGTTCAAAGCTCCCAATAACCAAAATACAAGCTAATAATTGCTAGGAGATCAGGAATCTTTCCTTTGGTCTTCATCATACTCAATACAATGTATCTCTTCCTTAATTCTTGAAGAATATTGTGAATCTTTACTAAGAATTTTCCTTAAAGAGATGTTGTAGAAATTTTATCTATTGCTTCACATGGAAAACTTCCTACAGTTGCATTTTGTTCCCCTTTTCCTTTCTATAGCAGAATTCACAGCAGAGACTAATAGTCTCTCTTTCTTTGTGTCTTCAGTCTCTTAACCGTCTAGCTTGTCACCACATTCACCTCCCCAACTTCAGTCCTTGCCCCAACAATACCCATGCACCACGCTTCTGACAGGTGAAACACTTGCACACTCTTCTTTTAGCATTAAACAACATTTAATAAACTAATTTTAAAACTATTTGACAAGCTATAACAGAAAAAAAATATGTTATATCTTCACTGAAATTGCTTTGCAGGTAAAATTTCACTGAGCAAGGTGTTAACTGTATTATCACATAGCACACTCTAAACTAAAATGTGTCTAATCTCTTCTCTTATGACACCATCTTGGAAAAGACACTGGCAAATATTTTCCTAGGAAGGATTCCATTATTCCCTAAAGGCATTCTTATTTTAGTGCACAGCACTGCTTAGTGCTACTAACCTTTCAATAAGCACCTATCATAGAAGACTTTTTTTCCAAAATGCCATTTCATTAAAAAAAAAAACAAAAAAACAAGGCTGTGTTTAAATATGCACTTCTGTCTATGTGGGCTTATATGCTAAAGATCTGTACAAGTTAAGTTCTTCTTGTTTTTGGAATCTCTTGGATTACTGCCCATACTTGAGGAAAAATAGTCATGTTAACCTTTCAATATTTAAAATATTTTTCTTTCCCTGATGATTTATAACTTATTTGAAAAATATATTAAATTGTTTTTTCCTTTTATAATTTAGCAGATATTTTTGGTTCTTTTCTGAATTGGTACACTGGCTTTTTAAAAATAACAAAATGGTTAGAATTTAAAATCTGTCAAACACCTGGAGATTTCAGAGTTTCTTTCATATAATCAGTAATATATACATAGAATATTTTAAATATCATCTTTATTCAGAAATGTAAATATGCTTAAGGGGCCCCTGGATGGCTCAGTCAGCTAAGCGACTGACTCTTGATTTCGGCTCTGATCATGATGTCTTAGTTAGTGAGTTTGAACCCTGCATGGGGCTCTGCACGGACAGTGTGAAGACTGCTGTGATTCTTTCTCTCCCTCTCTCTTTGCCCCTCCCCCACTCATGTTCTTTCTCAGAATAAATAAATAAACATGTTTTTTTAAAAAGGGAAATGTGAAAATGAAATAAAGTAAAATAAAAAGTGTAATAGGATGTATCAAGGGGTCGGTTTTATGTTTTTTTTCTGTATCCCTGAATTTAATAACAACTTGAACTCAGACCATCAAAAATGTGCTGGGAGTTGACCAGAGTTAGAAACTGAACATTTTTTTCTAAACTTATTTTTATTTTTTAAGTAAACTGTATGCCCAAATGAGGCTTGAACTCATGACCCTGTATTCAGGAGTCACATGCCTTACCTGGTGAGCGAGCCAAGTAGGTGCCCTCAGTGTTAGAGAAATTTTTAATGATAGCATGACATGTATCTGCTTGTGGGTGAAATCAAAGATGCTTATATCACTTGCCTCCTTCTTATCCTTTTTATATGCAGCTGTATTCTGACTTTGACAGGGGACACAATGTGAGTGGGTCTGATTAACTGGAGAAACCAAATGGGATAGGAATCAGTGGTGGGAAGCTCAGTACATAGTGATCTCTGATATGAAAATATGGTTTAAAGAAAGACTTTTAACAATATACCTATATGCTATTTTAAATTAGTACTATAATGATCATAAACAATTACTAATGATAAATTAAACCATTAATAAATATATGGCTTAGGGGTTGTTATATGATATAGATTAAATGTGGCCATTTGGCCCTTTATGTACTCTCTTATTTTTATAATCCCACTTTGCTTTCTTAACTGTCTGTGATCATGAAATGTCTATGGCAACTAAGAGAGGATGAAATAAAAAGTCCTTTATATCCTTCTAATTCACCAGCCCTAAACCAAACATCTTGAAAACATCTCTTTCACAGTGAGGGATTAATTCAAAACCTACCAGTGAATGTGTCAAACACAATCAAGCCTGGCATTTGTGTTATTACAATGTCAATATGATACCTCTGTTGTCCTAGAAAACTTAAAACATCATTGAGATTATCAATACTGGTACTTTTGCTTTATTTAAGAAATTGATTACTCTAACATTGCAGAATGGAAAAATAAACTTCTACAGATCAATAAAACACTCCTCTCTCCCATGTACTCTTTTTTCCCCTGATAAATGCTCTTGTTAAATGCTACTTTTTAGTGCTAGCTAAGCTAACAGACTCTACATATTAGGTTTGACCAGCTGTTGCTAACACACTGTTCCATCCTCGGTGTCCTGTTTGCTTTTCAGCAGCTCAGCAACAGTTTGGGCACCCAATCATGTGCTAAAGATATAAAGTTATTTTGATGAGAATTAATAGAGAGTACTAGCCAGGAAATGATATAAGGCTGTCTGAATAATGCTCATGCTTTGTAAAAAACAGGAATTCTCAATGGAAATAGTTGCCAAATCCAGAGAAACTGAGAAATGAGTATTACCCTCAATACTTCTTCTCACCTAAAGATAATATGGTAAGAAGTAAGTATTCTAAAATTTCAAAAGCGTTGACTCATTGATTCTTGACCATGGCATGGTATAAAGTTCCCTCTTCTTTTTTTAATGTTTATTTATTTTAGAAAGAGAGAGAGATAGAGCATGAGAGGAGGAGAGACAGATTGAGAGGGAGACACAGAATCTGAAGCAGGCTCAAAGCTCTGAGCTGTCAGCACAGAGGCTGATGGTGGGCTCAGACTCACAAACAGCAAGATCGTGACCTAAGCCAAAGTCAGACACTTAACTGACTGAGTCACCCAGGTGCCCCTGAGCTCCCTCCTCTTAGTTTTAGTCTCTGTACATGTGTATACAATGTATATACATATATATGAATACATATTCATTCCATTGATATAAAATTAACAATATTTGCTTCAACATTAACTAATTAGTTGTTTCTACTCTTCTTAATATTATTATACAACTTTAATCCCATGAGATCAAAGACTCTGTAATACAAGTGGTCTTAATTCAACATGACAGTGTATATTTGTTGAATGAATGAGTGACTACATGAGAGGTGAAGGAAACTCACCATGATAGACACTCTAAATAGAAGAGGCAGAGTATAATTCTTGTTTTTTTCTAAAAGTCAATGGCCATTTTGGAGACCAAAGTAACACAACAAAAATTGAGTAACTCAAAACGGTGACAGTGGAGTAATAAGGCAAGCGTTCTACACCAAGTGAGTTGTGCAGGCCATTTTTAAAATAAAGATTTAGCCACCAGGGGCTGGGCTGTTTGAGAAAAAATTAGCAGAGAATATGGAAATTGAAATGGGTTATTCAGAAAATAATAAGTGTTCAACATGCATTATTACTTTCGATTCTCACATGTCCAGAGGGTAAATGCTGTGATTGTCCTATTTGACGGACAGGAGGACCGAGGCTTGGAAAGGTTACCAGCTTGTACATAACTAGGAAATAGTGAAGACAGGATTCAAAATGATGGATTCAGACAGCAGAGAGAGCCCTTTCTTCCTATCTCCTACCCTACGTGCCCTTCCTAACTAAGTCTCAATGAAAAGGTTCTATATAAAGATATATCTCTATGTATGTGTGTATGTATGTATATATGTAAAAGGAGAGCAGAAATATAATTAGAAGTGTGGATTTGGAAATTCACATGGCAACTTCAAATATTTAGGAAACCATGAATTGACAGCCTGATTATTCTAAGGTCATCTTATATTGAAATAATTTAATAGTGATGTTGACTACAATATTTTCTTTAGGTCTTTCAATGTGGTAAGCAGTATTTTAAGAACTTTATGTGTAATGTCCCACTCATGTTTACTTCATCTTTGTGATCCAGTATCAATTTGAATTATAGCAGGTAGTAAGGCTCTCAGGGCCAGGTGCTTGCTTTTCATTCCAAATGAAGAGACATTTGAGATTTTCAAGTAGTGGAATGATATAATGGAACATATCAATATTTTACTGTCAGTATTTTATGTTTTTAGTGGCTATTAGTGAATTAACAATGATGTTTTAGTAAATTTACCATGATTTGGAATAATAGATTATTTTAAGTTTATTTATATTGAAACAGAGTGAGTGAGAGGGCAAGTAAGGGAGGCACGGTGGAGCAGGGAGTGGAGGGCAGAGAGAGAATCCCAAGTGGACTCTGAGCTTCAGGGCTCAATCTCAAGAATCATGAGATCATGGACCTACGCTAAAATCATGACCTGAGGTAAAGAGTCAGACTCTTAACCGTCTGAGCCACCCAGGTGCACTGGAATAATGGATTTTTCTGTGTGAGAACAAGTGTGTGCTTTTGTGTGTATATTAGTGAGTGGAGCAATGTTCTCTGGGAATTTGGGGGAGGAGATTAATTTGGAAACTAGCACAATAATACAAGTATAAGATGCTAATGGCCTGGAAAACACGAACACCATTAGGAATGGGAAAAAAATGGGATAGATTATACCCATGGAAGCAAATATTATTAAAAAGTAAAAGAATAAATCTTGAGCCCAAGAACATAAGCAAAATCTTTTTTTAAAATTTTTTTAACATTTTATTTACTTCTGAGAGAGAGGGACAGCATGAGCGGGGGAGGGTCAGAGGGAGAGGGAGACACAGAATCTGAAACAGGCTCCAGGCTCTGAGCTAGCTGTCAGCACAGAGCCCGACTCAGGGCTCGAACTCACGAACTGTGAGATCATGACCTGAGCTGAAGTCGGACACTTAACCGACTGAGCCACTCAGGGGCCTCAGCAGAATCTTTCTATAGTTGCAAATTGGTAGAAGAAAAAAGAGTTCAAACATATCATCCATAAACTGGCTGCTGCACCAGTAAGTGTCTCTCTACATTCTAACTCCCTGTGTTTCTTATGTCTTGAATTTTGGTGGCTGCACAGGCTCTATGGTAGTCCTCCACTTTCTTATAGGAATTTCTCTTGCCCAGGTCCTAATGCAGGACATGTCTAAACCCTGCCTGTTAGAAAGTTTTCTTTACTTGAACCAGTTTCCTAGTCTGAACAGAATCAGTGAATGAGGTGCAGGGGAGGTCTGCTTTCTCTTTGGCTTCTCAGGATGCATTATAGCACCCAGAGCAGCTGGCAGGGAGGAATGGAACAGCATATATTCTAATATGGTTAACTTATTCTAATGAGCTGCATTCTCTAAAATCAGACTTGCTGATGTTGGCAGGAAATAAATTTAACTCCCCTGCACAAATAGATGCAAGGCTGAATTCTCTGATACATTTCATTTTCCACAAGGTAATCAAGATTCATAAAACTCCAATTTAGGAACAGGGCACCAGGGAGTCAATGTCCTTGAAAGAAACAAAATCTTCTAATGAGAATTGTATTTCAGTGGTGTTAATCTCTCAGGATCTGATAAATGGACACACTGGGGTTGAATCTTATTTGGCCTCATTGTCCTGTCTGCTATCCATTTCATTCAACATTAAGGTAATCAAATACATAAAATCTGCACTATTTGCTTTTGGCCCCCAAAAACACTACCAGTGCCTTTAATCAAAAGAACAGGAGATAAAGTTGATGGCATGTTTTGTTTTCCCTAAAGTTATCAACATCTTCAAAATTATTTTAAATTCTTAAATCTTCCCTTCATGGCCCCAAATCAAATTAACACCTCTTTTGTTTCCATTCTCTATAGAACTTTATTAACTTCAAAACAGAAGGTGATGAAACCATCTCAAGTCTCTTCTTTCCACTCTTTTCAGCTCCCAATGCATTATCATCAATAGTTCTCCAAACAACCCATTAAGGAAAAGGAGAATTTTGGCAGCAAAATGAAGGCTAGTAGAGAGATGGCTGAGAAGTATGATCACACATAATTTTAAAAATTTGTTTATTTAAAAAATACGGCATACTCTCAACCATTCTAATATAACTCCTACAAAGCCCTGAGTACATGTCTGGACTAAGGAGCACTTAGAGCTTACAGGGTAAGCATTTTGAATTGAAAGTCAAGATTGATGATACTAAATAAGTCTGCTACTTGGATTCACCTGGAGATAGGTTTGGATTACTGAAATCAAAATAATTAATGACACATTTAAAATTCTTCCCTTCTATGTGGAAAAAGAAGCTACTGCTTAAGAAGTCAGCTCACCCTCTTAGATTTCATGGTTGTCAACCATGGATACTTTGAGGAATATGCTGCTTGTAACTTTGAAATCACCAGTACTTGTGTCTGTGATCAGGCAAATGTAAGACAAGAGAGAAAAGGAATTTCTTGGGTGGTTGAAGGAGAGGAAGTAGTTTGATGGGGATTTAAGAAAATGTGGAAGTGAATTATGAAGGCAAAATGTACTTATTAAATATTTGGTTATGGGAAATATAATTTCTAAGGTTTTGGTACATAAAGAGTTGGTCTGATAAGATGGCAGTGTTTATTGATGTGTTTAGTAAGGGTTTTGTCAATCTACTGTTAGTTATAAGCCAAACGACACTCAAGAAGAAATGTGTTGTCCTTGCACTTGGAATAAAATACAGACTCCAATCTTTGACCTGCAAAGCTTCACATTAGTGATTCTCAACTGATAAGTAGGTACTATCCATTCTGATTGAAATGTCTTCATGTTCAACCTAGTGGTTGAACATTTTAAATATTCCTCAGATGATTCAAGTGTGCAAAAATGATTGAACAACACTGTCCTCCATAAGAGAACTCTTGATTTTCTTTCTGAAATCTCATAATCTTCACACCTGAAATATTCCACCCATCACTAGTCTACTCAGTATTAGAATAAGCCAAACTCACTTTCCCTTTAGGGTTTAGGATTTGTTGTTTTCGCTTAGAATGTTCTGATATTGACCACTACTTACTTTCATCCTTCTTACCCTTAGTAAGCTACATGGTCAGCCCCTTTGAATGTTAAAAGAAGCCATTTGTAACTTATATTTAATCTAGGAAGATTCACCATTGCCATTATTTTATCAGTTAAAACTCTCTTTTGTTTGCTTTATAGCATTAGTCACTATTGAAAATCATTCATTCATTCATTCCTTTCCTTGTTTACTGGCTAACAGCCCTCACTATAAACTAGACAACATTATCCCTGCCATACTGTTTACTGTTGTATACTTTGTGCCTAAAACCATGCCTACTTCAAAGGAATATTCACTCTTTGTGTTGAATAAATAAATATTTGTTGAGTGAATGAATGAATGAATGAATGAGTAAGTGGTTGAAACACCAACCAAAAATGAGAAGACATTGGAAACTCTTTCTTGACCATAAATTATTGGTCACTAAATCCCAATGCATGCTTGGTTTATAGAATACATTTTACCTCCTTTCTACTTACAGTATTTTTCTTCCTTAGGCCTTTCTCTTAACTTTTAAGCAATAAGTGAAACAGACTTTGGATCAAAGAATATGTAACACATGTGCCAATGACCAAAACAATTTTCTATCAAAAAATTCAATCAAGGCTTCTTTAATCAGGGCATAAATCTTTCAGACACACATCACAGACAATATGACATTAGATCATAACTGCTCTTTAAAAAAAAAAAAAAAGCTATTCCCCTACATCCATTTTGCAATTACAACCTCTCAGTGGTGGAGGAATAGCCCTGAAGTAGCAGAGGGAAAGCAATACCCTGAAAAAGCAGTTTTAAACATGATGAACTTGGTACTTTTAGTTTATCTCAGTCTGCAATTTCAACTCTCATGGGACTCAATGAAATGGAATCAGGCATTGTCGATCAATAATCTGAAATTCTGTTATAAAGGGTCTAGTATATAAAATAAACATTAAGAGCCAGTGTCTGTCTCCTCCTTCTACCAGCAACACCCTCCTATCTCCTATGCCCATGGAATTTTTTAAATGATGGTGAGCACTGTTTACTTGTTTGCATTTCCTACTTTTCTCTAGTCCAGAGAAAACATTTATTGAGAAGAGGCTGAGTTTATCTCAATCAATATTTTCAGCAATATCATGTATTTGTCCTAAAGAGTGGTCATTTGGGAATTTATTATATTTGGCATTAGACATATTTAAAACAACAAAAATCTGGGGCGCCTGGGTGGCTTGGTTAAGCGTCCGACTTTCGCTTAGGTCATGATCTCGCGGTTCGTCGGTTCGAGCCCCGCGTTGGGCTCTGTGCTGACTGCCAGCTCAGAGCCTGGAGCCTGTTTCAGTCTGTGACTCCCTCTCTCTCTGACCCTCCCCTGCTCACGCTGTCTCTCTCTCTCTCTCTTTCCTATAAATAAATAAAACATTTAAAAAAATAAAAAAAATAAAACAACGAAAATCTGTAAAAAGAAAAATGTTATTAGCTTTTTCTAGTATAAGTTAGTAAAATACTATTATATAGGGACATTTTAATGAAAATATTTGGTTGGTTTATTTAAACTAAGTTTTAAAAACAATCAATTTTACTTTGTAATTTTCAAAACTTGAAGAGTTTAGAATATGCATTAGTAAAAATCACAAAGGTTGAAATAAAAGAAATAAGAAAGTGATGTCATATTCCACAATCTACTGGTAAATTGGCTCAAAAGATCTCTTGATTGTTCCCAAGAGTGATGCATGAAGTTTTTCACAATGTACCCAAACTATACAACTGGAATATATGGCCAGAAATATAGTAAGTCTAACTTTGAAAACATGCATTGAGCTCTGGATGGGATACCAAAGCCTTAGCAATCGTTCCTTACAGGAGCATCTTAAATAACAAGAACATTTATAAAAGCATTGTTTTAAATGTAACAATAACAAAAATGATGCATTTCTTTCATTCTTTTGTGCATATAATTTATTTTTACAAAATCAAACTCTATGCATTCTGTTCTCAGATCACTTTTTAAATCATAAATTTTAATTTTTGTGATTTTTTTCAAACACCTGGAAATCCAAATACCCATCACCAAACTTAAGAGATGTTGCCGTCTTTCTTCATGTCTTCATATATTTTCTCCAATGGATTCTGTCATTTTCAAATAAATGTAAAGCTATAAATACCATTTAAACACCACAGTCAATAACTCTCCCCTGCTTACGAAAGTTAACCATTATTTGAAAGTTGGTACCATTCCCATAACCTATCCATCTATCTTCTGGGTTTCTTAATTGCTTTTCATGATTTTATCTATTTGTCTGCATGGACAGTGCTTGGAGTGAATTCTTTACTTACTGGCTGTATGGTTTTGAGCAAGTTACTTAGCCTCTACACATCACCTTCCTCATTTGTAAAATATTGACAATAGTAGTGTACCTCATAGGGTTGTTAGGAGATTGATTCATTTATGAAACACTTTAAAAAGAATTTGGTAATAGACTTCTATATGATTAAAATTCACAAAAGCTATTTCAAAAAGAAAAATAACTTGGTATAGCATATGTAAATATTGGATAAATTACTCAATAATACATTTCAATTCATTATACCTATGTCTCCAAATTAGAGTTTATCCCATCTATTGTGATTTTCCTTAAAATCTCAGTATTTTCTTCATTGACAATGTTTCTAATTGCTTCTTTTTCACATCTTACTATTCTTTCTTTTTGCCTCTTTGTGTCACAAATTCTTATCCTTTTACCATGGATGGGTATCTTTTCATTTACTTGTTTATAGACTTATTCAGCAGATTCTATGAATTTCATTTCATCAGGAATAAATATTCTTACTCATATTCCTATTCAGATTTGTCGGCTATTTACTTTTACTTCTTCCCTTCCCTTCCTGCTTGACTCCTTCCTCAGCTTCCCCTAAAGTTATCTTGCCCATGAACCTGGCTAATAACCTAATGGATATAATATAGTATATCCCTCCTATATTTTGCTTAAAACACACATGCGTGCGTGCACGCACGTGCATGTATGCATGATTGGGGGGCACATTTTAATAAAATAACACATGCCCAAGTTTTGTAGAACACTTGTGGGGAATATTAAGAGATACTGTGTGAGGAAAGTATCTTGTAATCATATAGTTTTGGGAAACACTGGATAAAACAGAATTAAATAGATTTCTCTATTGCTAGATTTCTTAGTGTATTTGTCATAGACTGAGACCATGAAAATTCATATAGAAGGAAATTCATATACTGGTATTATGAGGAACAGATTTCAAAAAACAATGAACTAAAAATGGCAATAAGTATCATTTACTCTTTATAAATTTAGTGTCCATCCATCTGGAGACCAGACACATTCTAAATCAAGAGGCCAAGCAATCTTCATGTTAACTCTATTTAGACTTCTTATTTTGCATGTAGAACCTTGATTCTTATCCCCTTTACTGGTAACCATGCCCCTGCCTAAAACCTAAGGCTCAGAAACAAAAGTATCTGTTTTGGTTTTCTATTCTGGCCTTTTACCTAAATTATCCTTCCAAGATTTGGGGTACTAACCGGATGCCCAAGCAGTCTACCTACTTCATGGTGTTCCTACTAATTGGCTGTCTCCTCATTATGTGACTTAATACACAAATTGCTATAGCATCCAGTTCTTCATTCTCAGTTACCTCTTACCAATGCATAAATCCAGAAGGTAGTATAAAGTAGATTACAGAAGAAAAATAGATGATGTAAAAAAAATCACAGAAAAATTTAATTTTGACTTGGGCATTTATTGAAGTAGGGACACAACATGAGGTAAAACACTATTTCTTTCTAGCCATCTTTAGTCTTCCTCATACATTTATTGGCTGAGTTAAATGGGTTAACATATAAGAGAATGTAGCATTATGCTGATGTAGTATAGGTAATAAATGTTAGTTTACATTCCATTTTTCAAGTTAGATCACATAACTAGAAATTCTTCATTTATAATATGAAAAATGCTTAGCAAACGTGGTGGTTAACACACTTTTATGGGTCAATTCATGTACCTTAAAACATATTATCACAAATTACTAGAAAATAGTAAGATATTTTCTGGTATATATTATGATTAATAATATTCCTATATTATTGGGATATTTAGGCAACTTAAAAAAATTTGCAATTAACTTCCTTAATGGATAATGGGGGGAGATGGATAATCTATGAGAGATAGGTGGAATTATTAGCATAGATGTAAATGATGAAACCCCCAATCAGAAAAGTTTAACAACTTGTCCAAAGTAATAAATTTAGTAAGTCAAGTAGCTGGGTCTCTCCAATTCCAAATCTCACACTGCT
The DNA here is from genome assembly GCF_008692635.1 of Crocuta crocuta. NCBI lineage: Eukaryota > Metazoa > Chordata > Mammalia > Carnivora > Hyaenidae > Crocuta > Crocuta crocuta. Next base: position 773,529 of record NW_027529634.1, read on the forward strand.
TCAATTTTACCATACTGTTTTCTCACTATTTTTCTTCTGGTTAATTTATTTTATTAAAAATTTTTAAATGTTTATTATTTTTGAAAGAGAGAGAGAGAGACAGAGAGAGAGAGAGAGAGAGAGAATGTGAGCAGGGGAGGAACAGAGAGAGAGGGAGATACAGAATCCTAGCTGTTAGTACGGAGCCTGATGCGGGGTTTGAACCCATGAGTTGTGAGATCATGACCTGAGCCAAAATCAGATGCTTAACCTACTGAGCCACCCAGGTACCATAGGTTAATTTTTTTTTAATTTTCCCTTTAAATGCATTTTGGTATTTTTATCATTAATAGTCATCTTGCAAACTTAATATTCTGTCTGCTTTTTAAAGTTGTCATGTATATTTATCATCATTGAAACTGCTCATTTTGTATCATCATTGAACTGCTCATGTAGGCAGTTCCACAAATATACTTGAGTAATTATATAGTTAGTAGTAATAGTAGTAGTAGTTACAGAGTGTTATGTAAGCATGTGCCTTTTGCATGATTTTAAATATAGATTACAGTATATTCATAATTTTTTCCTGGTACATTAATAAACAACTGAATTTATAGTTATAATGATATCTTAATCATTGTGTATAATTTGGTATAAATAAAATATTATGTTTTAAGGAACATAATTGTATTTAGCAGTAATTTAGTTTACTGCCATATAGCATGAAAACTAGCATGGTCAGGTATTCCAACTCTTATGGATCCCATATTATATGCTAAGCATTTTCCTAGGTACCTTACATACTCACACTATGTCATAATCACAAAAATCCTACGAAGTTGCCCAGAGTTACACAGCTAGTACATAAAAGTGACTGGATTCAAACCCTGGAAGTTGATAAAAGAGCACTTATTCTACACCCTATGCTACACTTCCTCTATATCAACTCTCACTTAGCATGGGATGTATATTTAGTATGAGGTTGCTTATAATTAAAATAAATGGAAAACCAAAATTAAGAGGAAAGCTGTATCATAATCATGTAAACTATGCTTCTCATGTCATGTTGTCTCTAATCTCTACAAGAGAAACTAAATCATACACTTACACAATTCTTTTTTCAAGAAAATATCAATTTTGATTACATTTTAAGTTTGGCATTTTGTATGACCAACATTTTTTGGAGAATTTTCTCTTTAAGCAAAGGAGAGATGGAGATGCTAGAAATTATCTAGGCAGAAGGCAAATACTTTATATGTATTGCAGAAATTAGAGTCAGTAAATACTTGAGAGTAATTGTCCAAAAGGAAAAATTGTGACAGATGTAGTAAATTCCAAGAAATAAAGGCTAGCCAGATACAAAATCTGTTCCTCTGCCAAGAGGAGAATATTTCTGACCATTGAACATGGCACTTACGATTACAAGGAATAAAGAATACAGTTGACCTTTCAACAATGCATGATCCTTTGCACAGTTGAAAATCTGCTTGTAACTGTTAACTCCTCAAAAATGTAACTACTAACAGCCTACTGTTGACTGGAAGCCTTACTGATACAGTCAACACATACTTTGTTTTGTGTATTATATAATATACTTTTAGGATAGTATCTAACTTTTTCTTAATTTTTTCAGTATTTCTAGGCTACATGATTCATCTGTTTTTTCAAATTGTTACAAATCCAAAAAATTTTCCAATATAATTATTGAGAAAAAATCACATAAAAGTGCCCCTGCATAGTTCAAACCCATGTTGTTCAAGGGTCAGGAGTCATAAAAAAGATAAATAATAGTCAGTGATAGAGAAGATAAATAATATTTCAATGTTAAATCATTTACACACAAAAAGATCAGTACAAATTGTGTCACAGATGGTGAGTGAACAATGACTACTGATACAACCGAAAGATGCAGCATTCAGTTTTTGTCATTATTTAAAAGTCTGGGGATGAAGCAAGAAGGAAAATGGGAATGTTGAAATTTTGAACTCTGCATAGTAGAAGAAAGTCTTATATTCCACAAGCTTGTTACTCCCACATGATTATATCCTTGTATAAACCTACTTGAGCTGTCTTCAAAATGATCAATAAATCTGACAGAGATGCATTTGCCAATTATTCCCAATCAATGCAAGAAAGATTGTGTTAGAGCACAGCAAGCAAACAATCAGAATTTCCTTCTCTCTCCCAAATACCACAATTACCTCCAATTTTTCAAAACAATTCTTAATCTGTTCTTGTTCTCAAACAAGAGTCTTTCATTTTGTTATTCGGTGATAAAAATCAAATATATGTAAAAATAATAGAATTAGTTATTCTGTTAAAACTAACAGTTACCTAAGAGGTAATCTGGAGTCTAAATTCTAGACTACCATCCTTATGTGGAAATCAAAAACCTTTCAAAGGCTGTGACTAACTGAGGCTCATGAAATCAGTTACTTACTAGGTCTCCAGTCAGCCATCAGCTTCTTGTATTATATTAGAAGTTAACTTAACATTCAATTATCTGGAGCTAGTGTCTTTCTCTCCCTCCCCAGCTTTCCCTCCCTGCCTTTCTCCTCCTTCCTCCTGTCCTTCGTCTCTATGCTTTTCTATTTTCTACCCCTCTCCTCCACCCTCAACATAGAAATTAAAGGAAATACCCAGTCAATTAAGTGGAGTGAACATAAGTTTTCCAATTCTTTTCAAAAAATATTTGTATGTCTGCACATGCATGATAGGCCAAGGTCTGGTGGACATCTCTTGGACTATATTCATATTAAAAAAATATAGACCCAAAACATAACTAAGACATGATAATTATTAACTTTATTGAGATACCTATTTATTTCTACATTTAACCAGCAGATTGTTTAGTTTTCTTTAAAGTATATCTGTACTCTTCATCATATATGTAACATTTATGTTAAAAATTTAAAAAGACAATGGAACAATGTTATAGAAAGTAAGATTAAAATAATTAGTGAAGTTTAAATGCATCCTTTTACACAATGATTTAAAACAGCATTGGCTTGGGGTGCCTGGGTGGCTCAGTCGATTAAGCGTCCGACTTTGGCTCAGGTCACGATCTCATGGTTCGTGGGTTCGAGCCCTGAGTCTGCTTCAGATTCTGTGTCTCCCTCTCTCTCTGACCCTTCCCTGCTTACACTGTCTCTCTCTCTCTCTCAAAAATAAATAAAACATTAAAAAAATAAAAGAAAATGAAATAAAACAGCATTGGCTTAAACCTGAGGCAGAAAAAAGTAGAATCTGAATATAGTCTCATCAAACGGACCTCATCTTGGTGGTCAGTGAAGGTTTTGCACATGTAATTTGGAGGGGTTTGATGGTTTATGCTTATAAATTGAGAATCAGTAGTCCCTGGGCCAAACACGTTTATCTTTTTCTGCTCAGAACAGCAATAATGGTAATCCCCGGGGCAGTATTTGACTTGAACATTTTGACCTATCTTGAACTCTAGTTCAGTGTTCACTATGAATATCACTTGATTACTTTTTATCTTTTGCTTCAGTTAGCAGCCAGTACACTCTAAAATAAATTTGAGGAAAAGCCATTTTTATGTCATAAATTCCTTTGACTTTAATTATACAATATCATGGAAAATTTTTATATTTCTTTGCTCCGTTTACTTTCCAAATATTCACTCTGTCATTTTGTTAGCCAGACATTTAGAAAAGCTCCATTCTACCTCCATGTCCTGCTGCTTATATTTAGGAAAAACTGAGACACATTTGTGTCCATTTGTTGTACACCAAGACATGGAAAATGGAGAGTATTTTGCTCCCTAGGTTTGGCAGTGTTGTGTGAATTTGTTACATAAAAGCATTTTCATTTGCTTAATCTTTTTATTCCTTTCGAAGGCACAGTACATAAAAACCCAAAACAAAACAAACAAAAATCCAAATAAACAGAAAATGTCTTGTTGAGATAATAGCAGGGTGACCCCATTTCTGTTGTTACCTTCAGATTCAGCTATGCCATTTTTTCCTTTATGGGAGCAGACTGGATTTCTTGGCTTTTCTCTTGCCCAGTTTTTGCAGATGTTTTTTGCCTCATTTTGAACTCGGCTTAAGAAAACAATCATTTTCTAAGGTGTTCTTTGTTCTTGGACCCGTGATAAAAATGAGTCCAACACATCTGGAAAAGTGATTCTGTTTACAGAAATAAAGTTAATCAAAAGAGTTTGAGGGGTTTTTTTTTGCATAGTAAATATTAATAATAAACACACTTTTTTTTTTTTCCTTACGGGTACCACATCGCTTACTCATTGTGCAGACTTCAGTAACTTGAACAGGGGAACAGTTAATATCAATAAGCACCATAAAGCAGTTTGCTCAAATGATCATGACACCAGGACACAAGTTGAAGTTTTTTTTAAAATATAAAACCCTTGTTCTTACTCTGTCCAATAAAGTATGATAATAGAACTGCAACTTCTTTCTTGTGCTCATCAGTTCTTTTATTTATCTCCTGCTGGCTCCTCAGTCTATGCCCAGCCATAATGGTTTCAGACTTTTTCTCTTCTAAGATCTAGAATCTCCTTTTTCTCCTCAATACGTGGTCAGTCCCACCACTGTGCCTAGGAAGCCTGACTTCCTGAGCTTCCCCTTTTATCTTTCTCCCAGTTCAATGTTCTGTTTGCACCCACCATTTAGTCTCTCAAGTCTCAGAAAAATCCTCATTTCATCTTTTTGTGTCTAAAGCTGAACCTTCCTTACTGACTTAAGGTTCCATCATGTCCCAACTCCAGAGACCCTTTGTTATCATTGTAACCTTGAGCTCTGGCTTTGAGCTCACATTCTCTTTTAATTGGATCTCTTCTCTCAGCTTCACGCATACTCATTCTTCCTGGTGTTCTTTTTTTTATTTTATTTTATGTTTATACATTTTTGAGAGAGGGAGACAGAGTGTGGGTGGGGAGAGACAGAGAGAGAGAGGGAGACACAGAGTACAAAGCAGGTTCCAGGCTCTGAGCTGTCAGCATAGAGCCCGATGCTGGGCCGAGCTCAGGAGCTGTGAGATCATGACCTGAGCTGAAGTCAAAAGTTTAATCGACTGAGCCACCTAGGCCCCCCCTTGATGTTCTTATTCTCTAATCCTTATGGCATGTGAACACTCTGGGAGACACATTTCCTTTAAATCTAGTTGACTAGGGCTCTCTCCTGTGTTAATTACCTGACTTCTTTGGTTGCCCATTTTTTTCCTAAGAATTATATGTGGGCCCTCTTTTCCCTTTCTGTAGAATATTCCTTTAATACCCAATTTATTTTCTGATCCCCAAATCAACCTCACCCAAATTTAAATGTCTCATCTGTAGTCAGTCCAGCTCCAGTTCATATCTGCATAATCCCTCACATTTCAATTTTCCGTGACTTCCAAATCAATAAGCACACAGTAGTTCTGTCATGTAAAATACCCAGTTTTGGGGCACCTGGGTGGCTCATTGGTTAAGCGTCGACTTCGGCTCAGGTCAGGATCTCACGGGTCGTGGGTTCAAGCCCCGCATTGGGCTCTGTGCTGACAGCCAGCTCAGAGCCTGCAGCCTGCTTCGGGTTCTGTATCTCCTTCTCTCTCTGACCCTTCCCTGCTCATGCTGCCTCTCTCTCTCTCTCTCAGAAATAAATATAACATTAAAATTAAAAAAAAATTTAAAAAATACCCAGTTTAGTAATTACATTAGTAAATAGGTGATATATTTATTATTTGGTAGTAGCTCTATAATGTTAATATGCTATGGATAGGTGAGCCTTGGTTTCTTCCAGGTTTTGAACTTCTGGGTTTTCTGTGCATATAATTACCTTTAAAATATGGCAGAGTTTTCTATTTGACATTCTTACACTTATTTAATCTAAAGATAATAAAATATTGTTGGATGTAATGAGGTTTCAGATCCCTCTTGCCGTATAATTCAATGATTCCATGTTTCTCAGTACTGAATACTTAGGTCTGAATTTATATGATAATCAGATTCCTGTGAAAGAAAAAAAAGGGCAGGTTATTCCAAAATTGTTAACTCAGAGTTATATATTTTTCATAATATATAAAAACATGCAGATGCATTCTTACAAGTTAATATTCATGTCAGTCATACTATATTTTGAGATACTACACTAATCTGAAAAATTGTTTGAAAACAAAAAAATACACATACAACTTTATTCATTAAATAAAACTTTGGTTATCTCTAATATATCTAGAATTATTAGCTCTATTTTATATAACTGCATTATATACAGCTTTTTACCAAAAACAACTCAGATGATGCATTAGTTCTATTTGACCCCCAAGTTCATTGCCTTTCAGAGCATATTTACATTGACGTATTCCTTCAGCTTCTTTATAGTTTTATTTAAAAGTTTTTGTAAGAGTACATGTGGTCCTGGAGTCCATGACTTCAAGGTACAAGGACAAGGAAATCTCCATGATGCAGAAGAGAGAGTCTTACCACTATCATTTGTCTACCCCAAATCTTTTTTACCCACACTGACAGTGAATGTCCTCCAAAGGTTAGCAGGCATTTCAAAGCATGCTATTCCACATACGTTCACATATATTTTTATAAAGTATTAATGTCTTCATTGCTGTATCCCACAAAAGGCCCAAATCAGTCATGGTAATATAGAGATGCAGAATCTTTTTTTTTTTTTTTTTAACAAGAGATTTTTATGAAGGTAGATTTAGGCAATGAAGAATAATCTTAATTTTTATCAATTACTACCTAATCTAAGTCTTATCTTCTCACCAGTTTGAATGTGGAATACTTTTAAAAAATTTAATGTTAGATCATTATGTCTAGAATAACATTTAAATGGAATTTGGGATTCAAACAGAGGTCTAGTGTTTTCATCTCAGTGTGGGCAAACTGCCCTCATCATCCACTTTTATCACTTTTTTCTCTTCTTCCTCCAGAACTGAGTCTTAATTCTTTGCAATTCTATTGTATTTCAGAGTCTGTACTTCACAATTGAGAAATAAAAATTGTGGAATAAAAAAATGTGGCTTTATACTGGCAACAGTTATTTCATACTTAGTCATTTTTCTCAACAGAACTAATATCTACTTTAGGATGGAATTTATCTTTTATGTCCCTTCAAGAACAAGAACATGACTGGGCTTGCCTAATATATTTAAGCATGTATAAAGTGTCAACAATAACAGTTCATTCAATAAATTATGTGCAAGTATCCACTTATACTCCACGAATTGTCAAATGCTGGACAAATTTCACTGGTATAAACCACAATGTTTCTACCAAAAGAAAAGCAGAAGTTTGGATCCTATGAAATATGACCTTCATTCAGCAACAAATGAGGACTTTGTTTTCATGTTAACTGTACAGAGCCAAAAGAAAAGAAACGTTCTGGCTTATGAAGAAGTATAAGCATTGTCTCCTTGTTTTGAACTGATTTAATATGGGGCTAAGACCTTGGCATTATTCAGTTCTCTGTCCCTGTACCTGTCCTAACTCATGGGCATGCTGAACTAGGGAGATTCATTTAGGGCAGTGTGGGCGGGGTGAGGGGAGCACATCTGCTGAATGGAAGTAAAACAGAAATGAACCAGATGGCAGGAGTAATGAGGGTGAAGAGCAGAAAGGAAAATTCCCCAAAGATCTACCAATGGTATTATTACATCTGCTGAGGAAAAGTTGACTAAAAAGGGAGCCAGCATGGTTTCCAAACATCTGAATGAGCTGACTCAGTCAGGGGTTACTCTGCAGGAGAAGAATTAGAGCTGGTAAGGTACAGGGAAAGAATGGAAAAGAAAGAAAAAAATGGACAGTTTGCTTGATTTCTTTTGCAAGAACATTTCTCCATCTCTGGAAAGTACAAATATTTACCAACAATTAATATGCTTCTGATTCCAATCAGCATAAACTCTGTGAAAAGTAATTTTCTTTAAAAAAGCCCACTGCTACCACCACAACCAACATAAGCTTTTGCCTTCACTAAAGCCTTTTACAGCAAAATTTGCTACAATTTATAAAAAAAGACAGAAAATAACTTATTTAGTTTCCCACAGTCTTCAAAAATGAAACAAAAGCAGATTCTAAATATATTAAAAGATAATTGGTTTTGCATCATTTACTTGGTATAGAATTGACAGGAAACAAGCACTTTCTTTTTTGTTAGAGAGAGGAGAGTGCCTGGGTGTGGGCAAACCAGGGAGGTGCAGAGGGAGAAAGAGAATCTTAAGCAGGTTCCACACCCAGGGCCCTGCACAGAGACAAGACATGGGGCTTGATCTCAAGACCATGAGATCATGACCTGAGCTGAAATCAAGAGTCGGGTGGTTAACCGACTGAGCCCCCCAAGTGCTGCGAAAGGAGATTTTTTTTTTAAAGTAGGTTCCACACAGGGCTTTGCACTCATGACCCTGAGATCAAGACCTGAGCTGAGATTAAGAGTCAGACATTTAACCAAATGAGCCACCGAGGCACCCCAAGTGCTTATTTATTTTACATATAAAAATTAGTTCGCTTAAGTAAAAGATATTAGGTATCTTTTTATACTAAACCACTTAGAACATATAAAAATAAAAAAACAATCTGTATCACAAGGAAATTGCTAACATTGATAATATTATTTTATAGAGGACAGTAAAATAGTTCAAACATGTATTATATATAAATATATATGTATACATAAAATATACATATATAAATATGTAGGAATACATATGTGTGTGTGTGTAGGAAGGAAGACAACGTCCAGGAAAAAGGGAAGGAGAGGTAAGCCACAGCAATAATCTTGTCAATTCATTGCTAAAATTTGGATTATAAAAATTTAGAGCAAGGTTAAAAATGCTTTCTACCTTTTCTCTTTTTGATGAGGATGAAAACAAAATGCTCCTTTACCTGAACAGATGTGCTTACAAAGGGGGCTTGAACCACCATATATAATTCCAGAAACTTGTATCAAAATTGGAAGTGAACAAATTAACTGACAAGTAGGAGAGGAGGATGACAGAAGGATAAAAGTTACCTGCTGCCTGTTCTATAGAGAGAAATGGATTTATAACAAAGATAGTGATTATGGTGATCACACACACACACACTCACACATCAGTTGGCTCAAATTCTCTTGAAACAATTTAAACTTAGCCTCTGATTATATTTATTAAAAGCATTTCTTATCTTCAAAGAAATTTAGCAATGGAACATCACTGTCTTGTGATGACCTATAGTGCTATGCCCTATAGCGGAAAGTAAGTTTTATAGGAATTCAGTATACTTTATAAGTTATATCAGGGCTTCCTAGAATAAATATTAAAAATTTGGCAAAATTGCAATTTAATAAAAGTACAACTTGAACACAAATTTTAATTTGTGCTGAATGGTTCCTAATTCCACAATGGATGCGGAAACCATTAATAGAATTCGACAAATTTCTCCAATATTTCTGATTGCTGACCTACACATACAACAGTGTTTTCATGTCTTTAGAGAGTTTTCCCTAAATGCAGGACATGCTTTTTTGCCAAACTAAAAATCCTTCACAAAGAATATGACTGAATAACACAATAGAACCAGAAATAATGATATTTGTTAAAAATACAAGTTCCTCAACATAAGAGGAAGTGATATTTATAAAGTATTACTGATGTACTGTTTAAGGCTATATATACATAAAAATATATATATTATATAATTTAATCACACAATGACCCTATAAAGAAGGTAATATAATCATCCATATTACGTAGAAGGTAAAGCAAAAAGAGACCAAGAGGGTTAAATTTCTTAGTTTCACACAGGTGGAAAGTTGTCGAGCTGGATTTGAAGCCAGGCAGCCTGGCTTAGGATCCTAGGTTTAACTGTAAAGTTACCTTGCCTTTTAGTCAGGACAGCCTTGGTACTTAGGAGGTACCATTTCATTGTTCTTCCTCTTTCACTCTGAATAAAGGTTGTATTTTACAAGGCTAGTCTGTGATGTAACATCAAAAATATATGTATGTGTTAATCCATAAAATATTTATTATCATGATCATAGCCATGTAGGAAATGATACATGCAGTAAAAATAGGATTCTAGGGGCACGTGGATGGGTCAGTTGGTTGAATATCTGACTCTTGATTTTGGCTTAGGCCATGATCTCATGATTATGAGATTGAGCCCCATGTCTCTCTCTCTCTCCTTCTGCTTCCCAATCTCCCTCTGTCTCAAAAAAAAAAAAAAAGAGAGAGAGAGAGAAAGAAAAACAAAGATTCTAAACTAGCTAAATATACATATAAAGGCTTAGATTTATGAAATGAAAAACAAATTTCATAATAATTTATTATAAAATACAATTGAGAGAATTAAACTATCTGTTTAAGAGCCAGTAGCAGATAAACAATCTTTAGCAAATGAGTTTGGGGGAAAAACAAGCCCATTGTCTTGACCAGGATAGGCTAAGTCTGAGGTAGAGAGACATTAAGAGCTATGTATTCTATATAATAAAGTAAGAGGAGTTTTGAATTTCCCAAGTCAGTCATTGAGAAAGGAGTGAGGGATCCATAAAAAGAGGGAAAAAGAAAGAAAAGAGGCCTCTTCTTTCCTGGCAAATTGACTACTGAGAAATTTCTGAAGTTGGAAATGGTTGAGGGACTTTTAAAACTAGAAAATCTATGTTTCAATTTTAAGATGTCTTTATAGTAAGGCAACCCTCCCCTGATCCTACCTAATTTCTCTAAGCAGGTGTTTCTCATAGTGTGCTCTCCTGATCAGCAGCCTAAGCATTATATAGGAACCTGGTTACAAATGCAGATTCTCAGGAGACATCTGGACCTACTGAATCAGAAACTCTGGGGTTTCAGTGCAGGAATACAGGTTCAATCCTCCAGAGGATTGTACTGTGTGGTAAAGTTTGAGAACTTCTGACCACATATAGCAGAAGTCTGCTGTTTCCAGTGTGGTTGAAGTGGTACTTCAGAAATTAAAGAGACTGGGTTACAATCCAGCAGAGATGTCCTGAGCAAGAAGTGAGATGCAAAGTGAAGAAAAAAATAATTCACCTAGGATCAGGAAATGAGCCAACAGCAATGAGGTGTTCAATTCAATCAATACTTGTCACTCTCAAGAAATTGCAAAGATATTGAGAGAGACACTGAGTTTACCAGATTCTATGGCATAGGGATTTGAGACTAGTTTATAAATTTTAAATGATGCAATAACTAATCATAGTAAACAGCATGAAGATTTGGGAAGTAATACATAATACCTGATAGACAATAAGGCAATTTACTCTTTGGAGAACTATAGGTTATTCATAAATAAAAATATCAATTTCCTTCTAGTTCATTAAAAAACAAAACAAAACACCTGACCCATTGGAAAATAATTTTGTGCCAGAAGAGTTTTTGAACTTTGGCGTCATTCTGAGAGTAGAAGTAATTCACACATGGGTAGGTTGCTTCTTGTGCTTTGTTTAAATTTAATGCAATGTAATGGTTATAGAATTGTTGGGTTTTTAAAATGTATTGACAAGAATGTGTTTTGAACACAGCTTAAATGGTTGTTCAAATTGAGGGAGTGTACAAATCCCATTTGTGGTCTAGGGAACCTACTAAGGGGTAGCGGGGACCACTTCTAAATGGGGGTTAAGAGGTTGGTGAAGCTATAGTTGTTTTTCAATGGGCAGAAGGCACCATATTTAGCTATAGATATTTGTAAGTGTTGATAGAGGTAGGAAAGGAGAGGTAGAAATATAGTCAAAACCAGTAGTAGGATGTATGGAAGTGATGCCATACTGTAGAGATTGACACTTATTACACTAGTCAAAATGTTTACTATCCTTTCATAATTATCCCTTAATTTTCATCTGGAGAATCAAATGATTGAAAATACAACTCAAACTGACCTCTGCTCGCCTCTCAATTCATGATCTTCTAGAAGAGCTAGACTCCACCCCATTCTACTTCCCCTCACAAACAACCAATCACTCCCAGGGAGGCTCATGACCCTAATCTAGACGATAACCTCATTGTGTTTCCTAATGAAAATATTTAATTCAGGAGTTCAGGGTTAAAAATGCAATGCAGTTATCTAATTGTACTTCTATGGGTCAGGTCTAGGGTTTTGTTTTAACAGTTGGTGGGAATTAAGATTTTTATTTCTGCTGAATCAGAACTCTTGAGTATAATATTGGTATCTCAGGGTTGCCATTTTGGCATGGTAAGGGGAGATGGATAGTCGATCTGAGAAGAGAGCCAGGAAACAAGAGAGCGAAGCATTTAGATTGACAAACAGGTCATGACTGCTAACAAGTCCTTGGATATAGCCACACCTGAATTTAAAACTCTCATAGCACATTTTAGTTCTGTGAATAAAAAAAAAAATATTCCTTACTGCTTAAGCCATTCTGTTTGCATCATCCAATATTTGAGAATTAAAGAAACATGATAGGTGAGTACAAAAAGAGCAGCACAACCACTGACAGGTTGATTAGGAAAATATCTCATGTTGGACTCTAAGAATAGTGGGAAGAAGGCTTTTTTTGTTCACTCAAAATAGGCTGTGTGAATGGAAAGCTACAGAGTTACAGAGCACAGATTTCTGTGTTTGCTCATTAGGGATTGCCGAATACACTGCCCACTGTGGCATGCCCATTGTTGGGCTAACTGGGAAATATCAATGTCCTAGCTCTGTAATATCCATAACTAAAAATGAGTACATTATCCAGCTTCTTCAAGCCAGATCGGTAGTTGCTGCTTTATATTTTATTGTTAAAACCTTAAGAGCCACAATTGTTGAAAGGGAAAGCCTAGTGTTGATAACTATTGAGAAGCTGTGTGTGCCTCTACCCATTTCTGTCACTTTTCAGTGTTTCAGTGCACCCTGATGTCTGCTTTCAGCAAGTACTTATGTATTTAGAGAAACTATAGAAATGAACCCTGAAAGTATAGTCTACTTTCAGCAAGTAAATGCAGCTTTCTACCTACAGGTTTTATCTGTCATCCTTTGCTCAAACATGGGGCAAACTTAAAAGTTTAGGGAAGTAATGAGCCCCAGAAAGCAAACCCAAACCAATGATGAAAGGAGACAAGAGGGTGAGTGCCCCAGCTTGCTCACTGTTGTGGTTCCATAACTCTGAAGCACGTTCTGTTCTATTTCCAGGGGTCCCCAACAAGCTTTAGCCCCAGTTGTCAAAAAAACATAATCAATTTCTTAACTCATTCTTTTATTGGCTTCTTTCCAGTCTACATCTCACTTTCCTACTTCCCTACCATTGCTCATGAGATCACCCCAAAAATTAACTTCTTATCCTCAAATCCTTGCCTCTGGATTGATTCTGTTACTAATGTGGGCAACCAAAATAAATGAATATATACAGAATCAGAAAAGGTAACAAGGAAGTAAAACAGACACAACAACAAAATTTAAGGTAAGAAGAACCTAAGAACAACATAATTTAAGTTGGAAAATTCAGAGCTAGTTCACCAGACAGGCTATGTCTGTTAAATGGAAATACCTACTCAGAAGAGTTTCAGTGAGAAGGCACCCAAATATACAATCACCGACATTAAAAAAAGTTAATGTTTATTTATTTTTGAGAGAGAGAGGAAAAGAGGTGGAGGGGAGAGAGAGAGAGAGCATGGGCAGGAGAGGGGCAGGGAGAAAGGGAGACACAGAATTTCAAGTAGGCTCCAGGCTCAGAGCTGTCAGTACAGCTGACAGACTGAGCCACCCAGGAGCCCCTACAACCACTGACATTTTAATGAACAAATTATTTTCCATTCCTGAGGGTCAACACGATTGGATTATTTCCCCTATTCAACAAACTGGATATTCTGCAACTTGCTCTCTGTAGATAATGAGGAGATACCCAAATAAATTGACAGTGAGCTTGTACCTTTGCAAAATCACCCAATAAGAGAACAGGGCTGGCGGAAGTTATAAAGAAAATCTCAAAGGAATAAAAAAGCCCACAAATATGTATGCTTAAAATAAGCAGAGATTTGAATACCTGTGCTCAGAAATATTGGGTTAAAACCTGGATGAGAAATAAAATCCTATTATTACCATGGGATAATAATAGGGCTAGCATGGAGTACCTGGCTGGCTCAGTCAGCTTGATTTCAGCTCAGGTTATTATCTCACTGTTTGGGAGATTGAGCCCCAAGTCAAGACTTGTGCTGACAACATGAAGCCTGCTTGAGGTTCTCTCTTTCCCTCTCTCTGCTCCTTACCCCATCTCTCTCAAATTAAAAAAAAAAAAAAATAGAGCTAGCAACAGGCAGAAAAAAATGCATTAGGCGTGAACATATTGCCCATACAAAATGATTGTCTTTATTGGTCAAAGGACATTAACTAGTACAGTGCTTCCCCACCCCACCTCAATGCTTTCATAATTTACTATAATTTCAAAATAAGGACAAATACCATATCTTATACCCACTGAGGGGAAAAAAAAACTAATAAAATCTAATTTCAATAGCTAGTGACCATTATACTTTCCACTTTGTAACCCCATTATATCCATTTTTTTTTACTCTCTGCTCTCTCTTTAATTTGGCACATTGATTTGAAATTCAATGAAAATCTCATTAAAAATATTTTTGGAGGCAATCCAGACAGCAAAAAGGAGAGAATGACCTGTGGGTGGTCTAGAATGTACTGGATATGATGCTGATGAGGACTCAGTCTCTCTGAACACAGCTGCTCCTGATGTGTAGTTTATGTACATCATTATTCCTGGGACTTGAATGACACATCTGCCCTCTAAAAGAAAAGGGAAACTCTTAAGCTCCCAAACTCTACATGTCCATTTTTTTGCAGTGATCAGCAATAAGCTATCAAGATTTGTCATAGTGCTGTGCCCAACCCTGGGATGATCCAGGGCAAGGTTCCAAGTTGAAACCCAGAATCCTTAAAGTGCCTACGGTGAAAACACAGTATGTGTCTAATAGGTTGGTTGGATCAGCTTGATTCCATAGCATGCAGTCTGTATACACGTGATAAAAAAAATGAAAAAAACTCCAATCTAAGATAGAAATAAATACACAGGGGACATATTTCACCTAATTCATGTAGGCTCTGTTGGAAAGTAAAAGGTTACAATTTCTCTTTTTCACTCTCATAAATTATATTATAGCACTACTATTAGCGGAACACACACACACACACACACACAAACACACACACACACATACACACACCCCTATTCCTCCTGGAAGATTTTAATCCAAAGCTAAATCCTTTAGGGGGATGGAGAAGAGATTATACTGAAATGCAGTAAAAACAATTTTAAATTTGCTTAAAAGAAATTATGGGACAATCACAAGCTACTATAAATTAAGTCTCTTTTAAAGGACATGACAGGAGGCATAAGTTAAATGCAGTCTAATGCAATTGTTCATGATTGAATTTATACTCTTCAAGATTGTCAATTTATACTCAGGGACTGTGCTTTATCTCTTATTCAAAAGTAATTAGAATTTTTCTCCCATTTTAAAAATGGAGAAAATGAATTGCAAAGGTGGTATTGCCAGACCATCATCTTTCAGGGAAGAACTCAGAATAAAACTCTTAACCCAATTGTGATGCAAGGTTTTATAAATTTGAAGATTTTTGAATTTTTAATTCTAGTGTTGGGGTGAGAAATTGATGTGTTATTTTCAGACTTATTAAGTTATTTGGTGAAAATAACATACATTTAGATACATTCAGGAGAGAGTGAAAACTAACTTTGAAAAATGTTTTAGTGTCATACACATCTAGTTTTTAGCATATCGAGTTCCAAAACTCTCTAGATTCACCACAAATTAGAACCTTAGTTATATAAATAATTCTTCCAATCCTCACTGAAATGCCCTCACATAATGCTATTTCAACTTAGCGTGCAAATTTTCTCAAAAATAATGAAAGTAAAAGCCATATGGAGAAGAATGGTTTTATTTTTAGGAGGTCATCATCTTCTGACTTATTTCATGATGCCTCTGGTAGAGATCTCTGTGAAAATATTTTCAAAAATGTATCTTGTTTAACTTATATGCTTCCTTTTAATATGTGATGTTTCCCTTTTTTCGTGTTTGTTTTATTTATTTATTTATATATTGAGAGAGAGAAAGAGAATGTGTGCATACAAGTGGGGCAGGGGCAGAGAGAGATAGAATCCCAAGCCAGCTCTGCACTCTCAGAGCAGAGCTTCATGTAGGGCACGATCCAATGAACTGTGAAACCAGTAATTGGATGCTTAACTGACTGGGCCACCCAAACACCATTGATGTTTCCTTTTAAACATGGGCATCAAGGTGCTCAGAAATATTTTTAATCTTTATAGTTTTAGCTTTCTATGTTTCCTTTGCATATTTTTCCTCCCATATCCCACCATAAATAAGATATTTTCAAGTTTCATTCAATGTACTGGTGTTCTTAGTTCTTAAAATTTTAATACAAAGTAACTTATATCCTCTTGGAACAAATATGAAGTAGTCTATTTGCTATTGATAAAGTCATTGATTATCTCCTACTTGTCATATATTGGACGTATATTCATACCTTATCTTGTTTTTTCTGTGGCATTTCTTTTTCTTCCTATTCTGTATTTATTCCTAGTTTCTGCCCCTAGTTTTACTTTCACTTCTCTGGATGCTGACTACAAGTCTCCTTAAACAAAGATTTTTTTTTCTACACTTATTTTAAATACTGGTATTTCCATAAATCAAAACCACACTGAGATACCACCTCACGCCAGTCAGAGTGGCTAAAATGAGCAAATCAGAGGACTCGAGATGCTGGAGAGGATGGGCACCCTCCTACACTGTTGGTGGGAATGCAAACTGGTGCAGCCCCTCTGGAAAACAGTGTGGAGGTTCCTCAAAAAATTAACAATAGACCTCCCCTATGACCCAGCAATAGCACTGCTAGAAATTTACCCAAGGGCTACAGGAGTGCTGATGCATAGGGGCACATGTACCCTAGTGTTCATAGAGGCACTCTCAACAAGAGCCAAAAGATGGAAAGAGCCTAAGTGTCCATCAATGGACAAATGGTCAAGAAGATGTGGTTTATCTATACAATGGAATACTACATGGCAATGAGAAACAATGAAATCTGGCCATGTGTAGCAACATGGATGGACCTTGAGGGTGTTATGCTGAGCCAAATAAGTCAGGCAGAGAAGGACAGATACCATATGTTTGCATGTATAGAAGGATTAGGAGGAAATTAACGGAGGACCGTGGGGGAGAAGAAGGGGGTAAATAGCAGGGGAGAGGGAGGGAGGCAAACCATGAGAGACTCTTGAATGTTGAGAACAAACTGAGGACTGATAGGTATGGGGGGGGGATGGAAGAGGGGTGTGGGCATGGAGGAGGGAACTTGTCGGGGTGAGCACTGGGTATTATATGGAAACCAACTTGACAATAAACTATTTATTAAAAAAAAAAAAAGAAAATAATACCAAAAAAAAAATACTGGTATTTCCAAGTGTTCTGATTTTAGCTTTTTTTCCTTTTCACTCCATAGGGTTAGATTATATCATAACATTGTACCTATGGTGTTGGTATCTATTTTCCCCACATTATAAATGAAGAAACTGACACAAAGGAAATTAACAAAATTGTTCAAGGTTGTATATTCAGTAAAAACCAGAGCTTTTAATTTTAACAATGTTTATATTCCTTCTACCATTTCACTTATGTTTCAAGATGAGTTGCCGTACAAAACCCACAATATCTCTGTGACTTGGACAATATGTGTTTCTTATTTTGTTATATGTTCTCCTTTAGTAGAAAGCCTCTACTTTACTGCATCTTGGGGTCCCAACTGGTTGCCTTCCAGATTTGGTGCTTTTAGAGTTAGGAAGAGGAGAATTGGATAGTTGAGTATCTGTAAATAAAAACTTAATGGAGATGTGAAACACGTGTCACCTTTGCTGATATGGTCAAAGAGAATCACATGACAGTGATTCTAGTCGATGAAACTTTAGGAGTGCCAGGTAATTGTGAGTGGAAATAATGCCTACCACAATTTCCCCCTGAGGTAGAATACTCACTGTGTATTTTATAATTGTAGTGGAATCTTTAAGTTTTAGTGTGCCAATTCTGTTGCTTCCTTCTCAACAGCACCAGAATTACTAGTAGGAGAGGACTTCCTCTCCACCATTTTGTGTGTTCTTCAAGGGTGGATGCAAAAGTGGACACATTCTCCCTATTATTTTAGCATAGCAAGCATCCAGACACAGAACCTAAGCTGAGACAATCAGATGGTCTGTACCAAACTTGAGGTCTGTGACTTGATAGAAAGTAGAAAGAGAGATGGTATAATCTTTCATTCTGACAAAACAAGTTGGCCCAGCACTGTTTTGACAATGATCATTGTTCCAGTTCCCCTTCTGGAACCCTCTATAACTCTCTTATTTTATCTTTCTAAGCCTGTTCCACCCATTTATTCTGTGAAATTCCTTATAGCCTTCTGATGTGTATTTTTTTGCATAAGGGGGCAGAGTTAGATTTTGTTGCTCACAACCAGAGAACCCAAACTCATACATACAACTTACTAATATTCTGAAAATATGCTGAGAGTAATTAGGAGATCCAAATGTGAAGTTGAAGACATATGTGTCCTTATATAAAATTTACAGAAAAATATTCAGGAATAAGCTAATAGTGGTGTTATAAATTTACATAACTTTAAAAATGTGGTGAAAGTTCTCAAGAAACTATATGAAAGCCAGTAAGAGCCTGCTGAAGAAGTATGAAGACTTCTTTGCTACTGGATGTTTCAACTCAGATTTCTTAGCACCTAGGTTAGAATCGGTTTAGTGATAATAAGATATGCACTTCATTAATGTGATTCTGAATGAGCAATTTTCATATTAATGGCTTTCTCACTGTATTAATGAAAACACAATTTGCCACTATAATGGGAACATTGCTTAAATTAGATCAAAATTGTTAACATGAACAAAGCTTTTAATAAAGCAAAACTATTGTATGTGGTAATGGTTCTCCTATTGTATTAAGAATGTCCTTATATTTGTATTACATTAGTAAAGAAACAGTGTCATTTTATTGACTCCTTGATAATGTCACCTACTGTATATACAAGTCATTGCCATCACATTAACTTTACATAGATCTGCCAGTAGCTGAACAAAAGTCATATAGAAAGGAGAATTCTACACATCAGAACTAACAATGAACACTTTTCCTTAACCTGGTACTGTTATTTATTATATATTATATATATATTATATTATATATT
>NW_027529634.1:792761-915472 GCF_008692635.1 Crocuta crocuta
TATATATTATAAACTACTAAAGAGAAAGAAAACACTATAAGAAAATGAAAAATTTAAACAATTGTCTTAAAAATAATAATGACATTTTTCTCTGTATTAGTTTGTTACAGCTGCTGTAACAAAATATTACAGACTGGTGACTGGAGCAACAGAAGTTTGTTTTCTCACAGGTCAGGAGGCTAGAAGTTCAAGATCAAAATGTCAGTGGTGTTGGTTCTTTCTGAGTGCCATGAGGAACGGATCTGTTCCACACTGTCTCCTTGACTTAGAGATGGTCATCTTGTCCTCATGTCTTCAGGTAGTCTTCTCTCAGTCTGTGTCTATGTGTTTAATTTCCTCTTCTGGTAAGAATTCTAGACATATTAGATTAAGGCCCACCCTAATGATTGCATTTTCATTTAAGTGCCTCTTTAAAGACACTGTGTCTAAACATGATCGCATTATAGAGTACTAGGGGTTAGGATTTCAACATAACAATCTGAGGAGAGGGGACACAATTCAGCACATCACAACCTCCTTAACTTTTAATTTTTCATGCATATACAAACATGTATTAATGAAATGTTGATATGTAAAATTTGACATAGGTAAGATTATCAGTTTATTTGCAATTATTTAAGTGGTTCTGATTTATATTATATATAAATGGCCCTCAAAATAAGCTTGTGCATGAAATATGTTAACTAGTGGTAGAATAATTAGCTCACTACTTATCATATAGCAAAATATAACTGAAGGTTAGCAGTAGAAATAGCAGTTGCGGGGCACCTGGGTGGCTCTGTTGGCTAAGTGTCCAACTTCGGTTCAGGTCATGATCTCATAGAGCCTGAGTTTGAGCCCAACATCAGACTCTGCTGTCAGCTCAGAGTCTACTTAAGACCCTCTGTCTCCCTCTCTCTCTGCCACTACACTGCTCAGTCTTCTCCTCTCAAAAATAAATAAACATTAAAAAAAAAAATAGCAGTTGTACTATATGAGTACCCAGGAAAGTAATTCAAAAAATGGAAATGTTTATTTTTAAGTTTTTACTTAAATTCCAGTTAGTTCACATGCAGTATAATATTAGTTTAAGGTGTACAATTTACTGATTCAACGCTTACATACAATACCCAGTGCTCATCACAAGTACACTTTAATCTCTGTCACTTATTTAACCCATCCCCCTGTCCATTTTCTCTCTGGCTACCATCAGTTTGTTCTCTATAGTTAAGAGTCTCTTTCTTGGTTTGCCTGTCTGTCTCTTTTTCCATCTATGACTCATTTGTTTTGTTCACTTAAATTCCACATATGAGTGAAATAATTTGGGTTCCTCAAAAAGTTAAAAATAGAACTATCCTATGATCCAGCAATTGTACTACTAGGTATTTACCCAAAAAATACAAAAGTACTAATTCAAAGGAATACATGCACCCTGATGTTTATAGCAGTATTATTCTATAATAGCCAAATTATGGAAACAGCACAAATGTCCATTGACTGATGAATGAATAAAGAAGATGTGTGTATATGTTATAGATATGTACAATGGAATATTACTCAGCCATATAAAAGAATGAAATCTTTCCATTTGCAATGATGTGGATAGAGCTAGAGAATATTATGCTAAGCAAAAATAGGGAAAATTTAAATGATAGTGCCATTTCTGTTAATTTTATAGATATTTATGTTTCCTGGTATATAACATTTTACTGGGTTAAATTAAAAAAAATAAAAACTCCAAATATCATTCATAAGGAATAGGGGATAGTCTCACCATTACTAGTTGAGACGAGACATGCATTTCTAACATAATATAATTCCTGGTCATGTATTGCAGACCCAGCCTGAACTTCCAAAGGAGTCACTTTCTCATGGTAGGAAGTAGCCAAGTTGACTTGGCTGTTATATGTTCAATTAAACAAAATTTTTTTTAATGTTTTATTTATTTCTAGGAGACAGAGAGAGAGAGACAGCGTGAGCAGGGGAGGGTCAGAGAGAAAGAGAGTCACAGATTCTGAAACAGGCTCCAGGCTCTGAGCTGGCTGTCAGCACAGAGCCCGACGCGGGGCCGAACCCACGAACCACGAGATCATGACCTAAGCGAAAGTCGGATGCTTAACCTACTAAGCCACCCAGGCGCCCCCAATTAAACAAATATTTAATAGGCACTCAGTATGTGCTTGATGCTCTGGTCAGTACTGAGTGAAAGGAGCCAAAAAGTCTACACAGTAGGATCTTTTAAATATTTTAAATATATGCAGATATTTCTTCATACTGTTAGGATTAAACAGAATCACCACAGGACTATTTAGTTAAATTTTAAATATGTTGCCAATAAAATACTCAGTTTGAAAGTAATTCACAAGACTTAATTGCTATTTAGCTAACAGACCATATGTCTTAAATACTTTGATTTCAAGTATTCTGTGCCATTCTATTATAATAAACTTTAAACTGAGAATCTCAATATACTGGTGTTTAATATTTGAAATCTTGTAAATGAAGGCAAAGAAACCTAATTTTTGTTTTGGAATAAGTGGTTTTAATAACCATCTTTTCCTAACACCTTTTTATCTAAGAACATGAAAGATGAAATCAATAGTCTTTAAAACTATTTTTTTAGCTCTTTCCCCTCAAATATTTTATCAGTCCTAATGCAAGTAAGTAGGAAATAAAACCACTTTTAACATTATTTCTTTTCACCTCTTTTTATTATATACAAGCTGGGGATATTATCCAATAATAGAAATGGTACCCAAACAACATCCAAGATGAAGAAGAGAGATGAAAATTTTAGTTGATATAAAAATCTGAAAGATCATAACCACCATAATAAATTAATATTATAAATATAGATTTTTCATTATATTTTAGATTGTATATTCATACAATACAATTTATAATACAATTGATTTTTAACAACATTTTCATCATTAATACATGTGGAGAATCATTTTTGTATTATCATAATTCAAAGGGAAGATCTTGGTTATTGATTGAACTGAGTAACTTGTACTAACTTATATAAAACAGTTGTAATTTGAGAAAACGGGATGCAAGCTGTTTAATTGTGAAATGATATAATGTAACATAATCCTCAAGGCATGTACTTGAATATAGTGCATATGTATTTGCATAGTAATGAATCCTCAAAATAAAGTATAAGGAATTAGGTGAAAGCTAAAAATGAAATAAGATATTGCCAGCAAGAAAACATGTGGCTGCATCACATTAAATTTAAATGGAAACTCTTTCTTTGAAACTCATTCTAAATGCATTTTTGTACATAAAGAAAATAGTATTGGGGGAATATTTTCTAATCTTAGGGTGTGACTGATTGTATTATATTGTACATTATATTCCTGACTGGAATAAGAATAAATAAATGTCTTAAATAATAATGCTTTTCATTAATAAAGTATTTTCTTTCATAAAGCATTTTCATATCTAAAATGAAACAAAAGAAAAGAAATGCTGAACATTTATTATATGCTAGTAACTGCCTTGGCTTTTTACATGCATTACCTTCACAACATTTAATCTTCCCAACTCTGTATGATAGAAAACAATTCTCAATTTCTAGATGAGGAAAATCAGGCACAGAGTGATTAAGTAACTTTCTCAAAGTCACACCACTAGTAAGTTTAAAGTAGAGAGTTTAATCTTAGCAGCCTCATTGCAGATCTGAAGTCCCAAACCATCAAACCATGTTGTCTCTATGCTGTCTTCGTTACTGCCTTTATTGATCTTTGAGAAAAGCCTGTAACTCTTATGAGTAGATATTATAATAAACTCTTTCGGAGAAGTTTTGAAGCTTCCCTATGTCAGATAATTAGGAAACAGTAGAGTACACTTTTGATACCGAATCTTTTTGGTCCAGATCCCTGACAAAAGTATCCTATTGCACAGCGTAACTTTCTTTCCTTAGGCTCAGGGCTCAGTGTAAGATAATTCATAATTCCCTAAAATGTTTCATCTCCTTCAGGTAATTTGAGATCCCCTGTATTACAGAGTGATCTATATAGCATACCATTCCAAACCTCCAGAGTCACATCAAGGTATTTCAAATTTTATGTGAACATATAACAAAGGGATTCTTTGTACTGTCTTATGATACCAAACACTGAATTGGACCTTGTAAGATCCTTCTATTTTTATCCAAACCATTCTTTGTTCCACGTTAACAAATACATGTTAACAAAGCTTGAGCCACAACCTGAGTAGTAAAAGTCATCTGTCAGAATATATGACTTTTGGCCATGTTGACAACTTCTATCTCAATTAAATATCATCCATCCATTCTACACTCAATAAATACTAATTTACCATGTGAAGGAATTTTTCTAGGCACTAGGTTTGTAGCAGTGAAAAAAATAGAAATCTCTATTTGCATAGAATTTATATTTTATTTTTTTTTAATCTTTTTTTTTAATGTTTTTTATTTATTTCTAGGAGAGAGAGAGAGAGACAGCGTGAGCAGGGGAGGGTCAGAGAGAGAGCGAGTCACAGACTGAACAGGCTCCAGGCTCTGAGCTGGCAGTCAGCACAGAGCCCGATGCGGGGCTCGAACCCACGAACCGCGAGATCATGACCTAAGTGAAAGTTGGACGCTTAACCGACTAAGCCACCCAGGCGCCCCTAGAATTTATATTTTAATGAGAGCAGACAGTTGATAAATAGAACAAATACAAAATATATAGCATCGGATGGTAGTAAGAATTAAGGAGAGAAATAAAGCAAGGGAATGTGTCAGAGATGTCAGAGACATGATGTTGCAGCGTTAAATATTATGGGGAATTCATTTCCTGCTGCTATGTGACATCTTACTACAAATTCATTGGCTGAAATCAACGTGTATTCATTATTGTACAGTTTTTGTGGGTGGGTAATCTAGGCATGGCTTAGCAGGGTTTTCTGCTCAGAAGCTCACAAGGATGATAACCAGTTGTCTGGGTTTTAGTCTCATTTTTGATTTTTAAAAAATAATTATTTCTGAGAGAGACAGCATGAGCACGGGAGGGTCAGAGAGAGAGAGGGAGACACAGAATCTGAAACAGGCTCCAGGCTCTGAGCTAGCTGTCAGCACAGAGCCTGACACGGGGCTCGAACCCACGAACCGTGAGATTATGACCTGAGCCAAAGCTGGCTGCCCAACTAACTGAGCCACCCAGGCATCCCAGTGTCATTTTTGGTACCTGGCTTAACTAGGTAATAATCTGAAACTCATTTCCTTGCAGCTGTTGAATTATCTGCAACTTAGTTCTTTGAAGGCAGCAATGTAGAGATACAGAATCTCTGCTGCTTTGAGTCTTTGACTTTAGAGATGGTTTAGGCCCTTTTTTAAAAATGTCACCTGATTAAGGTCAGGTCCACTCAGTATAGTTCTCAATTTGATTATTTCAAAGTCAACTGATTAGGGTACTTAATTACATCTACAAAATCTATTTATCTTTACCATTTAATATAACAATAACAAGAAGAATAACACATGATCTTTGCCATCTTCTATTGTTTGGAAGCAGATCATAGATTCCACCCACACTCAAAAGAAGGGGGTGATCAGTATGTCACCACCTGGGATCAAGTAACATCTCTGAGAGAGTAATGTTTGTGGTAATAGTTGGCAAAGATGAAAGATAATGGCATGTTGGATATCTGAAGGAGAAAGAATACAGACAGTAGAAACACTATGTGTTAAGTTCTTGAGGCTATAGTTTCCCTTGTGCATTCACAACAGCAAGAGGGCGAGGTGGCTGGCTCAGAGTGACAGAAAGATAGAAGGCAATAATTCAAAGTAATAACAGATGACAGATCATGGAGGACTTTTGTAAGGATTCTGGCTTTTACTGTATCGGGGACAGGAAGCCATAGAAGCCTCCTAGTGTAGGGCTGACAAGATCTATCTTACACGTTTAGCAATACGATTCTGGCTACTAGTAGACATTAACTGTAGGAGTCATGGGTGAAAGCAGGAGGGTCATTTAAAGGCTCTTTACCATAGCATACACCTGCATCACAATAGTAGAGGTGGAAGCAATGATAATTTGTAGTTTCTGATATATTTAGAAGGTGAATACAACAGGATTCCTTAAGTGATTGGATGCAGAAAATCAAACAAATTAGAGTCAGATATAACGTCAAGTTTTTGCATAAACTCTCTGTCACAACTAGTTTGCTTAATAAATTCTCAACACGTGATAATACATACTATCAGCATCACATTGTATATAATGTTAATTTTGATTACCTGGGCAAGTCAATGCCTACCAGATTTCTCCACTATGGTTTTATACCATACCCACATTTCCATACCCACCTCTTTGGAAGCATATTACTAAGTGCAGCTAACACTCAAGGGGTAAAGAATTCAGCGCTACCTCCTTGGGATGGAGGAAAATTTATTCTCCATAGGAGATTTGTCTTTATCCTCCATTCATTCATTCACTCATTCAGTCAGTCAGTCATTGATGTATATTGGTGTGAATTTATAGATATTTATGTTTTATATTTCTTGTATAATTTGTATATAAAGCATATCTTATCCTTTATAATCCAATACTACATTATTGATTTTATTGTTCAAATTGCCCCAGCTTTAGTTATTGGAAGAGCTTTCAGGTTTACTCCTGTGTCCCTTTGACATGACTTTAATCATTTGGTTTTTAAGCACTTCTTTGCTTTGGGGATATTACAAGATGCTTGTGTATTCCTTGTTTTAGCTCCAGAATCAACTATTTCTCCAAAAGATCCTAATTCTTTTATTGGACAGTGGTATTGGAAATGAAGATTTCTAATGTTGGGTGCTGAGTGTGCTCATTGCTACACGACACTGTCCTTAATAGGAAAATATTCTTTTAAATGGTATACATGAGCATTTATACTAAATTAATTAAATATATATGATAAATCCATATATCCCAGAATACTATGCAATTTTAACAATAAAGAAGCACTATGATGATATGAAATAAACTTTAGGATATCGCATTACATTAAAAGAAAGCAGTGTGTGCATAACATGTTATGCAAGCAAATGTATGCCAACATTTGTATAACAAGATAATAAGAGGGTAAAAAATAATTAGGTATGTCTATATACACAGTATCTTTAGGAGAGTACACATGAAATTCCTAAAGTTTGTTTGTATAGAAAGAAAACTTAGAAATTATGGGGTGAGAGGAGAGGTAGAAGTATCACTGTATATACACTTTTATACCTTTTAAATTTTAACCTATTATCCATTCAAAAATATCACAACTGTACTTCAAACATGAGACACATATTTCAGATGTACCTATGTACTGTACTATCCAACATACCAAGATATTAGGTAAAAAACAGGGGGAAAAATCATGGTCTACCAGACATAATTCTTGGTTATTATCTCTCCAACTAGATTATACATTTTATGGAATGGGATGCCTTTATTTTTTATGCACATTGTGATCCTTTCCTTCCATATCACATCTTCCATGAAGTCAGGCCATATTAACTGTAATTAAAATTACTGACTACAATAGGCAGTAATCTTTTTCTTGTATTTAACACAAAAAGAAAGTGTGAAAATTCCTTATGGAAAATTATGTCCTTTCATTGGCATAATTTGCCATTTTCACTGCCCAGAAAGATCTCATCTTGAATAAAAATATCACAGAATATCATAAACACACAGAATTGAGGGTACCTGGGACATGGAAACTAGTTTTAGGGAGAACCATTTTGGACATAGAAAGACAGATTACCCATAAGGGAATTGTGGCTTGCAATAATGTAGCTTGGAGTTAGCAGCCAAATTCTGCTAAGAAGGATCTCAGACTCAGGAAAACTTTGCAAATGTTTTAGTTACAGAAGCAAGTAGGCCTCCAAGATATAATACAGTAAATGAAAGCCAAGAGAATTTTGGATGAAGGCATCCAAACCCTCTTACTGGAAAGCTTCTACTCAAGCCTCTAGAATCAAGTGTACTGTTACCTGCCTTAGGTTTAGGGGTGTCTATGTGTTTGTTTCCTTGAGCTTGGATCACACTGGATTGTGATTTATCTATCTACATAGCCATGTCCTTGCCAAATTGTGAACTTCTCACAGCCAGGATCTTTGCTAGATCTCCTGTTATAGACTTAGGACTTAGCGTATGACTGAGAACATTTTCTAAAGATGTGAAGAATAAAGAAATTTAAAGAGAGAAGAAACCCAATACACAATTTCAAACACAAACATCAGCTTTGGGAAAAACAATCTTTGTATTATGTACAACTATGAGTGGAAAATAAATGCCAGAGTAAGGCCTACAAAAGATAAGAAAAAGGCAAGAGGAAAAGAGGAAGTATAGACACAGATAGAAAATTTAAGAGATACAAAATGTAGAAAAGTTAACTGGGAGAGAGAAAAAAATTAAAGAGGCAACTGTGTGGGAAATGGTAAAATGTTACTGCCAATTATTTTTTCAATCCCTTTCCTTATTTAAGAATAATCAAATAGGGGCACCTGGGTGGCTCAGTTGGTTAAGCATCCAACTTTGGATCATGTCATGATCTCGTGGTTCTTGAGTTTAAGCCCAGGGTGGGGCTCTGTGCTGACAGCTCAGAACCTGGAGCCTACTTCAGATTCGGTGTCTCCGTGTTTCTCTACCCCTCCCCTGCTTGCACTCTGTCTTTCTCTCTCTCAAAAATAAATAAGCAGTAAAATAAAGAACAATGAAACAAATAAGCTAGTAAATTTAAATTTAATGGTTAACACTTTTTAGTGCACTAACTATGCGAGAGCTTTGTCTGAAGTAACATCATTTAGTCTCACATTGGCCTTTTTTTTTTTTTTACAAATAGTTTATTGTCAAGTTGGTTTCCATAGAGCACCCAGTGCTCATCCTCACAAGTGCCCTCCTCCATGCCCATCTTTCCCCTCCTCCCCCCACACCCATCAGTCCTCAGTTTGTTCTCAGCATTCAAGAGTCTCTCATAGTTTGTCTCGCTCCCTCTCCCCCACTATTTCCCCCCTTCTTCTCCCCAACGGTTCTCCGTTAATTTCCTCCTAATCCTCCTATACGTGCAAACATATGGTATCCTATACGTGCAAACATATGGTATCTGCCCTTCTCTGCCTGACTTATTTTGCTCAGCATAACACCCTCAAGGCCCATCCATGTTGCTACACATGGCCAGATTTCATTCTTTCTCATTGCCATGTTGTATTCCATAGTATACTTCTTGATCCATTCTTCCGTTGATGAACACTTAGGCTCTTTACATGTTTTGGCTATTGTTGAAAGTGCTGCTATGAACATTGGGTTACATGTGCCCCTATGCATCAGCATTTCCGTATCCCTTGGGTAAGTTCCTAGCAGTGCTATTGCTGGTTTATAGGGGAGATCTATTGTTAATTTTTTGAGGAACCTCCACACTGTTTTNTTTTTGGCTGTATACCTAGGGTCCAGCTTTGAGTTCTCAATTCTGTTCCATTGGTCTATGTTGTCTGATTTTTCTTAATTCCCCATAACCAAGTATTTACTTACATCTTTTTTTGTATTATTCCCAAGGTATTTACGTATCTTACACCAAAGGAAATATGCAAAGCTTATTAAGTGCTTCTTATGAGCCTTGTGACCTACATTTACTTTGCTAAATATACTTATTACAACCCTTTGTGATAGGTTCTATAATTCTATATAGGTTCAATTTACAGATGACGAAATTTAGGTATGGTATTTTAAGCAGCTAGTCTAAAGCCAGATAACCCTGGGAGTGCCAAGACCAGTATCAACGCACAGAGTGTCCACGCTAACCACTACACTGCACCAGCTCCTTAGTGGTATCTATGAGAACAAGGACCATATTTCATGTTTTTGTTGTTTCCTTCTAGATCTACCATAAAGCTGAAAAGATGGTAGCTTCTAAATAATATTTTTTTTCAGTAAGAACAGAAGAGAACCCCAGGGAGGGTGTGGCTGGAACTACTCCCACCACCTTAGCAAACAGGTCTGAGTTCCTCACTACAAACTCTATACATCGCCTTTTCTCTTATTTGAGAATCTCCTCCAAATCTGGTATAACATTCAACCTGAAATGCCATTTAGTCAATATTTATGGTTGACAATGTCTGTAAAAGTGTTGCTTTTATCAGGAGAATCCTTTCAAACAAAAGGGAAATTATTCACCTCCAAAATAGATTTACTAAAACTAACAAATAGATCTTTAAAGAAGTTTTTATTGGGGTGCCTGGGTGGCTCAGTGGCTTAAGCATCTGACTCTTGGTTTCTGCTCAGGTCATGATCTCATGGTTTCGTGAGTGTGAACCCTCCATCAGGCTCTGCACTAGCACCATGGAGCCTGCCTGGGATTCTCTCTCTTTGCCCCTCCCCTGCTTGTGCTGTCTCTATCTCTCTCAAAATAAATAAGCTCAAAAAAATTAAAGAATTTTTTATTATGGTATTACCAGGATAAATGAAAAGGTACCAGATATTTTAGAAAGGGAAGTACCTATTACAGATTTTAATATATGCACAACAGATGGACACTCAAAATGGCATAGACAACTGTGAATGTCTCTTACTAAGGGGTGTGTGTGTACATATTTCTTAAGTGAGTTCTGTAAGTATGCTAGCCCAAGGAGGAGGAAGTGTTATGAGTATTACATAAAGAAACTCAAGGTACATTTCTTTCATTCAACTTTTCCCCAATAAAACTTTTTTTAATTACTATACATGTGACTTCCATGTACTCCCTAATTTCATTTTTAGGCCAATGGGAAATATATTTTCTACTGTTGTTATGAAGCCTCCAAAGTTAATTACTGAAGATAGTTGGATTATTTTTTGCTTATCTTTATTCTATTGGGACTATACACCATTTGCATGTAGCAACGTAGGGTGAGTTCACTTCCGACGTAGTCAATTATATAAGTCTATCAACAGCTATTTTATTATGGGAAAAATAGAGACAGACGACTCATACTCTGTGATGAATGTAGATTAGAGAGAGGTCACCCTGACATACATAATTAGTTTTAGAATGTTAAATTAATAGGTAGAACGCCCCTCAGGCAACCATACATTAAGGCTGAAGCTGCAGGATCTGGAGTCCAACTCCGATCTGCTGTTGTCAGCATTGACATGGCTCAACGCACTGCTTGTGAAATGGCATAAGGTATTATGGCAAAACTAAATGGCTGTAAAAACAAAATTTGCATAATACTGTGGTCATACTACATATATTTCCCTTCAGAATCATTTATGCAGCTAAATTATTATGCAAATTCCTAATGGGGATTGGCTTAAACAGATAAATCTATGAGTGCCTTCTAAGAACTAAATAGATGTTTAAACAAGGGTTCAATAAGCAATTGATAATAATATTCAGAGAAATGTTATATTTCTGGTCTGTACTTGCTGTAAATATTAGTTTAAAATGTGAAGGATAAATAAAAGACATTTTTTCCATTTATAAACTATTTATTTTTCCATTCATATGTAGATAAAAAGTAATATCTATGGCGGAGCTCATCTACAAAAGAGAGATGAAAGATGATAACCAAACATGACTTTTGCTTTAATCAATGGCTGATATTTATATTTTATTAACAATAATAATGTCATTATTGTTATTAACATGTCTGAATGAAGAGAAGGATGATTTTTATAGAGAACAAACAACAGAATTTTCTAGACACTTCTAGGAGAAACTTGGAGCAGTTTAGAGGCATATCTACAGCATATAAGTTGTACCATACATTATACTACTTTTTGTCAATAGTATAATTTGTTCACATTTTAGTATTTACATATGGCAGGTACTAAAATAGATAATCTATTATGCTATTTAGTTTAACATGCAGAGCATACCTTATGATAGATATTATTATCCACATTTACTGATGAAGTAAATGAGATACCTATTGGTTATGAGGCCCTGATCACACAACTAAACGATGACAGATAAAGGACTACCTGAATCTGGAGCCCATATTCCAATGGTTTTATATCATCTTTTGTCTTTATATCAGTCAGATCCCAAATGATTGGGCTGGGCCATACACACTTAGATTTAGATAAAATAAGTGATCAGTAAGCATATTATTTATCTCTAGCACCAAATTAGATACTTTCTCAATAATTTAGTGGGGTGTTTTCTATGGCCCAGAGAACTTAAACAACTTCCTCAAGGTCATATAGTCGAAGTGCAAAGATCATGCTTAATTTGTAAATGTTCCTTTTTCAAGTTTATCATAACCTCTGAGAATTCAGTGGATACTCACCCAGTGAAGGCTTCCGTGTTTCTTTTTTTTTTTAATTTTTTATGTTAATTTATTTTTGAAGGAAAGAGAGGCGGTGGGGCGGGGGGGAACAGAGAAAGAGACACACACAGAATCCAAAACAGGCTCCAGGTTCTGAGCTGTCAGCACAGAGCTGGATATGGGGCTTGAACCCACGAGCCATGAGATCATGACCTGAGCCAAAGTCAGACACTTAACCAACTGAGCCACCGGTGCCCCAAAAGTTTCATTGTTTCTAATGTTGCCATAAAAAATATCAGGTTTGTGTTTGTAAAATTTAGGTTGATTTGGGGTAGTAAACAGACCAACAGACTCTGTTTCAGTCAGTAATGAAAATTTTAAAAAAGCTAATCATTATTTTCTCAGAGATAATGACAGTAAAATAAAATTTCATAGAATAGCTATTCCCTGCTGTTAGATAAGTTTCAAGGTAAAACCAGTTATTTATTTGATAGTCACTATCTTACGGAAAATAAATACTGGAAAATCACAGAGGTCTTTTCAAAAAAGCTGAAGATTCTCATTCTACAACTGAATATCATAAGATGAAGCACTTCATCTTACACTAAATGATTGATGAGCTACATATTTAAATATTGTAGAAATAATATATATGTATCTCAACATTCACACCATTCTAGTATTTACTTCAGTTCTTTCCTTCTTTACAGAGTTTTTATAACTGCTAATGCTCTGAAGTCTTGCAGACTTCACAAAATCTAAGTGATCACTAAATCAACCATACATTTCTTAGCAGGTATGAACTTCTGTTTCTATTTTTCCAAGGAGAGATATACAGGAGGATTTATGCTTGTGCTCAGTGAATAGGAATTAAGCAGCAGTTTTGATACCTTAAGTTTTGTCCCTAACCTATTTGTCCCTAACCCAAGGGCTATCACCCACCACAAAAACAAATTAAAAACAAAAATCCACCTTGCTTCTAAATACAGGTGTGATAAATCAAGCACTTGAAATGTTACCATGTAGGAGCTGATACTTTTACCTAATTTTCAGATCTGCATTTGCAAATATATTATTTTTTTAAGTTAAAAAGGCACACCTGGTCCTGATTTTCTTCCTAGCAAATTCCTGAGCTTTATGTTTAGACAGTACTGAAATGCTAGAATCAGGTTAGATTTCCAGATATCAGAGCTTGGCATAAAGATGGAGTAAAACTGTAAGGCAAGAGCACAAAATAACATTTAAGCAATAGTTCCAAAGATAAGATTGAATATTTTAAGGTAAAGACTCAGAATCTAGAATAAGGTAAAAGGAAAAAAAAATAGGTGTACCTGAATGCACACATATTTTGCATGTGCACACATGTACACACACACACACACACACACACAGGTAAGAGGTGACAGTCATATATTTTCACTGGACAGTTAAAGGTGGTACCTAGAGATATAGCTTAAGATCTAACCTATCGTCCATCCTTTGTGGTTCCCATTATCGTATGTTTTAGGTGGGGAAGATGACAGTATTGAATGACTCATAAGCTTTTGTAGAAAATAAGTTTGACATCACTTCATGGAAGATATTTTTTTTCCTAGTGATAAGTAAAGAGAGTCTATTTCTAACTTGCTTACCTGATTTTTTTCACTCATTGCAGGAATGAGTTGGGGGTCTATGCAAGAAGGTATTCAGTGATGGAGAAAAGAGTTGAGGAATATGGTTCCATGGTAACTCAGATAAAAGGTGTCAATATTGTGTCCTTCTCTTTACCGTATTTATTGGGAACAAGAATACATAAGAGCAAAGTCATGACATGCATGGGATGTTCTAAGAGCAAGAGGAACAGATGCCTAAAACTATTAAAAAATTATTGTGTGGGTAGAGACTTATGGTGATGCCTTAATTCAAAAGGACAGATTTTATAAAAACAAACAAACAAATTTAGGATTATAATTTGTACAAGATAGACACAATCTAGTGACCAATAGCCTAAATGGGGACCACAGATGCCTTACACTTAAGCTGTGCCATGTTTAACCAAGTTTTAATTTGAGTGTCTCTAGTCAGAAAGCAGTTGCCATAATTCACAGAAGGTGCCACCGGTCCGCTTCCCATGTTTAACAGCCTGGCCACTAAAATCATTCAAGGTTTCCCTTCTATTGTAGGTACAGGAGTGTTTCAGGTGTAGACAAAGCCAAGGTTAAAGGCTTGGTGAGTGGGGTACAGAATGGATTTCAGCCCTAATACACCTTCTGTATGGTGTATGATCCTCACAACCATATATATAATGTCAGTTTTCTCACACCATGAACCTACTATTATAGACTTTTGTCAAACACTATTTTCTGCAGTTATTAAAACAATATGTTTTCCCCATATAAAATTGCAACACTGAATAAATCTATTCAAACAATACAACACTCTGTCCTCCATGAATTTCAGATATGTCCAACTCCCTACCACTCCATTTAAGAATCACTAATGTATAAAATGCATTAGAAGATAAGTCTAAACATATTGAATCTTCTTGATTTCTGCAAAAACGTTTGTGGGTTTTTTTTTCCTTAATATAGTTTTTACTATTAGATACCTTCCTTTTATTATGTGTTTGGAGAACATCTGACCCTGTTAATCTTGTTGATAGACCCACAGGGGCCTACGATAACCACTCACTGCCTCTTTTGGAAAGCCTTCCCTTTCTCCATTAGAACATCATGTGTTACTCTAACATTTGGCAATATCTAGTAAATTTAACACTGTTTACAACATGCAGCTGTGTTTTATTCCTAAATACAGGAAAGTAATTGTGAACAACTTTAAACTACCAAGAAAAATTCCCATGACTAGTAATAAAATGCACCTACTATTCAGTAGGAAATAATCCAATTGAGGGTTCTTTTTTTTTCATGATTGATCTCATTCCTATTTTATAGTTCCAAGAAACTAATGGAAACATGCACAGAGCTGGATTTTTTTTCTCTAAAATCTAGATGTTGCTAAAATGCTCATCAAACCCAGTAGGTTGATGACAGGTACAAGGAAATGGCAGACATTTAAATGATCCAAATTATAATTGGTAATTAGCTCCCAAATTATTCTTCTCTTTTTCAGTTGAAAAGGAGACATTTTTACAGTTATGTAATTACCACAAAGAAATATAAATATCCTATTCAGACCTAATATTCATGTGGAATATAACTTACAGTAGCTGAAAATGTGTATTTGCCTATATTATAAAAGAAACATATATATAAGGCATTTTAATAACCTTGAAATGGAATTTCCTTTTAAAAATTATGCTATTATAAATAAGGGTCCTTGGAAAAGACTAGCATCATAAACTATCATTATAAATTGTTAGCTGTATCTAGAACATCTCTGTACTAGGGAAATTTATTTCTTTCCTTCTGTGAGATTTCAGCTACTGTACGTATTTTTCATTTTAGTCACGATGTTCTGCTAATCAAAACTAACAATATAATCTAGAGAGATCTGGGGAATTAATTAGGTACATCTCATTTCTACTCTGCTAATCTCTATGTCTTCAGCTTAGGGAAAAGGAGCCCATCATTGACTGATAAACCAAGGAGATTCTATTTGCTTTATAGAAGGATCTGCTAAAAAGGCTGGCTATGGTTTATAAATCTTTTAGTCCCATTCTGACCTGGCAACACTAGAATACTGACCTTGAAAGGAAAGCATTACATTCTGTAGAGGTATTACCATATTAGCTGATTTTACTTATATGATTTGTCAGTTTTAACCCGAGACTGACAGAGGGAGAAATATTAATTGAAGCTACTGAGAAAAGGAGGCACAGAATCTCAAAGGACTTGGAAAGATGCATCATGACCATACCACTTCTAACTACAAACAATTTGAACAAAGACATGACAAATCTATCTGCTGCTAACTTCAACAAAATGAGTCTTATCCATAGGAAAGTTTGAAACATAAATCCAGGTTATTCCTTTTTTAGTTGAAGGGGAATGTCTGAAAAGGGAAAAGGACAGTTTTTTTCTTCCCAAGTGGTGAGAAATATCCCAGCAATCAAGGATGTTGCTCTTTCTCACCCAAATTAGATAACTTGGAAGACATGTTACAATAAATGGATAGGTGCCACAGGTGTATCATGGATCCTTAAGATGACAATGAGAGTTCAGTGTAATAATTCTCTAAAAGTTTGGGTAGCAGTGCCTGGATGGCTCATTCCATTAAGCATCTGACTCTTGATCTCAGCTTGGGTCATGATCTCACAGTTTGTGAGTTTGAGTCCAGCATTGGGCTCTGTGCCGACAGCTTGGAGCCTGCTTGGGATTCTGTTTTTCACTCTCTCTGTGCCTTCCCTGCTTGCTCGCTCTCTCTCCCCCAAAACAAAGAAACAAACTTAAAAAAATAAAAGTTTGGGTAATTGGGTTTAGTAAGCTGGAATCTGATTGCATTCCACTCACTATACATACTTCCAGTAAAGGAACCAACTTTTTTCTTGGTTGTTAAATGTTAACTAACTGGTATTTGCATTCCAGTGTGTGCTTTCTGTAAACATTTTTTAATGCTTACGTTTGAAAGAGAGAGAGACAGAGAGACAAAGTACATGAGGGGGAGGGGCAGACAGAGAGGGAGACACAGAATCCAAAGCAGGCTCCAGGTTCTGATTTTCAGCACAGAGCCAGACATGGGGTTCGAACTCAGGAACTGTGAGATCATGACCTGAGGTGAAATTGGACACTTACCCAACTGAGGCATCCATGCACCCCATCCTTTGTGTGCTTTGTTAACCAATATACATGATAACTTTGTCTTGGCAATATTTACTATAAGAAATTATAAGCATTTGCAGTTTAAATAAATTACAATTTTAGAATTTAGAAAAGATAATAATTTTTGGAAAAATATTATTTCAAGAAATCAGGACATAGGGCTTATATTTGTAAAATGAACGTCATCCTCTCAATAACTGTCCTAAAATGCAGTGTAGTGGTGTGTGTGTGTGTGTGTGTGTGTGTGTGTGCGCGCGCTCGTGCACCAGAGATTTTCATGTGGAGCGACAGGAAAGAGTGAAAGAGAAAGGGAACATGGCAGACGCACCCAGGAGTGCCATTGAGGGCCTGGGCCACAGTGATGACCCCCGGGGTAAGGAGGACTTCTGTTTTGGCCCATCCCGGAAGGGGACTGTGGCTGTCTTCTAGCCAACAGTTCAGTTTCTTTACAGTGGTTCTCAAATACTTGCCTTTCAATTATTAGGAAAACACTGATTTCAGTCACTCAGGAGTCCAACATGATGCAGATATATTTTATAATTTAGGGTGTAAGAAGTGGCATTTGCCTCTGCACTATATACTTAAACAAGGTTAAAATGGTAACTTTTATGTTATGTATATTTTGCCAAAATAAAAACGATTATTTTCAAAAAGGAGTGATGCAATAAACAAAGTAAAATAACAGTCTGATAAATTATTAGAATCACTTGTTCATAATATCTGATTCCTAGAAACTGCCCGAACTCTCATCTCCTAGTTACCAGGAGGTCTGTAGAATTTCTGCAAACAAATGGAGTGTTTTTTTATTTAAAACTTATTTTCAAATTTTACCATCTCTAGCAGGTTTTAGAGAGCTGGCTTTTCACATCCTTTTTGTTTTTGTTGTCACTTCCTACCCTGCCAATAGCAATTATATGGCAGTGGTAAATTGAACACAGAGATATTAAAGTCCTGAGAAGTTCATTTCGCATTTGTTTCTACAGTTGTAGCTTCTTAAAGAAATTTTTTTTAATGTTTTATTTATTTTTGAGAGAGAGAGAGAGAGAGAGACAGCATGAGCAGGGGAGGGTGAGAGAGAAAGGGAAATACAGAATCTGAAGCAAGCTCCAGGCTCTGTGCTAGCTGTCAGTACAGAGCCCGATGCGGGGCTTGAACCCACGAACTGTGAGATCATGACCTGAGCCGAAGTCAGATGCTTAACCGACTGAGCCACCCAGGCGCCCCTACAGTTGTAGCTTCTTAAATCCAGTTTCCGACAGAATATAATACAATTGTGAGTTTCCTGTCCCCGTTGAAATTGGGAGTAACTTTGTTACTGGACCTGAGAAATTTGTTCTCCTTCTAATAATGGATCATTTTCACTCCTCGAGTCTGGATGTGAGCGATGTCCCAATCTTTAGTCTGATTTTCCTAGAGACTATTTTTGCATTGCCAGAATAGAAATGGCCCCAGAGCAGTGAATTTATGCCTCCGTAATGAATATGGTTAGTCCACAATCTCATGCCAAGTACATGTTCTTATCATCTTTATGACCCACATAATATATTACAGAGCTACAGGCTGAAAAGAAACTAATTAACCTTTAATGAGATGAGGACGCCGTAGGACGATTGGCACTAGAGAAGGGCTGCGGTTCCCACACTGAGACAGTCACCTGGGCTCCATGCCATTGTAGATCTACTACCTATGTTTGGTGCCAGCCTTCTTTACCCTATCAAGCCTGTCCACAAAAACAAAGCAAAATAAGTCAAAATGTTACCCAAGAGAAGCCTATCCAGCTGGGCTAATATAGAGAATATGGAAATAAGTAAAATGCCTAATACAACTGTCCCAAACATCTTCTCTAGTTAAAGGAAATTATACACTTTGTAACCTCATCACAGGCCTGCTTTAAAGGACGTTAACCATGCAGGTATGAAATTAAAGGAACGTTCTCAAACCAAAAAGTGGCATTAATATGCTCACTCTTATCATGATGGAACATGACACATTTTCAATACTGTTTGATTCATATTAAATTTCTGTTGAAGATAAAGGTCAGTGAGTCGATCTATATACCCGGTTTCTAGGATTCACATAATTTCTGGAATTGTGGGTAAGGATTGGTTGTCTGACAAATGTGCAAAAGAATAATATTCACAGAGTGTTTATTAATGTTTTGAAAGTCAAGAGAGAAGTCGCTTTGGAATAGCTTGACTTTCATCCTAATTATGAGTTGACAGTTATTCTAGAAAGAAAATACAGAGGCTGTAAAACATCTTTCTCTTCATATTGATCTTTCCATTGAATCTGGATGAACATTTTTATCCGGTGGCACATTAATATGTGAAACGG
Organism: Crocuta crocuta; assembly: GCF_008692635.1. Lineage (NCBI taxonomy): Eukaryota > Metazoa > Chordata > Mammalia > Carnivora > Hyaenidae > Crocuta > Crocuta crocuta. Next base: position 812,058 of record NW_027529634.1, read on the forward strand.
TTAGGCATTTATCTGGGAAAGAGCAATGGTGTCATCCAGGCTTCTTTACTATCACCTGTTCAATTTTCCACATGTAAAAGGGGAGAATTCAATTTCCTTCTCTTAGCTAAACAGGCTGTAGTAAATTATAATGAATTAAAATCCTTCCTTTTATTTATCATACTTAAGTAAGACCAATTCTCAACTGGTGTTTGTAAACTGCATGCATGTTATATGATAGCATTAAGATTACTAAGGCCTTAAGTTTTAAGGACTGCTTAATCTTTAAAATAATATTACATTACTACCAATGACTTATATTTTTAGAGCAAATTTCCTTCTCTTTCTAATTTCTGTATCTTCTCAGGTCCAGTTTTGAAGGCTATACCACTAATACTTTGTTTTCCCCCAAACAGTCTGCTTTTCTGATTACTAGAAATATTGGCTTCTTGACAGTTTATTTAGAAGAATGTAAGAGCTTGACAGGACTTTTAAGCTGATAGTAGAAGAAAACATGCTAACAGTTTTAAACCATCATGGTCATAACTGTAGTGGCAGTTATGTGTAGGGAGGAAATATAATCCCAGGATGAAATAGTTTGTAGGTTCAATGTACTAGTAGAAAAATACCGCCACGTCCTATCACCACACACACAAACAGAATACTACTTGTTATTCAATGGAAACTTGTCCACTGAAGGAGAAGGGATATTTACTGACTATATTTTATATCTGTTAGGAATATGGATTATTAGAGTTACATGTAAAGGGTTCTAAGCAGTCATTCTGGTTCAGTGGTTCTCAGGATTTGGACATAAGAATCACCTAGAGCTGATTGAAAGCAAAGATGTGCTAAGGCCCAACCTTAAGATACCGTGAATTAGTGGACCTGGGATGAGACCCATGAGTCTGCCTTTTAAATAAGCATCCCAGGTACTTCTGATGCAACTCTTCCATGAGCCACTGAAAATGTTAGCTTAACCCTTTATTAAAGAGTATATATTCTGAATCCTAAAATAAATAGGGCATGAGGAGTTTCTTGTAGTCTTGGAATTAGGTTGTGACAGAACCCCTTGAGGCTATCACTTAGAAGGACAGTTGGGAGGCAATTGCTGAGGGACAATGCTGATTTCTTGGGAGGAGCTACACAATTTACATAAACCCAGCAATTCTTTTAAGAGAGGAAGGATGAAATTCAAACTTAGACTTCTCTGAATAAGAACTGTCTGACTTTGTCACCAAGGCTCTGGACAGGAAAGGACAAAGAGACCCCTAAATGAAAAACACCTATGATGAAAAAAAATGGTTAGGTATTTGAGCATAAAATAAGTATCTCAGAATTTGTAGCAGAGAGTGACTAAAATTGGGTTGTCTTCAGGATCCATGTCAGTAATTAAACAATTGAATACTTCTTTTATTTTTTTAAAATTTTCTTTTAATGTTTTATTTATTTCTAAGAGAGAGAGAGAGAGAGACAGTGTGAGTAGGGAGGGTCAGAGAGGGAGTTACAGAATCTGAAACAGGCTCCAAGCTCTGAGCTAGCTGTCAGTACAGAGCCCAGTGTGGGATCTATGAGATCATGACCTGAACCGAAGTCAGACGCTTAACCTACAGAGCTACCCAGGTGCCCCTGAATACTTCTCCTTTTGGACAGGGTAAATTCTCAGGATATATGGATATTTAGGAAAGTGAAATGAAGCTTAAATATATAGAGAGAGTGGGCTAACACCATCCCTGCTAATTGGGACAGATCAGTGATCAAATGATTATTAGGAAAAATAAAATAAAGTTACCCCTAGTTTATGAAGTAGTTCAGACAATATACAGAAGCTTAAAGAAGGAAAGGAATGAACCTGAGTTTATTTCACTCTTCTTTTCTACTGGCTAATTCACTAGGGTAGGGTAATGAGTATCTGCTCTAACTTTAGGTCAAGAGGAATGTCTATCTGAATTATAGCAATGCATTCATTTTAATAATATTTGATCACCATGGGATATTTTGAATAATTTGCATAGTTTGCTATTTAGGCCTTTCATTGCCACTTAAATTTATATCAAGATGACTAATTTGATATGATACAGCAAAAACTGATCATTTTTATTATGTTTTATCAACTTTCTTGGTCCTATACATAAAAAAACACCAGGGTAATTTATCTTTCTGAAATTAAAAAAAAAATAATGTTTTACTTATTTCTGAGAGAGAGAGAGGCAGACTGAGCAGGGGAGGGGCAGAGAGAGAGGGAGACACAGAATCCGAAGCAGGCTGCAGGCTCTGAGCTGTCAGCACAGAGCCTGATGTGGGGGCTCAAACCCACGAACCATGAGATCATGACCTCAGCTGAAGTCAGACACTTAACCAACTGAGCCACCCAGGTACCCTTCTCTTTTTTATTCCTTCTTACAAAAATCCCTCTTCATCTTAAAACTTCAGCTTTGCCTGTGTCTTTATTTTTCTTCAAGGTATTTTTCTATCTTATAATTTATCTTCAACAAGTTTCATTAGAATACAGCCACATCCCTCTGTTTGTATGTTGTCCATGCCTGCTTCCATACCACAGCAATGGACTCAACTACTATGACAGAAATGATAGAAATTACATGATCCACAGTATTTACTCATGGTACTTTACCAAAAAAAAATATTATTATTACTGTTTTAGAATGTCTAGTTCTTTTATATGGATTTCAGGTCTCCGTTTAAATTCTCCGTCTCTTCATTTTGTGCATCATAAGTTATTTTAACATTTTTATAACAATTATTTTAAAAGTCTTTGCCTACTATCTCCAACAACTTGACCACTGTCTCCAACAATTTCTAGGTCTGATTCTATTGTCTGACTTTTCTTTTGATTTATTATCATATTTTCCAGACTCTTTTCAAGTCCCAACTTAAAAAAAATTATATTCCAGTAATTGTTATTAAAGAATAATAGTCACTAAAGTCATGCTACTTTTATCCATAGAGGATTGGCTCTTTCCTTCATTAGGCAGATAATTTGAAGGGTCATTTGTATTCAAACAAATTAACCTGTGTTGGGCCTGAGATTCTTTTTTAGTTAAACACAGTCCACATGAATTTGAAGGGCAAGCTCTATAGTGTGTTTGTCATAGTACCTGTCCTCTAGCGGCACTTTTTCTTCTAAGCACCATGAGGCTTTTCACTATTTGTTCTTTTACCAGAGCCTTCTCTGGTTTTTGTTGATATCCTGGGTTGAAAGATATCCAGGCCTTGTCTCGCCTGAAACATTGCCTTTTGGAGGTTTTAAGCTTAACCATTTAGCTTCCTACCTCAACCAAATTCAAAACCTGGCAAAGAGAGCATCAGTATTTTTGTTTGTTTGTTTGTTTGTTTTTTGTAAACCCCTTCCTTTAGAATAACTTTGATGTCAAAGCATTATGAGACCAGGAGTCGTGTCACTGTGTTTTTCTGCTAGCCCCCAGCTTTCCGTCATATGATAGCACTCAGCAAATTTCCTTTTGGGAAAACCAGATGTGCATTTGGGTCTCCTCTAGATTTCAATCTGTCATGCAAAAAACCATGGCCCAAACACTCTTCAGTTTTCCTTTTCCCCTTTTAGAGTCCTTCTGCCTCTAGTTAGGGATCCTCAGTCTCAGCCTATTTCTCCAGGGGAAAAAAGAATCCGGCTGGTGATCTCAGCTTGTCCAGGAAAACTCTTCTCTCTCTCGAATTTAATTCATATAGTCTTATCTGGTTCCACAGCTGTAAATTGTTTTTTTTAGAAGTATGATTTTTATAATTTTCTCATTTTCTGCACTTGCAATGAGTGTCCCAACCTATTACATCTTACTTGGAAGTGGAAATCCCAAATTAAATATAACCCTAACTGCCATATTTAAGAACTTGAACAATATATGCTCCAACTTACTTTTCTGCCTCTCTCTGTTATGACTCCCCAGGTCATCTGCTATGCTACAGCAAAATTAGATTTTTTAGTGTTTTTAATAACACACCAAATTTTCCTGCCTCTGAGTTCCTGTTCATGCTGGTCTAAGCAGCTCATGGCCACTGGAATTCTGTATGTTCTTGATATCTCACTTCAAATATCATTATTTTATGCAGTCTTTTCTTAAATTCTCATTTGGAAATAATCTCTCCCTGCTTTAAAATACTATCTAGATGTATTTTACCTTCCTTATGATACATAACATTGTGTATTCTCTCTTTTTTTTAAAAAAGTAATCATCCTTTTCCCCTCTAAACACAGATTATAATGCTTTTTAAGTAAAATGTAGCCAAGTCCTTAAAAGTAAGGTTTGTGCTTAAATCACTTTCTATATTCTTAAATATTTTGCACATAAAATGTTAAGAAAGAGCAACTGATTACTTGACGCATCCCTGTTATATCATGACAGTCTTTGCTTCTGTGTTAGGCATAGAACAACTTTTTAAAAAATAGCTCTGTTGAGGTACAATTGACTTACAATGCACAATACATATTTGGTGTGTACCATTTGACACAAGTATACACCCTTAAACCATAACCACCATCAAGATAATGTACATGCCTATCACTGCAAAGTTTTATCATTTGTAATCTCTTCCTTGCGTTCCCAAACCTAAAAGCTCCCATAACCGCTGATCTATTTTCTGTTACTAAAGATTAATTTGTCTTCCTGAATTTTGTATAAACAGAATCATACAGTGAGTATTTTTTTCACTTGACTTGTTTCAGTCAGTGAAATATTTTTATAATTATACATGTTGTTGCATGTTGATAGATATTTGGATTGCTTTTATATAGTGGTTATTACAAATAAAGCTATTATGAACATTCATATGCAAGTCTATATGTGGACACATGTTTTCATTTTTCTCGAGTAAATACCTAGAATTAGAATGACTGTATCATATGGTAGATGTATGTTTAACTATTTAAGAGGCTGTAGGTGTTTCATTTTGTGCCTTTAAATTCCTACCAACAATTTATAACAATTTCTGTTTCTCCAATCCTTGGCATGGTTAATCTTTTTAAACTATCCTAATGGGTATGTAGAGTAGTATCTCATTGTAGTTTCATTTTGTGTTTCTCTAGTGGTAAATGGTATCAGCATTTTTTATGTGAGATTACTTGTCACATATTCATTTTATTTTTTCCTTTTAATTTTTTAAATGTTTTATTTATTTCTGGGAGAGAGAGAGAGAAAGAGAGAGAGAGAGAGAGAGAGAGACAGCGTGAGCAAGGGAGGGGCAGAGAGACAGAGGAAGACACAGAATCTGAAGCAGGCTCCAAGCTCTGAGCTGTCAGCACAGAACCCGACGTGGGGCTCGAACCCACGAATGTGAGAGCCGAAGTTGGATGCTTAACCAACTGAGTCACCCAGGTGCCCTTCACAAATACATTTTCTAACAAGGTAAACACACACACACTCATAAAAACATACTGAGCCACTGTTGATTAAACCCTAATTAGTTTCCTGATCCCAAATTGTCCAGATTCCCTATTTCAGGAACATGTAGTTAGAATTTAAAAGAGATTTAATCTCTTTGAGTGACTAAATATGTAACATGTTATCCAAGACACTGTGAGTAACTTTGTTTCTTCCTAAATCTTTGAAGCAAAGGAAGCTAATTTTCAGAGAGAGAGAGGGAACAAAATATTTATTTCAAAGGAGGGAGAGATGGAAGAGATATACAGAATACTGTTTGGATTCCACAGATCTGTCTAAATTCCAGTTCCTATTATTCCTGAATCCCAACTATTTTCTGTCCTCCGGTCTCAAGAAGTACTACCTTCTTCTTGTTGACTTAATATAGCTCCTGTTGTAATTTTCAACCAAAGTATTCACACACACACTTAAGAAATGCTTATTTAATTCACTAAATATGTCTGTAGTGTTGGCAGAAGGTTTCAAAGGTTGAGTGATTATTTTAGAGCAATTCAGACATTTATTCTTTAGTAAGATGCCATATTTAGCAAGTATAATTTCACTGCATGTAAATATACCGTACTTCATTGTTTTCATTTTGAGCTTATAATAATAACTTCTGTATATAGTGTTTTCACAAGATTAATGGTTGGTTAGGGTTAATGGCTCTCAGCTATGCCATGGGCCATCAACTCTTCTCAGTTGGCCATTAATCCCCAGGAAATGCCTTGTACCTCAATCATTATGGTTTAATTAGGTCATTAAGAAGCTACTGGTTAATTGCCACATTATAAACATCAAGAGATGGGCAGGTGGCTGCAAGGACCAGAAGAATCACAACAATCATAAAAAAAGACAAAAAAAGTAATTCTCACACACACACACACACACACGTGTGTATGTAGAATAATTAGAAAATATTTTTATGTTTTACATGATAATTTTAATTAAGATGTTTAAATGATTATAATTTTTTGAATGAGAAACATAGTTGTATTAATAATCCCTGAAAAAGATATCAAGTTTTAAGTTTTATAAAGAATAATTGGCTAAAAATTTCCTAAGTGTGATTTAATATTAGGATGTAGAATTGGAACATCAAATCTAAATGTTGCATCAAGTAGCTAACCTTATCTTGGTGAAACCCCCATTTTTTTCTGCATCTCAGTTTTCTCCTCTGTAAGATGAGAAAGCAATGCTAAAATTTGGTGTGTGCTGAAATTTGTTAAAAATTCAATTACTGAAAATATACTTAAGCTAAGAAAAATTTAAATTTAAGTTTTATAGAAGAAATAGACTTCTCTTAAATCCTGTTTATCTTACAAACTCAAATTGAGATATAAAGTTATATTTTTCACAATTTACCAATATCAAGAATAAAAATCTTCACTCTACATCATACAGATATTAAAAAGATGAGAACAACCAGATGGCTTCAATGAACATTTGACAAAGAAATTATATTTATTTACACAAACTTTTTTCTAAAATGTATATCTATACACATGTTCTTCTAGTCCCTTTCTTCTGAAGAGAATTTGTATAAGAAGAGTCATTAGTTTGAATCTGTTAAGTATGATTCTTCATTTTTAACACTATGGCTCTACACTGATGGAAGAATAGCATATGGTTTCTTTCACAAGAAAAAATTATTAAATAAAGATTAATACCAATATCAACACTGATTATGAAAAAATGTGAAGGAACTTCAGGATATAAACTACTGACACCATACAATATAAAAAGAATATAAGAAGGAATCATATTGTATTAATATGAAGAATTTACTTTCTCATGATATGACACTAAAGAAATTATACATGAACTATTTTTTCTAAAAGATAACATAAATTGTGAGGACCAAATGAATAAATGAGCAAATGTTTAAAGATGTTTTATGTTTATTTCTCAATGTAGAAACAAACATATCTTAAAATTAATTCAATTAAAACCATTTATTAAACGCTCATTATCTAACTGTGAGAATTTATGCTGGGAAAGCAAGATGAAATCCAAAAAAATTTTGAGAAACTAGATTGTTTTTTCAACCCATATTTTCTGGATGACACAGTTCATCACATTATTATTCATTATACAGTGCTGCTATTTGGTTGTATATATTATGCTGGGAAACATTTTGTGCCCATGAGACCGCTATTCTACACACGTCTGTAATGCAGATAATAATAATTGACAATCTCAAGACCAGAGACAGGGCAAATACATTGGAAGGTTTCTGTTAATTAGTTAATGTGGCCATTAGGGCAAAGGCATGTCTGAATTATAAGTTGTTTAGAACTCAAAGGAATAACAGTTGTACATTGTTTTAGCCTAGAGAAGAGTCTAGAAAAATGATGAACTTAGTTGGAAACCTGTTCTATGATACCAGAAATCTCTCCAAAGTACATTATTCTATCTACTAAGATTTTACAAGCTAAAAAAAGGTTGGTATTTGGGAGCAAGGAGGGTAAGAGATGCCACATCCTTTTAATAACTTCCAGTGTATCATGAGGCTGACACTGTTTTGGGATACTTTTCCACTAGAATGTACTCATTTACTCATTTTAGCAATATATGAGTACCCACTATGTGATAATACATGTTCTAAGTCTTGGAAACACAGTGGTGAACAAGACAGAGTAGGTTAGCTCTTATAATACTTACATTCTAGTGGGGAAAGGGAAAACAACAAATAAACACACTTTCAGAGTTTTAACTACCATTAAATGAAAAAAAAAAAGTAGCAAGTTTAGATAATTTAGATTGAGTCATCAAGGAAGACTTCTGTGAAGTGCCATTTGAGCTGGGATGGGAATGGACAGAAGCCAGCCCCATGAAGATCAGCAGGAGTGATCATTCTGAAGGCAGAAGGAATGGTTGCTGCACAAGTAGTGAAGATGAAATGAAAAGATGCATCTGGCTAGGATGTAGTGGGTGAGAGAGGAACAAGGTGAGGTGAGGTCAAGGAGGACATTGTAAGCAGCTGAGGAGTTGGGGCTTTCTGCTAAGTGCATTTGCAAGCCATGTGAGAATGTTGAGCCACGGGAAATAAGAGTATGAAATCTCAGGAAGAATTCAAAGCAGACGATAGAGATTGTCAGGTGTCATTGACAGAATCATCATATTTAGGATCATGAGGTTGGATAAAAACGTGTAAACAGAGAACATAAGTAGCCCCAGGATAGTGAAGAAGACTATTCCTACAGTGTGACTTTGTGCTCTGAAGATCTGTGAGCACTGGTCTTAATTCTTTTATATTTCAGTCAAGTTAAGGGAGGGGAGGGTTAGAGAAGATGGATGGTCACTGGAAGCTTCATTAGGAAAGTAGGGTTCCGTTTTGGAAGTTTGAGAATTAATAGGTGCCCTAGAGAACAGAGTTGAGTTTTATGCTTAGGACAGAGATTTGTCCTCCATTTGTTTATGCCACATTGGAAACAACAAATATTTGCTTGATGCTTGCCACGGTATAGGAGTGGAGCAGCCAACTTCCTGTCCAAGACTTCAGCCTGAGGGCTCTTCAACCTGGAACCTCAGATGGCTTTCTCCACATCTTGGAGGCCATTCTTTGAGGGGAAATTCACTGTTATGTCCCTTGATACATAGTACAATATTGAGCAGCTCTTAGCAATTACATTCAGATAAATTGCGTTTGCTCCTTTGTGAATTTTTTCTTTAATTCCAGCGGATACCACAATCGTGTTTTATTTTTTTTTAATGTTTATATTTGTTGTCATAAATGGTTCTGCTTTATCAACCTTTTTTCCTTATTAGGTTAGAAGTAAAAACAGCAAACTTAAGGCAGACAAAGCAGAGGCTACTATTTACAGGACTTAAATGCTCTTTCCTAGTGTTGGAGTTTCCACCAACTTTGCAATATCTTCATTTCAATTCCAGATAATCCTTCTGCCTTTAAGATGGCCCTCTGGCTAACGTGGACCTGGCCACAACTAGAAATTACTAACCTTGTCAGCTCAGAAAAGTGGCAGGCTAAAACACTTCTGAAAGCCACCATTAGCCCTGCTGTCTTCCCAAAGGAAACCAAAGCAGTAAAAACCACAAATCAGTCAAAGTTCAAACAATAAAACAGAAACCGTTCTCCATTTTGAGAAAAGACCAAATTTAATGGAGGGAGTTTGTTATCCATGTATGGAATGGCTGAGAAATCAAAAAGGGAATGATCAGATAATTAATCATGTTCATCAATAATAGGGCTGGAAGATTGAAAAGAGGGTATAGTGTAACTGGAACCTAAAAGTGCCCCTTTAAGTGGCTACTGAGGCTGCCCAAAGCAGAGAGAGGAGGATCCATGTCTAGGTTTCTCTGTTTCTCCATCTCTTCAATCTGCTGTCAGTGTCTCCCACTGGCAAAATCCTGATGGAGGCAATTGGTAGAGGAAACCAGGAAATGCAAGCTGCAGGGATTAGCCTCACTGCCGTGGGGAGGAGAATAAGGGAAGGGCAAGGAATGGTTCTGAGGGCAAATAGGCCTGGGACTCCTACAGAGCATTCTAGATTAGAGTTCGAGAAACTCTAGAACTACTCTTTATTTCATAAGGGTTATTGCAGTTAAAAATATGCAATATATGAGCCTGAGTGGCTCAGTCTACTAAACGTTTGACTTTTGGTTTCTGCTCAGATCATGATCGCAGGATTCCTGAGATAAAGCCTGATGGCGGGGAGCTTGCTGGGGATTCTCTCTCTCCCTCTCTCTCTCTGCCCCTCCTCCACTCATGCTCACTTGTTCTCTCTCAAATAAACTAAAAAGTTTAATTTTTTTTATGTTTATTTATTTTTGAGACAGAGAGAAACAGAGCATGAGTGGGGAGGGGTAGGAGAGAGGGAGACACAAAATCTCAAGCAGGCTTCAGGCTCTGAGCTGTCAGCACAGAGCCCAACGAGGGGCTGGAACCCATGAACCATGAGATCATGACCTGAGCTGAAGCTGAACACTTAATTGACTGAGCCACCCAGGTGCCCTTAAATTTTTTTTTTAATATGCAAAGGATTTGAGCTGCCTCTATTCAGTTTTAGGATAAAGTGCATCTTTTGACACCTATTTTAAATAAAGCATGTATATTTTTTAATTCCCTAAATAAACCTGCCTTACTAATGATTTAATGTTACTCAAATTTCTACACATCATAGCATTAAATACGCATCAAAGTAAGATTGGGAAGGAAAAAAAAAACACATTTTGTGTACATGGTTGTTCTCTGCAGGTTTGCTGACACTATGACCTGAAGTCGGATTTTGGTACACTTCTGTTTTTTGGCTGAGATATACCAAGTAGAGCTTACTGTTAGTAAGTCTGTTCTCTCCTTTAGGTTTTCATTGATACATAAAAACAGGATAAAACATCTAAACATCTCTGACAGTCAATTAGATTTTGATTCCTCTGAGAAGTGCTAAATTTAATTAGCAGGACAAAGAATCTAATCTGAAAAAACAAGTTTACAGTCATGAAGTTTTCATGTGTTAAAGAGGTCTGAGTACATTAAAGTGCTCCTATCTGTTTATTTATTTGTAAAATGCAGTTAGCAACACCTGCCATAGCTACATCAGAGGATTATTGTGAAGGCAAAGAAGGTTAGAAAAGCAGGTTCAAAAAATGTATAATTAGGTATAAATGTGAGGTAATATTATCCATGTGAATTTCTTATCAACTAATACTTGACATTTTCCCCAGCACAGTCACTTACAAGAAGTAGGGTTTAATAAATAATATTATTATTGATAATATTATTATATTTCCCCACCATGACCTATAAGATAGGACACTTTCAAAAGAATGACTGAGGTGTCTGGGTGGCTTATTTGGTTAAGTGTCTGACTCTTGATTTGGACTCAGGTCATGATCCCATGGTTTGTGGGTTTGAGCCCCACATTGGCCTCTGTGCTGATGGTGCAGAGCTTGCTTGGTATTATTCTGTCTCTCTGCCCCTCCCCTGATCGTGCTCTTTCTCAAAATAAATAAACTTTTAAAACTAATAAAAAATAAAAGGAATGACTAACAGAATTTGCCGGGAGAAGAAAATGTCCCCATATGCTGCATATAGTCATTATGGATGACTATAGTCCATGTGCTAAATAAACAAATGAATAAGTGATGCTCTGCCCAACTAAAAGTTTGTAGCCAAGTAACAGCTGCAGTTTTAAAGAAACACATTCTTAAAGGAATGGCCAAACAAGACATGCTTTATCTTAATTTTCTCTTGCTCTGAAGGGAGTTTTATTCCTATACATAATGAATGAGAGTATTTCCATGGTCAGATTGATTCAATCACTAACATTACCTCTCAGGTTTTAGAGAAATTCATCTGCATCCTGCCTTTTTAACCAAATTCAATCAAACTATCTCCTTAACTACATTTCTCAAGAGTACTTAATCCTCTGTGGGTAGCAAAGGCAGATTTTTATATAGGCAAGTCCAACTAAGATTAAAGCTAAATTGAGGAACTTGAATTTTCATTTTACAGAGGTAGTAGAGCATCTCTCAGACTCTCCCAGGCTCATGGAAAAGGGAGTCAGGGTGCGCTAAGGGGTAGTAGAAGTAGTAACTATGTCTGTCATTTCAGATCCTTCTCAAGGATTTTGGTTTTCAATGTAGGTTTTGCTTAGTAGTGAGGTGGTGATAACTTGATTTAATCACTTTAACAAATAGTTATTGACCACCTACTGTGTGCTAGCCCTGGGACTCATCAGGAACAATTTGGTGCTCCCTCCACAGGACATTTGGCAGTGCCTAGAGAGATTTTTGTTTGTTTTCACATTTCTCTATTCATTACCCCTGGTGGTTAGAGGCCAAGAATGTTGTGGGAAGTTTGCCATCCCCACCTCCAAGAAGGAATTATCAAGGGATTGTGGTTTGATATTGGTATTTGAAATAATATCAAGTTTGAAATGTCAACAGGGCTGAGATATGCTTTGTGCTAGCTACAGTGCTAGCTGTTATGTTATAATGATGAGCAAAACCAGATATAAAAGCATTTTGCTTTTATGATACTTAAAATTTATTTGGGAGAAAATCCTTATTCAAATAATAGTCTAAATTTTTTTTTCAAAAATAAACAGTGATTATTGCTTTGAAATGACAATGGTCATCTTAGGAGAACACATACAAGAGAAGGATTTAATCTACTTAGGAAAATCAATTACAGTTTTGTCTAAAGAAAAGACTGAATGGCCAAAGTATCATAACTTTTTAGTAATACACTTTTTTCTATAGTATGGATTCACAATTTTACTCTTGTCACTATTGCTCAACTGGCTTTTGAAATATTTATTTTCTTGATTAGGGTAATAAGATTATATATAACCAAAAGCTTTCCTAATCTTTGCTATGGCCTGTAGTTCCATATCCTAAGTTTAGTATGAAGCAGTGAATAAAGGACTGAAAATGTTCTTTAGGGATAGCCTGCCTGGTTTTGTGCTCTACAAAGGACTTGGCCTTACATGGGGCTCACATTCACAAACCGCAGGATCATGACCTGAGCCGAAGTCAGAGGCTTATCTCACTGAACCCTCCCAGGTGCTCCGTAGTTGTCATTTTTAATTGTGGACTAAGCCAATTCTTTTGTGAAATTCCCTTAACTCTTACCTTTTATTGAACCACAATTTCATCTTTCTTCTATTTCTTAACCGTGTGTCTTTTCCTAGTTGTACTTCCTGATCCTGCCCTGATATGTTTTCAGTCTAGGTACAAAATCCAGCAACTTTACTGTTTGGTTCAATACCGAGACCTCCCTGTCTCTGTTGTTCATGTCATGTCTTTCTTGGGGTACTGGAAACACATATAGACACTGACAAAAACTGTTTATGTAAATATCTAAATATTTAACATTCAAATCTATTAATATGCAAATAACCCTGGATACTAAATCAATTTGACCTGGACCTATTCACATATTCTTAGTTGGTCATCATTAAAATCTATAGCTCCAAACGTTATAACCTTCACCTTGGAGAGCTTTGTAGTGTCTCAAATCCAACAATTCTATCAAAATCTCAAAACTGACCTTAAAAAAAAAAAGGTTTCCCCTTACTCCTCAGATGGACCTATCTCTGTCAATTAGACTCTCACCAGAGAGTCCACATAAATCCGTAAGTCCACTCACCAGAGCTACCACATCAAGCCAGTCATTCCTGTTCCCACTGCTACTGCTCCCATAGTGGTTTCATTATTTCACACCTGATCAACTGCATCATTCTCCTAACTGGTGATCCTTATCTATCAATATCACTACAGCCTCCTCCCCATAATTTATCTCACTTGTTGTTAACAAAGTAATCCAGTATTTCCCAGATACCATGTCAAACACAGTTATTTCTTCCTCAAAAGTTCTCTTTGGCATCATAATAAAGTTGACATTTTTATCTTTGCTTTATGCATACCGTCATATGAATCTTTCCCTTGATATCTTATTGAAAGTATTCTTCTTTAAGTTTCCTTGCAATATTCCTTCTCAGAGACTCCTAAAGACATTTCTTAATACAGTTCCTTTAGAACTATTCCTTTCTCAGTATTTATTGCATGTATCATGGACAGCATTTGAGACTCCATGAAACTACCATATACTGTTATATGTATCTGTTCTGTTCAACTCATTTCTTTCCAATTAGATTGTAAAACCCTATGGATGGGATGTTGGCCTTACACTTCTTTAAACTTTAAAAAGTCAGCTGAACATAAGTGTACTTATAAGGACTGATGCAAAGTTAATCCTTATATATGCTTTGTCTCTGCAACCCTAACTCATTTATGTAAAAGAAATCTGTTTCCATGAAACTGTGAGTAGTTTAAACACAGAGACTTTGTGATCTTTATCTTATATTCCTAGAAATCCCTTGACATCTGGCGGCCAATGGATCAATGTTTGAGAAAATAAAATGTTTAAGGTAAAAGTTGGCAACCAAGATGCTCTGGTGAGAAAATTGATTTACAAAAATAAATTTGTCAGTCCAGCATGGTTTTTTAAATAAACACTTCCCCGTTTATAACTATGAACTGTTGTTTAAAAATATAATAATTACTTAAGATGAATACTTTTAATAATTTTATGACTCACTAGTGATTGTGACAGACATGTATTTAGCATACTTCTTAAAATCTTTTGTTAGTTTAAGGTATACAAGAAGATCTAGTTGTAAAGATATTCATCATTAATTGTTTGTGATAATAGACAATTAAAAATTATAGCCCCTTGAACAACACAGGGGCTAGGAGCACCGAACCATATGCAAAAATCAGTATATAAATTTTGACTTCTCCAAAACTTAACTACTGGTAGCCTAATGTTGATCAGAAGCCTTATGATAACATAGCTAGTAGATTGACACACATTTGTGTGTATATATATAAATATACTATAGTTTTACAATAAAGTATACGAGAGAAAAAATGTTATTAAGAAAATCATAAAGAAGAGAAAACACATTTTTAGTGTATTTATTGAAAAAAATCTGTGTTAAAGTGGACCCACACAGTTCAAACAGATGAGTAAGGTACAGCCTCTTTCCTTAGAGGCTCACAACTGAGAAGGGATAAGACAAATGCATTCTGAAGGAGGAAAATAAGAAAAGAGTCATCAGAAAGATAGGGTTTTATATGTGACACTCTAAGGAATTTCTAAATGTTTGCTAAGAAAATCTTAAATTGGGAAACATCAGAGAAACTCACAAGGCATCAGGAACCTAATACTAAAAAAGATCATATGATAATGACACTTCCAACTTATTTCTTTCAGGATAATTATAAATAAATAAAACACATTGCATTCTGTTTGTTAGTTTAATGCTTTCTGCAGCTCAACTTGCCTTCAAACCACACTCATGGCTATTAATGGATTATTCTCATCCAGTGCTGTATCAATTAGAGGAGCAAATTGGAAAAAGGCAGGATATAAATCAATTCTTTTTCGAACACAGAGGGCAAATAGAGGAACCAACATACATCCTTTAAAGTCTTAGCAGCAAAACAATTTCTGTTTCTAGGAAGACTATTTGAAGAAAAACAGCATAGCTTCTTCTTAATTCTGACTTCTTTTTGCTTGGTTTTTATTTTAAATAAGATACACTGATATATTTGATTAATTTTAATAACACAAATTTTGAGAGTATAATGGTCTGAAAGTTTATCCATGAAACTAACAATATATCCATATCCATATATGGATAACAATAATTTATCCATATAAATTAAACTTGAGTAATTCATTAAACTTCCAGTAATTTTGCTCATACCACCTTCAGAATATATTATTCTTGGTAACTCCAAAATAAATGTTTAAGTGCAACCAGCTGAGAAGAATAACCAAAATTGGAAAATATTAAATGTTTTTATTAACAAATTAACCAGCTTTTCTTAAGGTACGGTGAAAGTTCCTCTGGAATTTGTCATAGGTCAATGAATATAAATGAATACTTGTTTTTTTTCTCCACATTGTCCTATTTATCCCTGTATTTATGTAGAGAAACTTCTATTTCCTAGTTGTGTAATTGGAAATTATCCACTTGGACAAAGACCAGAGCTAGCTCAGTGTTGTATTCATCACCTAGAGCACTGTTGGCCTTCAGTCAATGTTAAATATTAATAACAATAAAAGCTTCCGTAAGCAAAGCCAGGCAAAACACAGGGGAATATACGCAGTCACTCACTCCAATACCAACAACTTCACCCTGATCAGAAAAGATCACCCACAAGAGAAGAAGGTAGAATTCCTCATCCTGTTTAGACTTACTCCCTCAGGAGTTAGCTAGATTATACTATGACAGTTTTGGGGTGAATCAACAATAAGTTTTAAAAATCATCCAGGGAATGAACTGAGACTATTTAATATTAGACCTCTCAAAGAGCCAAATTTTAATGATTGTTGTTTGCTTGTGTTTAGAAACAGGGTAGATTCTCAGTTGGGCTACATATGTTATCCTGGTCTCTTAAATTTGTACCATTCCCTTCATCACTCTTAGAACTTCAAGGAACAAGAGATTAATGGTCATTATGTGAGAATTTAACAAAAAACCAGGTTCTACAAAGAGCTCCATTTCCAGCCTGGCTCTTATATCATGTGTTCTAGGGTTGCCTTCTAACAACATATGGGAAAGACATCAAGTGTTCCCAAACAACCTTGGCAAAACTGTAACTGTCAAATCTCTAGTAGAATATCAAGGGCTGAACTTGGAAACCATTTAATAAATGAGTAAGTTTTGGCAGGATCAACACTTCTATGCCCTTTTTGTTTACAACAAAACAAAAAGTCCAATGACTTCTTTATACAGTCTCAATCCACACAATAAAAAGTACCTTTTCTTGTAATTGAATCGTCATTTTTCCCATCTATTTTCTATAATGTTGTCTTGTTAGTTTCTATTACTGTCCATCAAGAAGATAAATGCAAAACAGAAGGCCTGCACTAATTACTGTACTATAGTTGTCTTTCACTCTCATCAACTCAACATATTAATACCTGCATCTTAAAGGCTAAATTAATTCCATTCTTTGCTTCCTAATTTGTTACAGTTCCTATAGAAGCATACTGTGACAACAGAACTCTACCTCTGAAACCCTGTAGTGTGTTAATTAAAGAATGCTGCAGGGAGGTAAAAGATTACTGTTAAGAATCAATTGATTCAATTTTTAGTGATCAACAGACATCCAAGGTTTATAATAATCCTTCATAGATAACACCCATGTGTATGAGAAACCCAGCACTAATGGAATGCACCAAATATAAATTAGAAATATAAATGAGACCTAGCAACTGGATAAGATTTACATAAAATATAAAGAAAATATACATCCATGGTAGTAAAAATGAATTGTTCTTATACATTGGATATCTCATACAGTAAGTATTCTTAAACTTGAACCATCTTACACACTGAATATGAAACTATACTTTGTGTATGAAAGTGATCACATTGAGAAAGCTGTCTCCTGAGTATGGCAAACTGGCATCGCTCTCTAGGTCCCATCCTTTGTGCAGCCTCACATGCTGTTACAGGCTCTGGGCAGCTGCTGTGCAGAGACCAAGCAGGCAGCATAGAGAGGAAAGTTGGTCTCTCCACCATCTGGTGATCAAAGACCCTTGGGAGGCTCATATTAGGTCACAAGCTTCTCTGCCACTGTATGACAGGAACTTGGCCAAACACCCGTTTTCATTTCTTACAGTCCTCTTGAGGCAGAATGTGGGGTGTGTGGGTATGTCCCTATATATGCATATTTGGCCTTTTCCAATCCATTCTCAACAAACAGCCAGAATCATCTTTATAGAACATAAATCAGATCAAGTCACACCACTGCTTTCCTACTGCACTTAGGACAAAATCCAAACTCCTTTGGTTACAAGACCCTGCTTAATTTAGTTCCTTCCCAGTATCAATTTTTTTTTTTTTCAGATCACCTTCCCAATGATTTGTTAGGCTCCAATGCCTCTGATTTCCTTTCTCTTTCTTGCATAAACCAGGATTTTCCCCACTTTTGAGACTATGCACTCCCTCTTCCCTATGCTGAGGAAATAGTTTCCTCAGTGTCTGATGTGGCTACTACTTACCATTCTTCAGGTCTTTCCTCCAAAGTCATTTCCTCAGTGAGTCCTTCTATGTCAACACTCCCTGAAGCCCCCTCCTGCAGCTATTTGCCATAATTCACGTATTTTCTTACAGGCTTATAATAATCCATAATTATTTCAGCATTTAACAATTGGGGGGAGGTTTGTTGTCATTCTTCAGGTGTTGCCACTAGGATGGAACTTCCTGAGGGCAATAACCATTCCTGTTTTCTTTGGTGTTGTAATCTTAACCTCTGGTCCTTAGTGACGACTCAACAGAGATATGTAGTTGGATGACTGTATCAACAAATAACTGATTGAATGACTTAATGGGAAGTAGGGACCAGTAGCCTCTGAATATAATTCATTTCAATAATAATTGAAAAACACATAATTTATAACAAATCCCACTTACAACCAATGGATGATCTATCAAATAGAGTCAGATTTTCTCTTTTATATTTATCTTTCCTAGAATTTACATACCGTAGTTAAAAAAGGAAAAAAATGTATTATGTTGAGCATCTATATGCTAGTCATAATATGTCCACTATTTAATTCGACCACCCAAACCAGCCTGCATGGAGGCATTCTACAGATTGGAACACAGAAGTCAAGCATTAAGTACCTAGATACTTATATTAGTCATTTACTACTAATTTATCGCTGTAAAACTCACATTCAAACTTAAGTGTACTTCTCACCTTGGACTGAGTTTACACTACTTCTTGGCTGCTTTTGTTGTCAAGGATAAATAACGTCAGGCAGAATCTGGGGAAAGAAATCAACTTGAAAACTTCTTGTTCTGTGGATTATAAAAAAAGTATGCCATGACATTGATAGGTATTGTCAAATATGCAGTGAGAAATAAAACCATTGGGTACTCTATAGTGTACTTCAGAATAAGTTTTTGAATTTTTAAATTACTTTGTGATATCAAGTAAACAGAGCTAAAAATAAGCATCTCCAGAAAAGTGAACTATATAAGCTTAGCTTAGTAAATTATGCTCTTAATGATTAGAAAGGATGAATTCACTGCTAAGGGAATATATCACAATGTCAGGGGACATTTTATTTATTGCAACCATCCATCCAATTATCAAATCCATATTGTTTCTTAGTTTATTGGTCATAATGAACAATAACATTTGCTTATAATTTAATGTCTTCTGATATGAGTGAAAATGAGAGATTTTTCTCAGGGGAAGGACTAAAAATTCCTGTTAGTAAATATTTGTTTTATAATGTTACAAAAGTTTAAATTTTGTGTCAATCCTTATTTTCAAGTAGACTTTCTAAATAAATAACTCTTAGAAATATATTAAGGTAAAAAGCAAACCTATGACAAGAGATAGATTTTTTTCCCTACATATTTTAAAACCTAGAATAAGTCAGACACAGAAAGAAAAAACTATATGATCTCACTTACATGTAGAATTTTAAAAAGTTGAATACATAGACACACAGAGTCAAATGACACTTACCAAGGGTGGGGAGGTGAGAGAAATAGAAAAATGTTAATAATACTGAATGTTGGAAATTTGCTAACAGAGTAGATTTCAGTTGCTTTCATCAAAACACACAAAAAATGTAACAATGTGGAGATATAAATTAGCTTGAGTATAATAATAATTTCACTATGTGTATGTATATCAAATCATTATATTGGACTTCTTGGATGTATACAATTTTTATTAAAAAGTAAATTAAAAATCTGGGTGTGAGCACAGGGAGAAAGAATATGAGTCAGATGCCCACAGAAATTTTAAAAATCCAGCATGAGGAAAAACAGCAAGCCCAATATTCTGTCCTTTTACAGGTGATGGGATACCAATTTTACATTTCTTATCAGAAGTAGTCATGGAGAAGAGACCACTTCAGTAGTGGTGAACCTCCAAATATCTATTCTCCTTAAAAGAACAGTAAGAACGTTAGCAAAATTTCCTTTTTAGAGCTCTGGAAATTAACCAAAGGCTTAAAACAATCTGAGGAGCTTTTATTCAAGAAAAATGGTAAGAACAGTGACTCTGATGTTTTAACCTGCTCTATATGTAGCCTTCTCTCCATAGCTCTGTGGTGGCCTTTCAAACTCAAAGCCATGCAACTGAGATAGCAGTGGAAAACCAGCAGCCTAGAAGCTTCTGGAGGAAACAGAATGGCTTTGGAGTTTCTTAAAAAGCTTCATCACCAAGTAATTGTCAATATCTTGACCTTTGTGTAAGCTTCATTGAAAAGCCTCATTTCACAGGGCTTATCTTTATTTGACCTGGTTCAGTGGGAAAAGCCCCATCCGTTAGGCATTATTGCAAAACAATCATTAGCTATTTTTGTTTCATATTCCAGCTGCCTGAGGTCACAATACCAGTTTGGACAAATAAGAGGTTGACCAAAATACATAGGGAAAATCTGAGGCATGATATGCCCATATGTGACTGTAAAAATCTCCAACATCTTCCTAGAGATGTGGAAAGCAATAATGCATAACTGAGTGTGTGCCTACATAAGACCACCTGAGGCTTTAATATCTTACTTTGGCTGGTCTTGAACTCTGTATGTTCAGAAAATAAAGGGTAAAGCAGAATTTTCAACTGGTGGAGCATTGAAAGTGTAATCACACCTAAAGAACTCCTTGGCAAATAATGAGAGACATATTGATTCAAGGTCTTTAAAGAAATTTATATCCAATTACTAGGTAACCAAAAAGCTACCTTATCAGAGACCTCTGAAATACAAAATTTAGCAGGAATGAACTTGTGCTAGTCAAAATCTTACTCTCTGCAAAGCTGTCATCTCAATTTTACAAAGCATAACTAGATAAATACAAATATTGAGCTTGATTTATCTACTAAAAGTTAATCTATCCTGACAAAAAGAAAATAATATAAAAACTTTCATAAAGTAGAAAAAGAGAAAAATATTCCCAATTCATTCTATCAGACCCTGATACTAAAACCAGAGACATGTTATAGGAAAACTATGAACTAATATCCTTTTTAAATATACTGCAGAAGTCCTCAAGAAAATACTAGCAAACTGAATTCAGCAAATTTGAAGATGGTCATACACTATCACCATTAAGAATTTATCCTACAAATGCAAGGTTGGTTTAGCATCTGAAAAATCAAAGAAATATACTCTGTTAATAGAATAAAGGACGTAAGTCACATAATCATCTTAATAGATTCAGAAAAAGAGGGGCCTCTGGGTGGCTCAGTTGGCTAAGCATCTATCTCTTGATAATGGCTCAGGTAATTATTTTGCAGTCATAAGATCAAGCCTGTGTGGAGCCTGCTTGGGATTCTCTTTCCCTGTCTCTCTGCCCTTCCCCTACTCACTGTGTGTCTCTCTCTCTCAAATACATAAAAAAATTTAAAAAGTAAAAATAATAGCTCTATTGATATATTATTCACTTACCATAAAATATACACATAAGGGTATAACTCAGTGCTTTTTATTTATTCACAGAGTTCTAAAAACTATTATCACTGATTTGAGAACAACTTTATCCCCCCTAAATAAAATCCTCAAACCCATTAGCAGTCACTCCCCATTCCTTCCTTTCCCTAGTCCCTGACAACCACTAATTTCCTTCTGCCTTTATAGACTTGCCTATTATGGGCATTGCATGCTGTCATCTTTTGCAACTTATTTTTCTCACTTAATCTTTTCAAGTGTCATACACGTTATAACATGTGCCATTACTTTACTCCCTTCTACTGGAGAATAATATTCTATTGTGTAGATATACTACCTTTGTTCATCCATTCATCAGTTGATGATCACGTGGGTTATTTCTCCATTTTGGATATTATGAATAATGCTGCTATGAACATTTTTGTGTAAGTTTTTGTGTGGACACACTTTTTCGTCTCTCTTGAGTACGTAAGTTAAGAATGGAAATGCTAGATCATGTGATGACTCTTGTTCAACCATTTGAGAAACTGCCAGATTGTTTTCCAAAGTGACTACACCATTTTACTTTCCAGTCAGCAGTGTATGAAGGTTCCAGATTCTCCACAACATTGCCAGTGCTGGTTATCTTTTTTATGATAGCCAACTTTTAGATGTGATATGGTATCTCCTTGAGGTTTGGTTTACATTTCTTTGATGGCTGATGATTTTGAGCAACTTTTCATATTCTTGTTTCTATTTATAGATCTTCTTTGGAGAAATCCTTTTTAAATTATTTGTCGATTTTTTAAAAATTGGGTTATTTATCTTTTAATTGCTGAGCTGAAAGTGTTTCTTAGGTATTCTAAATACAGATCCCTTATCAGAAATATGATTTTTCTCTAATTTTATAGGTGATCCTTTTCACTTGATTGATGTTGTCCTATGAAACTCAAAAGATTTGAACTTTGACAAGTCCAGTGTATCTACTTTTTCTTTGTTGTTTGTACTTTTGGCATCATATCTAAGAAGTCATTGCTTAATCTAAAATCACATTTATTCTGTTTTCTTCTAAGAGTTTTTAAATTTTCTATTTTATGTTAGGTCTTTGATCCATGTTGAAGTAATTTTCATGTATGGCCTGTTGTAGGCATCCAACTTTATTCTTTTGCATGTGAATATTAAGGTTTCCCAGAACAAGTTGTAAAACAAACAAAACAACCAAAAAACTCAAAAACTATATCTTAGTTATTTTCCCAATCTTTTACCCTCTTTCCAAAAACCAATATCTAACCTCCGATCTCTACCCCGCAATCTTTTAATAATTTAGAATAGTTTACTACAAGAAAAGGTACGTGTCAAATTCAGTCAGCCCGTGTGGCTCTACTCATAAATGGCCTCTAGATACTCAGGCACAAGGAGGCTCTGTGCAAATCTATGTCCCCACAGTCCCCTCAGTGGTGTAAGAGAATACAGTGAATTATTCACTCACTAGTTCTTAATCCTACTACCTGCAAGTGATCCACATACATCAACCCCATTTATCTTTCACTGACTAATGCAGGCCCAGGGCATTGCCTAACTTCAAAGTGGGAACAGTGCAATCCTCCCTTTTGTGTGAAAGATACACAGATTATCTATTATTTATTATTATAATAAAAATAATAATTTTTATTATTCTAAACAGCATTATTAAAATTTTACCTCCACACTACATTCATCCTTTAAGATTCAGCTCAGGCATTAACTTAATGGGAAGTCTTCTTTATCCATTTTTTTTTTTTCTGTGCATCTTTCTCAGAACATGTATCACATAATTGCAATTGTAGACTTTTCTGGAGCTGATCATCCTTAATTGACTTAACTCCATGAGGATAGAGGTTATATTTTGTTTTTATATTTCTGGTTTCTATGTTATATAGTATCTGGCATAGAGTAGTTATATAAATATTTATCCAGTGAATGAATGAATGAATGAATGCAGTAAATGAATGAGTTTTAATCAGTTTCTGGAGATCCAATTATGTGAAGAAGCCTGGTCCATCAGGGCCCCCTTTTAGGAGCGTGCTCCACCTTATTTAAAGATAAGGTAACTCAGATTGAACCTGAAGCAATTTCTGATGTATCAAATATTGTATCTGAAAAAAAAAATTAAAGCCATACATATTCTTGCAACCTCTTCAGATATGATTTCTTTTGAAGCCTGTGTATCTCATTCCATCTCACAATGGTAACACAAAAGAAAACTGATTGTGTGAGCCATAAGCCTTATAGAAGATTGTGAAACCAATTATACTATAAATAAGAATGAAAGATTTTGTGTAGGAAATTTGTCACTGGGAAAATAGGTCAGGACCTATGGAATTATTTTTGCTTATATCACTGAATCACAATGATTAGAGGTATATGGAAATAAATAAATAATTCCATTATTAAACATATACAAAACAGATACAAATATTGATTTATAATTTTGGGAGTACTTTTAAGCTGTTTTTCTCATGCAAACTGTAAACAATTGACCCTGAACAACACTGGCTTGAACTGCACAGGCCCACTTATATGCAGATTTTTTGTGAATATAGTTTAGAACTATAAGTACATTTGTCTCTTATGAATTTTTAAAATATTTTTTAAGTAATATCTATACCCAGTGTGGGGCTCAAATGACCCCAAGATCAAGAGTCCCACTCTCTACTGACTGCGCCAGGCAGAAACATTCACTTATGACCTTAAAAACATTTTTTCTCTAGCTTAATTGACTATAAGAATGCAGTTCACAATATGTAAAACATACACAGTATGTGCTGATTGCCTATTTATGTTATCAGTAAGGCTTTCAGTCAATAGTGGGCTATTAATAGTTAAGTTTTTAGGGAGTCCAAAGTTACATGTGGATTTTCAGCTGCATTGGGAGTCAGCCCTCCTAATCCCCATATTGTTCAAGGATCATCTGTATTCTATTAGGTCTTATTTTTTACAACAAAAGAGTTTCCTTTTTGTTTAAAGAGAAAAGATATAATAAACTATAAGTGAGCTCAACTAAAGTACTTAGTGACCACCTGATCCAATGACCAATTCTTATCATGAGTGTCATCCAGGGCAGAGATGTCAGTGATTTGCATGTAGTGTTTTCCTACTAGATTTCACTGTGAATTAGATGAAGTAGCAATGCATAAGCTTCAAAATGAAATGAGTTTTTAAAAGTCAGTGTTAAGTTCTGATTATCCAGAATTAGCAGTTCAAAAATAAATTTATGTATTAAAAAATAAATAAAGTAGCAGTTGGTACCTAATTTTTGAGTAGTTATTTTGTACTGGGCTCTATATGCCTGATTTTGTTAAATCCTTGTTTTGGTAATACTTTTATTCTCACCTTATAGATGAAGAGAAGAAGTCTTAGAAAGTATAAATAGACACACCATTCTATTACTCCCCATCATATTTCCAGATGCCTTGGATGATATGTAAGAATTGAATAAGGATTTTAACTTTCATATCATTTAAATCTCTGCTACTTGCAAATATTAAGTTTAGGGGTAACACCCTGGCAAAAGACATTTTTTTTTCTTTTTTTTTTTTTTTTTTTTTTTTTTTTATTTTGTTTTTTTTCTTTTTTTTTTTTTTGCAAATTCTGGCCTTGACTTACTATTTTTAATTAGAACAGTATTTAAGAGGAAAGATTTTTTTTTTTAAAGAAATGTAAGTAGGTTTCATGCCCAGAATGGAGCCCAGTGTAAGACCTGACCTCATTACCTTGAGATCCTGACCTGAGCTGAGATAAAAAATCAGATGCTTAACTGACTGAGCCACCTGGACACCCCTAAGTAAAATATTTTTAATGCTTTGAGGTTGGGAAGGTATTCGTGTTCCATTCTGACACAACTACTCCCTATTGTCATATATCCCAGTAAGTCACACATTATTATTTTAATAGCTCCTGAAGACATTTGGGTTTATTTTGTCTAATGACACAATCAACAGTGTCTACTCACATGGTTTCCTTGGTTCCCTTCTTATATTCACTGTAGCCTCTGACATAGTCCTGATTTTGCTGGTAGGGTCCATAATCATATCATCTTTTTTTTTTTTTTTTTTTTTTTTTTTTTTTTTTTACTTTTTTAAATGTTTATTTATTCTTGGTGGGGGGCAGATAGAGAAAGAGGGAGACAGAATCCAGACAGGCTCCCGTCTCTAAGCTGTCATCACAGAGCCCAATGCAGGGCTCAGACTCACAAGTTGCAAGGTCAGGACTTGAGCCAGTTGGACGACCAACCCAATGAGCTGCCTAGGTACCCCTCCATCTATTTTACTTTTAATAAAAATCTTCTTTACCTCAAGTTCTGTTAATATGATTCTATAATCATAATATAGAATATGACATAACATAATATGTCATTTAACATGATTCTTTTGTAAGCTACCTTGTGATTTTAATAGAAATACTGTGTTAAGAAAAGAAGAGGCAGAGAAAACAATCTCACAGAATGTAGTTTCAGACTCTCAGGTTAAGGTGAAGTATTTTGGGGGATATGGAACTTTTAGGGAGCTGCTCAAATCCTAACTTGTTCATATCTATTTCTGTATAAAATCGAAACCAAAAGTGCCTGTATTCCCACTGCTGCTACATTTTAGGTTAATTTCATCTCTTAGTTGAATAATTTTGAGATTCAGCTAAACTAAAAACAGGAATTATACTAAATTATTTTTCTACTCCTATTTATAATATGAGAAGAATTAAGTCCTTCTTTTTGCCTTTTTAAAGAACTTTGACTAGTTGTCAAAAATTAATATGCAAGTAGTAATTAATGTGCTATAATTTACTTATATATAATTAAACTTGTTAGCAGAGTTCTAAAATTTTCTTGGAAATTTTTATCTTATAAGGTCTAATTCCATAAAATAATATAATAGAAAGTGCAGAAAATATTTATCAACACATTTCTTTTGTTGTTGTTGTTTTCTTTTTATATAAAGTAAATGGCGAAGGAGCTATTTTCTTCTAACTACCTTAATGATATTTCTTTGGAATATGTTTATATCCATAAAAGATATATCTTCCAAGCTAGAGAATCACCATATCATAATGAAAACATTAGCCTTCCTGTCAGTTTTAAACTTTTTAATCTTTTAGAATTTAGATCAAATTCTCTGCTTGAATTGACAATCCCTGCCTAATCCTTCCAAAATCTGAGCGCTTTACACATTATCATTTTAGCATTTAATGGAATAAAAACTACACACAGTACAGACAGAAATCCAAAATGCCTATAATTAGAGAATAAACTTATATTAGGGATATGCATTTATACCCCAGGTTTTACACAATTCGGTGGAGGAATTTTCTAAAATATAATAAAATACTGTTTATGATTCTTTTCTTCCATATTTCTCCCAGTACTTATGGTACATAGTTTAAAGGTAATTTGTATATGAAATATTTATCTCCCTTGCAATAATTTATTTGGCTGAGGAAGAAGATACTATCTGTAATAAAATACAGAGGGTAAGAGATAAACCCTCTTTAGTCTTCACCCTATTTGGTCAATCAGCTTTCTAAAATTCACCTGGCTCTATTGGTAGCAATCAATCAACCTAAAATTATCTACAGATTTTTAAGCCATTATTTCATGCCAAAAAGTTCTTGGTTTGTCAGGAAAACATGTGCTTCTTAGTATGCAAAATGTTCTGCTAACCAAAGAAAAAAATCAGTAATTATTATGTAATAACAATATTGATTAGACTTAGAATATTTTGGATTTTAGTGTTAGGAAAGAGTGCGGAGTAAAGTGGTCTATGCCCCATAGAATCAGTATCCCTTCCACCTCTCAATTACAATTGCCAACATTCAAAATGGGGTTACTCATCCTGAAAGGATCTTCCTTAGATAATTGAATAAAGTGTAAATGAGTATTCAGCGTTGCAATAAAAACAAGGTTTTCCTTCAGTCTAATATTTGATTTGTTTTCATTTTGCTTTAATACAATCTACAAATTCTCACAATAAGTGTTCAATTCTTGATTTCAGCTTAGGTCACAATCTCACGGTTTGTGAGATCGAGATCCATATCAGGCTGAACACTCACAGCGGAGCATGCTTGGGATTCTCTCTCTCCCCCCCCTCTTTCAAAATAAATACATAAACATTTTTTTAAAAATATCTTTCTAGTCACATTCCTTCCCTGTCCCCAAACCATTTGTGAATTCTATTCAGTTAAAACACAGCAACTCCTTATCCAGACACCCAAAGCTTTCCATGGTACATGTCTAACTTTCCTTACAAACACTTACCATTCTGTCCTTCGAATACAATATACACATCTTATTTTATCATGATAAACTTTCTCAGTCTGTTCTGTCTTCTCAAAATAGCCATTCCTAGCTTTTTATATGTCTGAATTGTACCACTCTCTAAGGGCTAGCATAAATGCCAGTTTGACCAGAAAGCCTTTCCTGACTTTATCTGGAGGTATTTATTTCTCATGCTTCTAAACAACCAAAGGACTTTATTTCTGTCTCACTTACTATACTCATGACTTTTTAGTTTTCATTGTACTTATTTTCATTATTAGCCATTTCTTTAAGCAAAGAGTATCTGAGCATGACTGACCTTTTTATTCTTTACAATGCTGTGTGTAGTAAGTGCTCAATATATTACGGACTGATGCAAGGCTATAATGGCAGAAAAATCACCATGACAATAACAGTAATGAGTACTAATATTAAGTAATTGTTAAATGCAGAACCCTGGCTTAAGCACTTTATACTTACCGGGGGAGAAACTGAAATACCAAAGTATAAAGATCAATTCCTTGAATATAAATATTCTGAGAATATGTCTGCCCACATTTGCCAGAAAATAATTTTAGAAATGATCAACAAAGAGGTTAAAATATGTTTCTTTGATTCAAAGTGAGAATTATAACAATGTGTGCTACTTCTATGATAACTCAAAATCTGAAAGATTCTCAATTTTATAGTTTGGGAAGATTTTTTAAAATGATACTCATCTTTAAAGAAAAGATCATCAGTTTCTGATGCTGTTCACAGCCACAGAGACTGAAAAGGTGAAGGGAATACTGTTAAACGCCAATGAAGCTTAGCAAAAGTTTTCAGACTTCATTCATTTCCTCTGTCAGTAAGGAAATACTGTGTTCAGACAGTAGGAAAAGAACCTAGTAATAGAAATTGTTGCAAATTCTGTTTGTGTTGACCCTTCAAGCTCAAAATTTTCTTTTCACGGGATGCATCCTTTAAGAAGAGAGCTCGGAGAACTGGATTATTCATTTCTGTAATTAAAGAGATACTCAGTCATCGAAATATAATGCCCTTCTCTGTGACTGACAGCCACCAAGATTGGATGTTAGCAATGGGCCACAAGGAAGATGAATTCAGGTAATCTCTAATTTTTTTTTCTCCCTCTCTCAGAAATACCTCAAATTGACACTAATTTGATAGTTTCAAATCCCAGAGCCCCTTGGATACTGAGAATGGAATGTAAAGAAATTCTCCTTGGTGTCAGTCAGTAACTTTCTCTTTTCTTCAGGTTACAAAAGGTGATTGACATGAAGAGGCCTGCTCACTGCTACAAGACAGATGAACTTGAAAACTGGATTGGCAGATATTTGCTCTGGATTTCTTTTTTTTCCTAATTGGGCACCAGTGATGATAAAGAACAGAGGATAAGTGTTCATGTGAAGATAGATACCTTTAAAGTCAAATGGCTCAAAGGAGGAACCCCAACCTAAATCAAGCCAGATTCACTAACACAGTTTCCACATCCTTTTTACAGTTCACTAAACATGAAATTCAGGATTAGTGGTAAATACAAACACCCCTACTCTCATTCATATTGCCTAGGACTTCCTTATGAAATACAGTATCCCCAACCCTTCATTATGCACATTATAAATGAGGAATAGAAATGAATTGACTAAAGGGAAGTAAAAAAGAAATAAACTTGCCCTCAAGAAACAAAAACATTTAAAGCAAGTTGCCTATTTGCAGTATTGTAAGTGAACTATAGATGGCTCAAAAGAGGCTGCACACACATAAACATTATAGGTGCTAGAGATGAAAACCCCAAATGTAAAAGAAACAGCCACTTGGGCATAATCAAATGCAGCACCTCTCAGTGCACATTCCTTTGCCCTGGTCACAAGATTTCACACACCAAGCCAGGTCTGGCCAGACCTAAGGAGCTTGATTTTGTTGTCTCACAGTCTATTTTTAATTCTACCATTATCTAAAAAGAACTTGCACAATATGTGTGTCAGGGAATATATGTTCAGTATCAACAGGGCTACCTTTCATCCAGGGGAACAAAAACAGTGACTACACAGGTTTTACAAATCACTATACTCATACCCTCAGAAGTAGTTTTACTCAAAATATAGCACTTTCCAAAGACAAGGAAATCCAAGCAGAAAAAATAAATATATCCTATCACTACTAATTAAATTTAAAATTGCAATTCATTACCTGCTATAAACATTAAAAAGGGAAATCAGGGGCACCTGGGAGGCTCAGTCAGTTAAACTTCTGACTCTTGATTTCAGTTCAGGTCATGATCTCACAGTTCAAGCCCGGTATCGGGCTCTATGGTGACAGTGGGGACTCTGCTTGGGATCCCCTCTCCTTCTCTGTCTTTCCTGTGCTCACGTGTGCTCTTTCTCACTCAAAATAAACTAAAAAAAAAAAAAAAAGGAAATCAGAGTCATGTAAGCTTTAGAATATAAATATATTTTGCTGCCCTGTCAGTACCCAGAAGACTTCCTAAATATATAGCTAATTTACAATTATTTATTGAACTAATGAATATGCAAAAATATTCAGAATGCTGGGCCATCTCCCAGATATTGTTCAGAATTCAGATGATCCAAACTAGCCTAGAAATAGAAAACACCCTGGGCACATCCAGTTCCAGTACTAGCTTTCATTAGTCACATTTCCTACTTGATTGTTTCAAAAAATCCAAGTAGAGCTTATGTATTTAGCAGTATTACAAGTTGCTAAAAGCACAACTTCAGCTTAAGCCCTTGACCTTTT
Source organism: Crocuta crocuta (assembly GCF_008692635.1). Classification (NCBI taxonomy): domain Eukaryota; kingdom Metazoa; phylum Chordata; class Mammalia; order Carnivora; family Hyaenidae; genus Crocuta; species Crocuta crocuta. The sequence continues at coordinate 842,407 of NW_027529634.1, forward strand.
CACCTCCAGTATCTTATTCAATCTTATGTTATATATTCTTCTGTTACAAGGACTTCCTTTTATACTGTCTGAGCATTTACTTCATGTAAGTTCTGTACTATGATGTTGGCAAAAGAATTGCAGAGACAATTTGTTTCTGTCTTCAAGGAGCTCATGGTCTTGGAAGTGGAGATGCAGGGATGGTATTTGGTCAAATTCCTCTTTAAGGGACAGAAAATACTTGCCAAAAATTGGCAGACAAAAAATGACTTTGTTTCCACCACATCCAAAAATAAAGATAAAAAATACAAAGTTTCATTAATAATTATTAAGTTAGTCCTAGTTATTTCTGTGTGCTCAAATACTGCAAAGCAACAAAAATAAACAAATGCTATAAGAAATCTAACATTTAATACACCAATGTTCCCACTAGAACTCCCTTTATCCAAAAACTATCCTTTTGCTCTGCTTTCATGTTGCCACTAAATAACAGCCTTCTATTCATTAAACCTGCCACAAAAGAGATAATGGGATCTTTACCAGATTTTACCACAATTAATCACTCTGCCCTATGGAAGGTATTGAAACAGGTGACAATTTATCCACCTTCTTTAAAAAATTTTTTTCTAAAATTAAAAAAAAAAGGTTATTTAATTTTGAGAGAGAGTGAGAGTGAGAGAGAGAGGGAGAGAGAGAGAGCGGGAGAGAAAGCAGGGGAGGGGTAGAGAAAGAGGGAGGCACAATCCAAAGCAGGCTACAGACTCTGAGCTATCAGTACAGAGCCCAACATGATCAGGTTGAGATCATGACCTGAGAAAAAGTGGAAAGTTTAACTGACTGAGCCACCTTCTTTTGATTTACTCACCTGGGTATCCTTCTCCGTCATTCAAACCTTAAAGAAAAAAAAAAAGAAAAGAAAAGAAAAGAGAAGAAAAGAAAAGAAAAGAAAACAATGCTGAGGGGGGTGCTTGCATTTAAAAACTCCTCACTGGTAAAGGTTTGCTAAAACTAACGATATGTGACTTTACTATTACAGCATATAACAAGTAAATAAACAGTGGAATGCCCTTTGACAAGGTTCCGTCTCTTCACGATTTAGAATTTGGTATTACTACTCTTTATAAAGAACTGCAGAGGTAGGTTCAAGATGGTGGCATAAGAGGACACTGAACTCACCTCCTCCCAAAATACACTGAATCTACAGCTACATATGGAATACCTTCCTCTGAAAAAACTCTAAAAACTTTCCAAGAAACTCCTTCCCATGAGGAAAGGATAGAAGACCCACATGAAAGCAGGTAGGAGAGACTGAGATGCAATCTTACCCTATGTCACACCCATAGTTAGGAGGCAACTCAAAACCTGGAGCTTCTCTCAGAGAAGCTCTCTTTGAGCCTCATTTTGGGCATTCCCAGTTTTTTTTTTGTTTTTTTTTTTTAATAGTTTATTGTCAAATTAGTTTCCACATAACACTCAGTGCTCATCCCCACAAGTGTCCTCCTCCATGCCCATCCCCCCCTCCCCCCACATCCATCAGTCCTCAGTTTTTGTCAGCATTCAAAAGTCTCTCATGGTTTGCTTCTCTCCCTTTCCCCCACCATTTCCGCCCTTCTTCTCCCCCTTGTTCCTCCGTCAAGTTCCTCCTAATCCTCCTATACGTGCAAACATGTGGTATTTGTCCTTCTCTGCCTGACTTATTTCGCTCAGCATAACACCCTCAAGGTCCATCCATGTTGCTACACATGGCCAGATTTCATTGTTTCTCATTGCCATGTAGTATTCCATGGTATAGATAAACCACATCTTCTTGGTCCATTCATCTGTTGACGGACACTTAGGCTCTTTCCATGTTTTGGCTATTGTGGAGAGTGCTGCTATGAACATTGGGGTACATGTGCTCCTATGCCTCAGCACTCCTGGATCCCTTGGGTAAATTCCTAGCAGTGCTATTGCTGGGTCCTAGGGGAGTTCTACTGTTAGTTTCCTGAGGAACCTCCACACTGTTTTCCAGAGGGGCTGTACCAGTTTACATTCCCACCAACAGTGTAGGAGGGGGACATTCCCAGTTTTTAAGACCTGCTTCTGAGAGGTGAGCCCCAACCACCCTAGGAGAGCCACAGGCTATAGCAATCTTAGATAAGAGCTCACTCTCAGACTCACTGCCTCTGGGCCCAGTGTGGAAGGAGCTGATGGAGGGGCTCCCTGACTTTGTGGCAAAGAGATCCATTTCCTTGTCTTGGAACATCGGACTGAGGGACAGATACCTGATTTGATGGACATTTGGAGACTGCTGGGGTATTTTCTGGGGATGGAGACTGACAGGGGACCTCTGCAGTTTCCCTTGATCTTGCTTCAGCTGAAGGGCACAATCATTTTTTTTTCTTTAACCTCAAAGTTTTGGGGGTCTTATCCTTTCTTTTTTTTCTCTCCTTTTTTTTTTTCCTTCCTGAAGGCAGGCACTATCTCCATGTTTCTCTTTTGGTGTTGGTCGAGTTGGTGGACACCATCTTCATGCTTTCCCCTCTGCCTCACTCCAAAGTGCTGGTATCTCCCACAGGGGAACTCTTACACATGACTAGTGCCCTGGTTTTTACTTCTGGTGGCCTGTTTTTTTGTGGCTGCTGCCCAGGGGATGCCCCTTGATTGCCTGGCTCCAGTGGCTAGAGGGGCTTGTATTCCTAGGTACCACAGGACTATAACAATCAGAGGGAGTTTTTGGCTGGCTGCCATCCCTAGGACACTGCACAGAGGGTCGACTGAAACACACCCCAGCCTTTCTGTGATAAGTGTGGGCAGTTTTCAAAATATTTGGACAATATAGATAAGACAGAAGATGAAGGAAAGAAATGAACCAAGTGTGTTTCTAGGGGAAATGTTACTAAAGTTAGAATGGCTCTCTGTTAGAAAATTATTTCTATATTGCTGGATTCAATTTGTTAATACTTACCTTAAGATCCTTTGTATTTATGCTCATGAAGGATATTTATCTTAAATTTCTTTCCTTATAATTGTCTGGTTTTAGAAACCTGATTCTGGCCTCATAATGACAATAGAAACATTGAAGCAACTTGAAAATCAGCTTTGTCCCACTAAGGCTTTTAGCCTTCTCCCTTTTCTTCCTTCCTGGCTTCCTTTCTTTCTTCCCCTTCCTCCCTTCTGTTTCTTTTTATACATTCATAAAGAAAATCTAGAGTAACCATTACTCTTGAGCTTAAAAAAAATACTGTTGAGTCATTATCTTAATGGGATTTCTATCAATGCTCCAGTTTTTCAGTGAGATCTCTCTACTCTGACTCATTATAAATGTCCTATCTCCTGGCCCAGTGTGACTTCTAAAAATTGTTTCTGTCTCAGTTCCCTGCCATCATAGAGATTCACTCTGCATAGTCATAGGTTGTGTTCAGCAACTGATTCAAGGGAATTCTACTCTGAGATCTGTGTAGCTCTCTGCTCTTCAGTACTCTGCCTCCCTAATCACACCTGCCCTTTTTTCCCTTTAAGTTCAAACAATCTTTCCTCAACCAGTCGGATCACTGTCTTCTAGCTTGAATTACCATCTCTGAGCCATCATCTGGAAAATCCTGCAAGGCAAAAATCTAGGACAATTGTAGGGCTCAACTTTGTTTCTTTTGGATACCACACACTGGTTGGCTGATGTCTAAAAGAGGATTTTCATATGTCTTCCAGTTTTCTTATGCTTACAGTGAAAGTTAACATCAAGTATTAGTTACTTCAACATGCCCATAAAGAGAATTCTCCAAGTGTATTCGTGTTACATAAAGTACTGTATTAGATATAAGAATGCTAAGTGATGTCAGGCATTTTCAATTGACTTTTAAACGAGCCTCAGTAAATTTTCACTTTGTAATGCTTACTCTTAATGTCTTCATTTCTTGGAAAATGATTATCTGCTAGCATAAAGTATTTTATTTTTCTGGAAGCTCTATTTATAGGAAAATGTGATCAATTACAGATGAGGTGAGTTTCAATTTACACGGTTCGATTTAACAAAATATTTTTGGTAAGTCTAGTCATTGAGCATGTTTACTAATGAATTCTCTGTGTCAGAAATCCTACTTAAAAAGGGGTGGTTGTGAATGGCAGCTGATATCTGGAGGAAAATGTATTGAAAGAAGGGAACTGATGACATGTGTAGACTGACAAGTGTAACCAGTCGTGGGAAATCTTACAAAGCACTAATCAAAATCTACCTCAAATACCCAATATAAAAATGTAATGTAATAAGAAAACTATTTTCCTTGTGGATTTTACAACCAGATAAATTTTTCTTCAAATATAATTCAACAAGCTAACATTCCTGAGCACACAGTAACTCAAGGGATGTCAGACCCCTGCCCACTTCCATAAGAGGACTTGAGATGAGAGTTGAATTAGGTTAATAATAGAACTAGGCTAGTATAAATGTTGGGTTGACAGAACAGCACATCAGTGTTACATGCTCTGAAAGTTGTAGAAATGATAAAGCAACTCAAAAAAGAAAAGAAGGAGAGAAAAAAGTAGGGAAGATTGGTAACTGATTACCTGATCTTCAATAGCTGGAGGCTAAATTCATTATTTTAAGCTGATAAATCAAGAAGCGTGATCATAAGTCTATTTAAAATAAAAGTAAACACAAGGAGAGATAAATTATGGACTCATATCAGGTGGTAAAGGAGAGGGAGGGGAAGAGAAAGGAAGAGGAAATATTCTGAATTTTATCACTACATTCAGAATGGAATAGAAACTGTTGGGATAAGTAGAAGACTAAGAGACTTACGTAAATGTATAGTTACAAAAACAAAACGAGAAAATTATCATTTCCTAAATGTCAGGAGGACTATGAATAAAAATATTAAAAAGCAGACATAGCGTGAGACCTTAAAATATATATAAAAATAAAAAAGGCATAATTTGTATGACAGAGAGTAAACAACTTTCATATCCTAAAATATGATGGGCTATATTCATTTTTTATGGAGGAAATTTATGGCTAATTTTCAAATCAGGTCAGAAAGCAAACCCAAACACTACTTTCTATACAATTGATACAACCAAAGAATATAATACAGACTAGATGAAAACAAAATAATGGACAATCTGTTCCAGTCAAATGCAATAAAAAAAGAAACAGTAAACATGACATTAATATCAGAAAAATTGGAATTAAGGCCAGAACAGTGTTAACTGATACAAACAACAACAGTTTTTAATGCTGAAAGTTGTCATCCGTGATGATGTTATGAATATCTATTCTCAAGCATAGAATCAGTATTCCATGAAGCAGACGGTATAGAAGGTCAGAAGTTAGATTTAAAAAAAAAACAATAATAATACAAAAATCAATACAAACCATGATATGAGTATATCTTGAAAATTTTTATCAAGATACTAAGTATAGAAAATCTTTTTAATTTTTAAGAAAAAATATATTCTGAAAATATACCCAACCACTTTCTCCTGAAGATGCTCTAGATCTAGAAAGCCCTAATTCTATCCAAACCTTCCCATATTTTCAGAATTCATCCTCATTCTCCCTTATTTTTTTTTATTAGTAATTGTTGGTATATGTTGTGCCTTTATTATGTTCCAAATATATGTAATCATTTAGTTTGCTGTCTCACTGAATCATCACAAAGCCCTAGAAGGGAGATGATATATACTGTGAATACAATGGAATATTGTAAACCTCCAAAAGGAAGTAAATCCTGCCATTTGTGATAACCTAGAAGAGATTATGCTAAGTGAAATATACCAGACGTAGAAAGAAAAATATTACATGATATGGCTTCTATGAGGAATATAAAATAGTCAAACTCATAGAAGCAAAGAGTAGAATGGTGGATGTCAGAGGAAGGGGAGAGAAGGAAAGGAACCCATATTAGTCAACAGGTACAAAGTTTCAGTTATACAAGATAAATAAGTCCTAGATGTCTACTGTACAACATAGACCTATAGTTAATAATATACTATATGGTATACTTAGAAATGTGTCAAGAGGGTAGATCATATGTAAAATGCTTTTATCATACACACAAAAATAGTAATAGTAAATAAAGATGGTGCGAGGAAAGTTCTGCAGGCAATGGATATGTTTACGGTATAGATTGTGGTGATGGTTTTGTGGATATTCACTTATCTCCAAACTCATGAAGTAGTATATTTTAAATATGTACAACTTTATGTACGTCAGTTATACCTCTATAAAGTGGTAGGTTTGGGGGAGGTTCTTTTAATTTCAGAGGGGCACCTGGGTTGCTCATTTGGTTAAGTGTCTGACTTCAGCTTACTTCATGATCTCATGGTTTGTGGGTTTGATCCCTGTGTCAGGTTCTGTGCTGACAGCTCAGAGCCTGGAGGTTGTTTCAGGTTCTGTCTCCCTCGTCCTCTGCCCCTCCCCCACTCACACTGTCTCTCTCTTTCTCTCAAAAAATAAACATTAAATTTTTTTTAGTTACAGAAAAAAAATGAAGGAAACAAATGAGGCTTATAGACAGTATTTGGTTAAAGTCACCCCGCTTGTAAGTGATAGAGCAAGAATTTAAAGGCAGCCATTATAACCCCCCAGTTTACATCTTAACCTATTCTGAGGTAAGTGAAACTGTCCTTTTTCCAAAATCTCATGATTTTATAGGTAAATAAATTTTAAATATTTATATATTTAAAAAAATTAATGTTTATTTTTGAGAGGCAGAGACAGAGCATGAGCAAGGGAGGGGAAGAGAGGGAGACATAGAATCCAAAGCAGGCTCTGAGCTATCAGCACAGAGGGCAATGTGGGGCTTGAACTCACAAACCATGGGATCATGACCTGAGCCGAATCAGAAACTTAACCAACTGAGCCACCCAGTCACCCCTAAAATATTAAATATATATTTTTATCTATTCTGTCACCACGTTTGCATGTTTAACTTTTCTCTATTTCTCCATCCCAGCAATTCTTCCTTTGGAGAAAGAACTATCACACATTTTCTGTGTACTCATTGCTTTAAGGGAAATAATACAGTCTACTGACTCAGACTGAAAAAGTAAATGTTGTTTAAATGATTTGGGGAAACATTCAGTTTGTGTAGGAATTCTTGCCTTCCATGTTAAAATTGTGGAGAAATTCACAGCATAGACATGAAATCAAAAGACAAAATGTACAAATTAAGCATCAAAGCTTGCTTTACACTTGTTTTATCTCTAAGTTGGGAGCCTTCCTTCCTTCTTTCCTTTTTTCATCCTTCCCTCCCTTCATCCTTCCTTCCTTCCTTCCTTCCTTCCTTCCTACCTCCATCTCTCCCTCCTTCCCTTCCTTGGTCCCCATTACCCAAGTTCATCACCCTCCACTCACATACAATGTGTTGAACAAGCATCCCTTTTATTTGAATGTTATCCTGTAAGATATTTTGGTTTTATTTTGTGTAAACGGCATGTTACTCATCTTCTTCTTGTTTATTTTATTCAGCATTATATTTCTAGGATCTATCAGTGTGACTATGTGAACATCTTTTTGTGTTTTGGGTTTTTTTTTTTTTTTTTTTTTTTTTCCTAGTGCAATACAATGTTTCTGCCTGGGCCTCACACTTTATTACCCACTCTTATAAAATGGATATCCAGCTTTTTTCTCCAACTTCTTAAAACCACAAACATTACTGTGATTAATAACTTCATTCATGTTTGCTTAGAGGCACATGGGAGAACTTTGGAACACAGGAGTGGGATTTATGAGTCGCATGGCATTTAGAAGATTACTTAATTTAACAAAATCAGTGCCACATTTCTCTTCAGAATAGTGTCACAACATTATACTCTTAGTAGTAGAGGGTTATTTTAACCCCATGTCAAACTTTCTAATTTTTGAGAACAAAAAAGAATATAATGTGGCATTATATTGTTCTTTTCTTCCCTCTGAAGGATGCCCTCTTTTGGTAGAAAACATGATCTTTGATATTTTTATAGGACATACAGAGCAGATTTTATATAATTTAGAAATCCAGAGAAAAACCATTCTCTTGTGTACTGATTATTTTATCAGAAGTAGGCTGTTTTACAGCTAATGAGCGGGTCAAACATGGATCTGTGACTATACTAGAATTTCATTCCTTGTACTGCTACCTTTTAAGAGAACAGAGAATATTCAGCTCACTCCTAATTACATAGGTGAATGAATCACAGTTCTTTAAATATAAAAAGGACAGTTTGTCAAAGAAGGAAGCCACTCCCTGCCAGACTTACATAAAATAGGACAGCAAATTTGGCCTGGTGTAGGATTTATGAGAAAATTATCCATAAATTCTATTAATTAAAATATATATTAACTACTGTAAAATTAACTTGAAATGGGGCAAACATATATCAGTAAGTTGGAAGGGTTTTTGCTTTTAAAATTTGCCTCAATATTATTCATTAATAGCAGTTCTGAAAAGTATCTTTTTGAAAAATAACAAATTATGAACTAGGAATCCATTTTCCCCATAATTTCTTCCTCCAACATTTAATTGATATAGTTCTAAATGATCTGTATAATTCATAGATAAATATATCAAGTTATATTTCATCACTAATATCCTTATATGCCTGATTTTTAGATGGATAGACCTGATTATCAACCAGAAAAAAATACTACCTTTGAATATCACTATTTTATAATAATAACTTATCTTTTCTTCATGCATGGTAATATAGCTATATATGATATATAAACAGAAATCTCACAATCCCATCCACTTCTGAATCTCCAGTGTTTATAAAAACTACTTGGTATAGAGTTGAAGGTTAATAAATACTTATTAAAATAATATATTGTAATATGTATTTTGGTATCAAAGTGTAATGGAAGTGTAAGTGTAAATATAATATGTATTTTGGTATCAAAGCCCCAAATAAGGGTCCTTGCCCCATTTTTTTTATGATCAGAAAGCTTACAAACATGAAGATGGACATGCAAAAAGAGACAATGAAACTGTGAACATTAACTCAAGATGTGAAGCAAAGGGGATCTTGAAGTAATTCAGGGTTAGGGGTTTGGGTTAATTCAAAACAAAATCCTGGTGCTGGGCAACTGGGTGGATGGTTGTTTACAGCAGACATGAGGCACCACCTCTGTTTATCTTAGCTAGCCTAAGGGATGAGACAGGTAGGACACGTGACCAGGGTTAACATCTGGGCAGCTTCAGCAGTACAGTGGTCTATAGGCCAGTTACCTGTTTACCTAACTTGGACCTTCCTTTCTGTGAAAGTAGCTTTCTGCTATAGTACTAAATTTGGGGGCACTTATGACCTGAATGCCTAATTTTGTTTATTTCATATACCTGTGTATTGGGGTTCTTTGCCCCTCCCTACTTTATTCTGGGGGACTTAGCCCCCCTTCTCTATCCTTATACACCTAATCTTGTTTAACCAAACTTGGGTGTGAGCATCCTATGTTTTTGTAATTCTTTATGCCTTGTTAACCCATTGGTGTAAGCCCAGGGAATTTCTAAGCCTATTCCCCAGAAGAGAGTTAAATTGAGGCACTATAATTAAGATCTGGAATCAGTGATACAATTAAAATTACAGCCCCACCTCTTCCTGTTTATATGATCTTGAGCGACTTTCAAACAGTGTCTTCATCTTTAAACTGGAAATAATAGTAATATTATCAACTAATGTGGGTTAATGCACATAAATTTCATGACTTGCTAAGACCCTCAGTAAACATTAACTATTATCATTGCAACATTGTAGCTACCTTGTAAGATATCAACATTAACACATCATATATATACATTTCCTTATATATTATATATATCCATATAAGCTACATACATATATGTGTGTATATTATATATGCATATATATATACATATGAATGTATGTATGTGTAAGCTAATATATTTTGACTTCTATTTATTTTAACTACAATTCTCAAACAATATGATGCAATTGAAATTGTATTTTATTTTATTTATTTATTTTTTTAATATTTTTATTTATTTCTANAAATTGCATTTTAAAGAAGCTGCATAGGGGGCACTTGGGAAGCTCAGTGGGTTAAGTGTCCCACTTCAGCTCAGGTCATGATCTCACAGTTCGTGAATTTGAGCCCCGTATTAAGCTCTGTGCTGACTGCTCAGAGCCTGGAGGCAGCTTCACATTCTTTGTCTTCTCTCTCTCTCTCTCTCTGCCCCTGCCCCGCTCATGCTGTGTATATCTCTCTCTCAAAAAAAAAAAAAAAATTTTTTTTAAAGTAAAGAAGCTGTATACGAACTATGTGCATATAGTTGTCAGTCTTGCATTCCTGAAAAAAGCATAATATAGGGATAAGCCATTTAAAAGATCCCTTGGTAGCCACTGTTCCAAGGTCATAGACTACGTTATAATACTTGTACCATTTGGATCATAATGCATCGACAAAGATCATGTGCTCTGGGTCATTCTGTCTTCTGAAACTAATGTAATAGCAAGTTCAAAGCAATATTTTATGGGAAACCACTGAGATCCTTATGAAGGAAAAATAATATATATAATTCATATATGTATAATAATTAATAATATACTTAAATTATTTCCTTTTCATTATCTCTCTCCATAAATTATTTTCAAGTTGTCAATACATACAATGTCCAAGAGGGAATTATTTACCTGATTCTAAAGTCTATTTATGCATTTTCCAGGAACTAGCAAATATCACATTATATTTTCTCTTTTCTTTGCCAAATGTTTTCTGACACATTTCCTCTATTTAAAAATCAAAGGCTCACCCAAGAAACTGCATCATTCCCTTGGGCATGAATATCTGTAACAAATATAACAGTACTTTGGTTGCAAAGAGAATTAAGAATGTATTCACTGTTTAGCATTCCATGAATGACAAGCATACTCATGCCTCAAATGTAGAACAGAACAGAAACTGTAGCATATAGACTTTCAGATCAACTGCTTTGGTAATTTGACATTGATAGCGATGATGGAAGTATACTGCAGTGTTCTTGAAAAACAGGCTCCTTACTTTGATATGATATTTATTTGAGTTATAAGATAAAACCCTAAAAACAATGCTATACATATTACAAGCTTTCTGGATCAGTATTTAGCTACAAGTGTCAAAAGGCAAGCATTTGGATGATCTTTGATTTGGATGACCGTTTCTGGAATTTTAAAGAATAAAGGATAGGACAAAGGTGTTTCTTAGAATACAGTCACAGTCTTAACAAAAACAGAAAGTTAGAAACAATATAATTTTTCAACAAATAGGAAGTGATTAACTAGAGTAACCCATGGTGTGTAAGCAATAACAAGTTTTTATGAAAATGTATATAAATATATTGGTAATATATGCAGATACAAAGAAGTGCATAAAGAAATACATTTATGTGTGTATAGATGCTGAATTGCAGAGATGTTTGCAACATATCTGTAATGCAAATCACCCAAACATTTCACCTTTCTGTGGTATTGTCTTCTTCTAAAAACCAATTACAGAGTGTCCTGTATCTGTGTGATATGCTGTGGAAAAATCCCAAACTCCACTGCATGTCTTTACAAAGGCTATCTTTCCCTATTCAGGTATTATGTATGTAAAGCTGGAAGCTGGTCTCAATTTTGTTTCTGAATCTGTCTATATCACAGCTTTTTAACATTTATTAATTTGATTTTTGAATAGTTAGTATATTCATGTGCTTAGAATGTCAAAACTACATGAGCATATGTAGAAAACCCTTTATTTCATCATTTTACTTTCAACTTATCTTTGTCACTGTATCTGAAGTGAATTTCTTGTATATATCCTGTTGTTAGATCATAGTTTCTATACATCCTAACAATCTCTATCTTTTAATTGGCATATTTAGACAATTTACATTTTAGACATTTATTGATACGTTATGGCTTAAGTCTGCCATTCTATTATTTGTTTTTGTTTATTTCCTCTGTTTCTCCTATATCACTGTACTGTGAGTAATGTCTTCATTATTTAGGACTCATTTTGATTTATTAGTAGTGTTTTGAGTATATCATTTTATAGAATTTTCTTAGAGAGTACTCTAGGTATTACAATATATGTATATAACTTATCACAATCTATCAGTATTGACATTTTATAACTTTGACTGAAGTATAAAAACCTTCCTTCATTTAGGTTCTTTAATCTGTCCAACTTTTAATTATCATTGTCTTAAGTATTCCCTCTGCATACACTGAGCACCACATCAGAAGATGTTATAATTTTTCCTTCAACCGTCAAACTTGTTTTTATGAACTCATAAGATGTGGGTTAATTTCTTATATGTACCTTTATTTAAATTTTTAAAAATGTTTCTTATTTTTGAGAGGCAGAGACAGAGCATGAGCAGGAGAGGGTAGAGAGAAAGGGAGACAGAATCTGCATCAGGCTCCAGGCTCTGAGCCCAATGAAGGGCTGGAACTCATGAACCTTGAGATCATGACTTGAGCTGAAGTCAGACACTTAACTGACTGAGCCACCCAGACACCCCCCCCACACACACTTTTTTTTTTTACTCATGCCAGTGCTCTTCTTTTCTTTCTGAAGTTTCAAGACTTATTTTGTTCTCATTTACTCCTGCTTAGAGAACTTATTCAACCATTTTAAGGGTAGATTTGCTAGTAGCTACAAATTACCTTAGTTTGCCTCTGTCAGGGGAATGTCTTCATTCTCCCTTCATTCCCGAAGGATATTTTCCACAGGATATAAAATTTGTTCTTGACAGTTATTTTCCTTCAGCATTTGAAAATGTGTCCCTTACTGGACATGCTCCCACTATTTCTAGTCTTCAGGCTCTTCTCCTGTTCATAAGAATTGTCTCCTATTGATCACAAGTTATCATATCTTTGTGTAAAACAATGTGCCTCATGTCTAAAGCTTTCCTTTTGGTGCCGTGTCTTGTCTTTGTCAATACAAATGCTCATTGGAACTGTTTCCTAATCAAAGTTTACACCAGTATATGATCTTTAAGAAAGGAGAAGGTTAGCAACCAGTTTTACAGCTCTTATTTTCCTGTTTTATGTGTAATGAATTTTTTAAATTTAAAATTTTTACAATATAATTGAATTTCCTTTAATTATATATATATATATATATACACACCCATGTGTGTCTATGAAAAAATCTCAAACATGGCTCTCAATTCTTGTGATGCATTGGAATAATCTGGACTGGTTTTTAAAAATAGTAATGCCAGNTTTGTATTTTCTCATTCAGAAAGGTCAAAATTTCGAGTCATCTTGGATTTTTTTTGCACTTTAATTTTCTACGTAATTAATCCCTATATATGCTTTTGTGGAATTCTTTTTAATACCCACTTTTCCATTCTGTATTGCCTACCACTGTGCTAATCTAGACTCTCATTAATGTTTACTAGAATTATCATAATAACAGGGTGTTTTATTTAAGTTTTTTAAAAAAAATAATTATTTATTCTTGAGAGAGACAGAGACAGAAAGACAGAGTACAAATAGGGGAGGGGCCCATGGAACCCAAAGCAGCTCGAGGCTCTGAGCTGTCAGCACAGAGCCTGATGTGAGGCTCGAACTCACAAATCATGAGATCATGACTTGAGCCAAAGTCATGCTTAATCCACTGAGCCACCCTATATTAATGGCTTCTTAAATAGTCTTTCTAATTTTTTTCATGGTACTAGGTCTATAAATAAAATTAATAATAGTTACTATTTACTGAAGATTTCTAATATGACAGACACAGTGCTAGACATGTTACTTAGATTAACAGTGAGCTGAGATACATATTTTATTTTCTTTCCTAGATTACAGAGGTGGAAACTGAAGTACTGTAAGATTAAGAACCATGTCTTAAAGTGGCAGAACTGTGAGTAAAACCCAAATCCATTTGATTTTCAAGTGTCTTCCACTAAAATATCCCCTGTCCTTTTCTTTCTCTTTCTCATTTGGTGTAGGGCGCTCCTTTGGGATAAAATTACATGTTTCCTTAAGCTTCTCTAGCCTCCTGCATCTGCCCTAAGGACAGGAACTTTATATTTTTCACATAAAAATTGTCCTATAAATTTTGCTAACTCTAAATTATTTACTGAAATTTATATAGGCAAGAATTTACAAGATAAAGTTTTAAATTTGCAGCATTAATTTTCTGTCTTCTCCAAAATGATATTTTTCTTTTAAGTCAAACATGATCTTTCATCGTCATATTATTAATTTGCTTGGAATACCCGTTGTTGAAATATAACATAAAGATAAATGTCAGCTCCTTTATGATAAAATCTCCAAGATTCCAAATTAATGATTGAGAACATTATGAATGAGATTATTTAACTGCCAAAATCGACCCTTCAGAATTAAAATTGTTTTATGTGGAGATTAGATGCTATTAACATAGCCTAGGGCATGCATTATTTTTACAAGCATAAAAAACTCAATTTAAAAATTAGAAATACAATTTTCCACCTATTTGTTATCTTAATTATACATAAAATATGTACAGCAAAAGAATTGAACTGGTAGGATATGGCACTGAAGTGTTAAGCATTTTTTGGATGATGGTGATTTTTTTTTTTCTGCATTCTGCCTTTCTGTGTTTTTAAATGTTTTTAATGATAAATGTATTTTATACTTGAACAAAAAATAGCAGGCTTATTATTGTTTTTAATGTTTATTTTGAGAGAGAGAGGGAGGGGCAGAAAAAAGAAAGAGAGAGGGAGAGAATCTCAAGCAGGCCCCATGCTGTCAGCAGAGTCTGACATGGGACTGGATCTTCGAACCATAAGACCATGACCTGAGCCAAATTCAAGAGCCAGGGGCTTAACCAGCTGAGCCACCCAGGCACCCTGAAGGTTTATTTTTATTTTTTTTTTAAGTTTATTTATTTGAGAGAGATAGCACAAGTGGGAGAGGGTCAGAGAGAGAGAGAGCAGAGAGGATCCAAAGTGGGCTCTGCACTGACAACAGAGAGCCCAATGTGGGCCTCAAACTCATGAACCATGAGATCATGACCTGACCTGAAGTCAAAGGTTTAAATCACTGAACCACTCAGGTGCCTCTCAAAAACTTATCTTTAAAAGTATAGCATGTTAAAAATAATTACATATTTACCAATAAATATCCTAGGAAAACCAAACATTTTTTCCAAAAGTTTATAATTTTGCTTTTAAAGTGTCACAACCAAACAATAAAGCAATGATGGGAGAGGGAACTAAGCTTTATCATTGACTGAAAATGTTACAATTTTAGTAAATATGTAGAAAGTTTCAAAATACAAAAATTGAAACAAGGGAATGACAAAAAAAAGAGAGAAATAGGAGCAAAGATATATCTCTTACCATTGTTTGAAGAAAAAGTTACTAAAACATCATAACCCAAGGGCCTACTGAGCTATTTTTTTTTTTTTAGAAGAACTAAAGCAACACAAAAACCCATTGGAAAATGTCACTAAGTGCACTGTGTAAACCACACAAGGAATATGTAAATCATACTAAAACTATTTTTACTATATGGCAAGTAAACATGTATACTATTTACTAATAAGTTGAATCATTTTTATAGAAATAATGATCTAGTTTTATTATTATAAGGTGAATATTATTAGTATAGAATAGATAAAAGTAATGAAAAAGATTTTAATATACTCAAAAGAGATTTTAAAGACCAGCTCATTAATGATTTCCAGATAATTTAGTAATAAAAAAAGTAGAATACGAGCATGCCAGTTATAAAACGTTCATGAATTAAGTTTACAAATATTTACTGAGTCCCCGGTATGGATAGGAAGTGTGCAAGTTCCTGGCAAAGGACAGAGTATCTGAACACAACCTAAGTCATCTTTATGCATAGGAAAAACTGAAAGAAGGCTGGAATAATGGAACACAGAGTTCAGTGAGGTAGAATTATGTAAACCAACTTCAGCAGAAGAGGGTTGCTGGTCATAGTTCACATCCTAAATGATGTATTGTGAAAAACAGATGTAATTGGAGTGGTGGGAGATGGTAGAATATATATTAATCAGACAGCATCCAGTGGGAAATAGATGACACACTCAAAGAGAGATAATTAAAGTGAGTAATGCAGTGCTTTGCAAAGGTGTGGTCAGCGTTAAAGGAAACCAACAAGGGTTGTTGAAATATCCTGGGCTAGCAAACCTGAAGGGGACAAGGGAAGAGGTTATAGGAACCTAAGGAAAAATTATAGCTACAGAAGAATGCTCCTGGTAGTAATAGCCATGACCCTCAGAATGAAAACTCATTGTTGTCAAACTATGACCCATTAAGGAGGGAATAGGTGACTCTGTAGTCACATCTCCTGCAAGTGACTTCCCATTGGCCAAATCTAGTGAAAGCCAGAGGTTGTGAAGGCAATCCATGGAGATTAGCCTCCAGAGGCCCATAGCTAGATTAAGGGGGTAGAGAATAGATCTAGAGGTGCAAATGGCAAATACCTATTATAATGTGCCAGAGAATCATAAAGGGAGTACTTAGGAGTCTGAAGCATTTTTGCAGGTCAGAAATAATGGTGCTTTAATGAGAGAGATGGTGCTTTGACTAGGGAATGTGGAGGTGGGTGAGAAAAGCTGATACCAGAGAGATCTTGGAGGTGAAATTGTCAGGACAGATATCTATTTCTAAAGCACTTCCTTTGCTAGCTCTTACCTAGGCAAATTGCATTTAAATTTGTAACATTGATTCAACAAATATGAATTTTTTATATATGATTTTGAATAAAATTAACAAACATGTAACAATTTTGTCATTTTCCTTAGATGTCTAATTTCATTGAGTTCTATTTGCCAAGCACTAAGTAGGCTCATATTTAATTCTCTTAAAACCTCTATGAGGTCAATGTAATTATATCTGTTTTTAGGTATATGAAATGAATGATAACTTAATTTGTTCAAGTCTGAGAGGGTGTCACAATTTTGAACTCAACTCTTTTTACCACAAGCCACCATATTATCTTGCCTTATCCTCTACCAAACTGGTTTTCTATCTCCCATAGAGGAACTACAGTGTTTGGTTCTGTGGATTTGGAGAGTATATATGAATCTCAAAATAGTCTTTGAATTTGTAATCTAAATATGGGAAAGGACATATGTCTAAAGTGATACATGATATTGCACAGATACAAGTCACTGTATAAGTGGTACGGTCCACTTCAGAGGATGTTTTCATTGAGGGAGGGGCAGTCTAGATCAATAGAAACTAATCTGGATTTATGGTTTTAAGAGGAGATTTTATTGTTGCAATTATATGACTTCATATATACACTCACATATGTGTACTCACAGAAAAATCCAGTATGGCCTATTCTGTCATGAAAGTACATAAACATAATCCACTTCTCATATATTTTAAGCAGTAATTCAAACTTTTCTCTGATCTATTTAAAGGTACCTAGTTCATGAATTTTATTACCAAATTGGAAACTTCAGATTATATTTATTTCAAAAGCTGTCATTTTTATTACACATACTAAGAAAAAGGAAGGAGAAACTAGAGAATTATTTGTCTACTTTTACCTTTTATTTCCGGATGCTTCATGCTATCAGTAGAAAAGACTGGCCCATCACAATCTAACACACTTCTCGAATATATGATGATACCTTTATTGGTATGTTTCCTGCCCTTACCAGAGTCATGTCCTGCATTTTAGAAGCATGATTATATATCTCTTGCTTAATCATCACTAACTCAGCCATGTCTTCAAAGCACTGATCACTTGAATGCTTTCTGAGTGTTTAGTGTCTAGACCTTAACTCAACTAGCTGTTCTATCTCTCTTCTCTTGTTGGAGGTTCTCAGCATGGACTCCCTCTCCCTTTCTGAAAAGTATTCTTTTTGGGTATTCTCTATTACGTATTAAAAAATAGTCTGCTTTCTCTCAGACACCTAGCTCTGTATACCAAGGGCAAAAGGTAACACTTTTGAATCCACAAGGTAAATAAAGCCCTATAGCTCTACATGTATGTATCTAAGAGGGCAATATTAATTAATGACTCTTAATAATATTTTGAAAACAGAATAATTTTAATTTAAAATTTTAATAACATAAAACATTTTTCGTAATAAAGAAGATTAAAAACTTGCCTTTATATTTCACACAAACATACGATGACATGACAAACTCATATATTAAAATTGTTTAGAAAAATGCAAATAATGTAAAAGAATTCCTTGGATTAAATGGGCCATAATTGTGTTTCATTATTTTTAACTTAACACTATATTGTAAACACTATAGAAAACTCAATAAAAGGACTAGCCAAATGGGGTTAACAATGCAATTAATTCAGTAATAAAGAAAATATATTGGAAAATTTTAGTTCCCATGGTGGAATTATATTTCTAATTTTTTTTAGGTTTTTATTTTAATTCCAGTTAGTTACATACAGCGTTATGTTTGTTTCAGATGTACAATATAGTGATTCAACAATTCCAAACATCACCCAATGCTCATTACAACAAATGTACTCCTTAAATCCGTATCCTCTATTTAACTCATCCCCTCACCCCACCTCCCTTCTAGTAACCATCAGTTTATTCTCTGTTGTTAAGAGTCTGTTTCTCGATTTGTCTCTCTCTCTCTCTTTCCCTTTGCTAGTTTGTTTTGTTTCTTCAATTCCACATATGAATGAAATCATGCGGTGTTTGTCTTTCTCTGATGTACTATTTCACTTAGCATTATACTCCCTAGCTCCATCCATATCATTGCAAATAGCAAGATTTCATTCTTGTTTATGGCTGAATAATCCAGTGTGTGTGTGTGTGTGTGTGTGTAACATCTTTATCCATTCATAAATCAGTGGACACTGGGCTGCTTCCATATCTTGACAATTGTGAAGAATGCTACAGTAACCATCAGGATGCATGTATCCCTTTGAATTAGAATTTTTGTATTCTTTGGGTAAATACCCAGTATTTGTGATTTGTGATGTGATTACTGAATCATAGACTAATTCTATTTTTTTTTAACTTTTTGAGGGAACTCTATACTGTTTTCCACAGTGACTATACCAGTTTGCGTTCCTACCAAAAGTGCAGGAGAATTCCTTTTTCTCCACATTCTTACCAACACTTGATGCTTCATGTGTTTTTGGTCTTAGCCATTCTGACAGATGTGAGGTGATATCTCATTATAGTTTTGATTTGCCTTTTCCTGATGATGAGTGATGAGAATCTTTTCATGTGTCTGTTGACCATCTGGATATCTTGGAGAAATGTCTGTTCATGTCTTCTACCCATTTTGAGAATGGTTGATTTGTTTTTTGGGTGTTGAATTTTTTTTAATATTTTTATTTATTTCTAGGAGAGAGAGAGAGAGAGAGAGAGACAGCGTGAGCAGGGGAGGGTCAGAGAGAGAGGGAGTGACAGACTCCGAAATAGGCTCCAGGCTCTGAACTGGCAGTCAGCACAGAGCCGGATGCGGGGCTCGAACCCACGAACCGCGAGATCATGACCCAAGCAAAAGTCGGACGCTTAACCGACTAAGCCACCCAGCACCCAGGCGCCCCTGGGTGTTGAATTTTATAAGTCCTTTATATATTTTGGAAACTAACCTTATATCAGATATATCATTTGCAAATACCTTCTCCCATTCCATAGGTTGCCTTTTAGTTTTGTTGACTGTTTTCTTCACTGTGTAGAAGCTTTTTATTTTGATAGTCCCAATATTTTATTTTTTAATTTTGTTTCCCTTGCCGCAGGAGACATATCTGGGAATAAGTTACTAAGGCCAATGTCAAAAGTTTACTGCCTGTGTTCTCTAGGATTTTGATCATTTGGGGATCTCGCATTTAAGTCTTTGATGCATTTTGAATTTAAATTTAAATTTGTGTATGGTATAAGAAAGTGGCCCATTTTCTTCCTTTGGCATGTTGCTGTCCAGTTTTCCCAACATCATTTGTTGAAGAGACGGTCTTTTTCTCATTGGAGGTTCTTTCCTGTTTTCTCAAAAGTTAATTAACCATAGACTTGTGGCTTTATTTCTGGGTTTTCTATTTAGTTCCACTGACTTCTGTTTCTATTTTTGTGCCCTTATTATACTGTTTCGGTTACTACAGCTTTGTAATATAACTTGAAGTCTAGAATTGTGATGCCTTTCACTTTTCTATTATTTTTCAAGATTGCTTTGACTATTTGATGTCTTTTATGGTTCCATACAAATTGTAGGATTGCTTGTCCTAGCTTTGTGGAAAATGCTTTTGGTATGTTAATAAGGATTGAATTAAATATGTAGAATGCTATTGGGAAAAATAAACATTTTGACAATATTTGTTTTTCTATTCAATGACATGGAATGTCTTTCCATTACTTTGTGTTGACTTCAGTTTCTTTCATCAATGTTTTATAGTTTTCAGAATATAGGTTTTTAACCTCCTCAGTTAGGTCTATTCCTAGATATCTTATTATTTTCAGTACAACTATAAATGGGATTGTTTTTCTTTATTTCTCCTTCTGTTACTTCACTATTGGTATATAGAAATGCAACAGATTTCTGTATATTGGTTTGTACCCTGTGACTTTACTGAATTAGGTTATCAGTTCTAGAAGTTTTTTGGTGGAGTCTTTTGTTTTCTACAGAGAATATCATGTCATCTGCAAATAGTGAAAGTTTTACTTCTTCCTTACCAATTTGGATGCCTTTTATTTCTTTTTGTTGTAAGATTGCTATGGCTAAGGCTTCCAGTATTATGTTCAGTAAGTGTGTTGAATGAACATCCTGGTCTCTTTCCTGACCTTACGGGAAAAGAGCTCAGTTTTTCTCCAATGAGGATGATGTTAGCTATGGGTTTTTCATAAATGGCCTTTATTCATTGAGGTATGTCCAACTCTAAACCTACTTTGTTGAGGTTTTTTATCAGGAATAGATGTACTTTGTCAAATGTGTTTTCTGCATCTTTTGAAAAGATCATATAGTTTTTATCCTTTCTCTTGTGGATGTGATGTATCATGTTGATTGATTTGTGAATATTGAACCACTTTTGTAATGCAGAAATAAATCCTACTTGATCATAGTAAATTATTTCTTTGATGTATTGTTGAATTCAGTTTGCTAGTATTCTACTAAGGATTTTTGCATCAGATTTGTTAGGAATACTGGCCTGTACTTCTCTTTTTGAGTGGTGTCTTTATCCAGTTTTGGTGTGACAATAATGCTGGCCTCAGAATGAATTTGAAAGTTTTCCTTTCATTTCTATTTTTTGGAATAGCTTGAGAAGAATAGGTATTAACTCTTCTTTAAAAGTTTAGTAGAACTCACCTGTGAAGCCATTGGTCCTGAACTTTTGTTTGTTGGGCATTTTTAATTATTGATTCAATTTCTTTGCTGATTATTGGTCTTTGTTGCAGACTTTGAGTTCTCTCTTGTCTAACAAGAGAGCAGATACAGAATTGAATATGAGATGGGTAATGTCCAGAAGGGAACAAGATCCGTGAACAGGGGTTTTGTCTCAGTATTTATTTGAGCACTCAAGATCTTACAAACCTGGTATATGTGAAGACAATTAGATAGTAGTCATTAACTTGTATAAGAAGCAAGGAGTCTGAGGGGCAAGTGGTGTTTGAGACCAAAGTATATTGGCACCAGATGGATAGTAATTCCTTGCAGGTGATGTAACAAGTTACTCTTGATCCCATTATAATATCTCATGAGATAACCTTGGGTGCATGTGCCCTGTGGCAGCGGTTTTCTGCCCTAAGCTTTCTTAATACATTTACGTAAGTATATGGGTTTCTTGAACATATTTTCTCACAGGTCTGTTCCAATTTTCTGTGTCTTCCTGTTTCAGTTTTAGTAGTTTATATGTTTCTAGGATTTTTTACATTTCTTTTAGGTTGTCCAGGTTCCATAATATTCTGTCATAATTGTCTGTATTACTGTGGTGTTGATTGTTATATCTTCACTCTCATTTGTGATTTTATTTATTTGAGTTCTTTCTCTCTCTCTCTCTTTTTTCTTGGTAAGTCTGGCTAGAGGTTTATCAGTTTTATTGATTTTTTGTTTTCAAAGAAGTGGCTCCTGATTTCATTGATCTGTTATATTGGTTTTTTTTTTAAGTTTCTGTATCATTTATGTGCTCTAATCTTTATTATTTCCTTCTTCCTGTTGGTTTTAGGTTTTGTTTGCTGTTATTTTTCTGGCTCTTTATTTGAAAATTTTCTTGCTTCTTGACGTAGGCCTATAATGCTATAAACTTCCCTCTTAGAATCACTTTTGCTGCATCTCAGAGGTTTTGGACTATAGTGGTTTCTTTTCCATTTGTTTCCAGGTACTTTTTAGTTCTTTTATTTCCTGGTTGACCAATTCATTGTTTAGTAGCATGTTATTTAACCACCATGTATTTTGGACTTCCCAAAATTTTCTTGTAGTTGACTTCCAGCTTCATTGCACTGTGGTCAGAAAGGATGCATGGTGTGACTTCAGTCTTCTTGAATTAGCTGAGGCTGGTTTTGTGAGCAGTGTGAGGTCTGTTGTGGAGAATGTTCCATGTTCATTTAAAAGGAATATGTATTCTACTGTTTTAGGATGAAATGTTCTGAATGTATCTGTTAATTCCATTTGTCCCAGTTTGACATTCAATACCATTGTTTCTTTATTGATTTTCTGTTTAGATGATCTATCCATTGATGTAAGTGGGGTGTTTAGGGGTGCCTGGGTGGCTCAGTCAGTTGGGCAGCTGACTTTGGCTCAGGTCATGATCTCACGGTTCATGGGTTTGAGCCCCGCATCGGGCACTGTGCTTACAGCTAGCTCAGAGCCTGGAACCTGTTTCGGATTCTGTGTCTCCCTCTCTCTCTGACTCTCTCCTTTTCATGCTGTCTCTCTCTCTCTCAGAGATAAAAAAATAATAATAATAAAATAAGTGGGTGTTTAAATCCCCTACTATTATTGTATTACTATCAATTATGTTTGTTATTGACTATTTGTTATTAAGTGTTTTATGTATTTGGGTGCTTTCTTATTTGGTGCACAAATATTTACAATTGTGATATCTTCTAGTTGGATTATCCTATTTATTATTATATAGTGTCCTTCTTTGTCTCATGTTACAATTTTTGCTTTAAAAAAAGCAAAAATTTATTTTGTCTGATATGTCTATTTAAAAAGTCTAAAGTCTATTTTGTTTGATATAAGTATTGCTAATCCAACTTTCTTTTATTTTTAAGTTTATTTATTAATTTTTGAGAGAGGGAGAGCACATGCACATGTGCACAAGTATGGGGGGATCAGAGAGCGAGGGAGAAAACCTTAGGCAGTCTCTGCACTGTCATTGCAGAGCCCGGCTTGGGCTTGATCTCATAAGCCATGAGATCATGACCTGAGTGAAATCAAGAGTTAGAAGCTTAACAAAATGAGCCACACAGGTGGATAGGTAAATGCATCTATCCATTTACATGATAGATGTTTCTCCATCCATTCCCTTTCAATCTGCAGGTGGCTTTAGGTCTAAAATGAGTGTCTTGTAGGTAGCATATTGATTTTTTTTTTTTTTCCAGTCTACCTTTTGTCTTTTGATTGGAGCATTTAGTTCATGGTGGAATTATTTAAAGCAACCTGTTTTGGTAAACATAAAGTGTATGAGGTACTTCAGCTGTTTGTAAATGTGAGGTCAATATTACATTTTGATGGTAATGGATAGTTACTATGTTGAATCAAAATGGTAGCAAGACTAATAAATCTGGAACTGTATCATAAAATACTGGGCAAAAAGAAATTAAAATTAGAAAAAGTGGTAAAATTATTAGTTGATGAGAAGAAAAAATCAGAAATAGTATGTTTTAGGGCTGCCTGGGTGACTGTATCCATTAAGCATTTGACTTCAGTTCAGATCATAATCTTGTGGTTCATGAGTTCCAGCCCTGCATTTGGCTCTGTGCTGACAGCTTGGAGCCTAGAGCCTGCTTTAAATTCTGTGTATCCTTTTCTCTCCCCTCTCCTCCCCCCCCCCACTTGCATTCTATCATTCTCTCAATAATAAATTAACATTTAAAAAAAGAAAAGAAATAGTATGTTTTATCAGTATTGAACACCAAATAGTTTGCACATTTTAGCAATTGCTAAGCATAATATGGGGAAGGTGATTATTGATACATATTGCAGACAATCTTTAATAAGTTTGAAAATCAGGACTATATCTGAAGTTCCAATTGTTTTCACATTATAAATGAAACAAACAAACAAACAAAAATTTGCCTTCAGTGTTAAATTCAAGTCTAACATATTTGTTTGGAATGGAAAGCAAACACACCTAAGTGGATAAAAGTATGATGTCTCTAGTCATTTATAATATCTTTCATCTATTTTATAAAGATATTTAGATACTCAGAAGTATTTTTGTTTGCTCTTATTTTTTTTTTTATTAGACCATTTTAAACATTTTCCTAATATATTACCTTTCATTCAACTTAAAACCATAATGAGAATTGATACAAAGAGAAATACAGGTGATATTTATTAGATTGGTATAAAAATCGTTATGCTAGAGGAATAGGTAAGTATCACCTGGCTTTTGATAAATGTCATGTAATACAAATCTTGAAATTTCCATATTATCCTCAGTGTTATGAGTTCAACACCTATACAAATGTAAGTATTCAAATTACAGGCAATAGAATTTAGAAACTAAATTGAACATCAATGTCATTCTTTCCTTGAGTGAAACTTGTTGATGGGGAATAGACAAAACTTTGGTTTTATAAAAGTCTTTAACTATTTTCACAGAGGAATAGTCTCCAAAGAAAATAACAAAAGCATAGATATTATGTTATTAACATTGTATAAAAATAACATGACCAGGTGCGCCTAGGTGGCTTAGTCGGTTAAGCGTCCGACTTTCACTTAGGTCATCATCTCGCGGTTCGTGGGTTTGAGCCCTGCGTCGGGTTCTGTGCTGACTGCCAGCTCAGAGCCTGGAGCCTGTTTCAGAGTCTGCATCTCCCTTTCTCTCTGACCCTCCTCTGCTCACGCTGTCTCTCTCTCTCCTAGAAATAAATAAAACATTAAAAAAATAATAATAACATGACCTGCTAGATGGGCATATTA
The DNA here is from genome assembly GCF_008692635.1 of Crocuta crocuta. Lineage (NCBI taxonomy): Eukaryota > Metazoa > Chordata > Mammalia > Carnivora > Hyaenidae > Crocuta > Crocuta crocuta. The sequence goes on from NW_027529634.1 coordinate 867,366, forward strand.
ACACTCCTCCCACCTTACACACACACTGCCTTTGGGATAATATGTCTTCCTTGTTTGTATTTTGGACAAAATTTCATTCTTTATTTTTTGTCACTGTATTTTACCCCATGCACCTATTATCACTATTGCTGTGTTAATGTCAACAATGTAAGTTGTAACTAAACAATATTTCTTTAAAATAAATTTTTTAAATTAGCTTTAAACTGTCACCTGTTTTCAGATGATTCAGATCATAGTTTTTATTCAGGAGAAGGATAATAAAGATGAGGAAGAAAAACAGTCATATTTTTAAAAGAGAGGGTATACAATAAAGCACAGAGCCTTAGCTAGGGCAGAAACATCAGATTAGAAAGCACTTCCATTAGAAAGCAAAGTTGAAAGTAAAATATAAAAAAAAGTGCCTAACACAAGAAAAGCCAAGATGTGCTGGAGGAGAAAAGACATTGAATGATATGTAAAATCAGTCTTCCTTTCTCATTTATTATTAGCTTATTCTGTTAAATTGCATACAGAGTCTAGTTACATTTTCATTCAATGACTGCTAAAAATGTAAAAAGTTTGAAGCAAGTGGGTAGAAATGAAAAAGTGGGGACAGAAAATGAAAAAAGAATCCTTGTCTTTAAGAAGTAGACAGCCTTATTGAAAACATAAGACACTAAACACACCTAACTTATTACGGATTGAAACTGCAGAAGATAGTAAGTAGGTTGTTGTGTGCCAAAACAACCACTAAGAAGCAGGCACTAAAGATAAGAGGAGGGAACAAACAATAAAATAAGACTAATAGAAAGGACTTAACAGAATTGGAACAGGCAATGCAAAATGTGGTTAAGAATTTGGTTTATGATGAGTGGAGGTTTTGTCGGTAGGAAATCCAGTATAAACAACTGCATGGAGGCAAGGAGCGGTGTTGAGGAAACAAAATATATTTGTCTAATATTAAAGGATGAGGTATTAGGGAGTGTGAGAGAGAACAATAAGAGGAAAAGAAGTACTTAGCATTTATTGAGTATTACTATATACCAGATATCTTACAAATTCTCACAGTAACATCATGAGGTAAGTACTATTATCTCAATTATATAGAAAGAAAAAAAAAACAAAGATATATTTGAAATCGATTAGAGAGACTTTCATAAAAGGCAATGCTATATGCTGTGTGCTTAGTGAAAGAGACAATTTACAGAAGGAAATGCAGATAGCTATGAAAAAAGTAGACTATAAATTGGAAGTAGGGACAATACACATTTTGTGAATTAAATTTCATTTTTCATAGACCACTGACTTTTTAAAAACTAATCTGTAAAATGAATTAAAGAATGCCAGTCTAGGGAAATTCTTAGCTACAGTGAATAAATTCACAATATTAGCACTGAACGGTGAGAAAGTAAAATTGCTTCTCTTTGAGGTAATGGCAGATCTCATTTGATATAATTTCAAAAAAACCATCCATCATGAAGATGCAAAAATACACCATACAGATTTTACTGTCTGTCGGTAGCTAAGGAGGTATTATACCTGTAAAAAGTCACTTAATTTTCCTCATAAATAAAAATGGGAGGAGTACAGAGGACAGAAAATGGCTTGGCATACTTTATAGAAGATAAATGACCTGGTCCCTCTTTGAGTTTGTAGAGCTCTTGCATCCTTTATTGCTTTTCCTCCCTCCCTCCCTCCCTCCCTTCCTTCTTTCCTTCTTTCTTTTCTTCCCATCTTCCTTCCTTCTTTCCTATTTTCTTCATTATTCTTTTTTATGACTTGGATGCTGATATATCATACTATAGGAAGTTCAAGGAACAGAAAAATGATTATGCAGTTATGTAAATGAGTATAAAATCTGATAAGGATCTGAAGCAGATAAAGATGAAGCTTCATCTAAAGAACATACAATTTGTATGTATAATTTTAATTTTTCAACTTATGAGTGAACAAAGGCAGATATTAAGAATAGGGTAGTTTACTTTAGCTAAGTTCTCATATTTGTTAACTGGCAAAGAAGACAGATAAGACTTTTCTATTATTGAAATAAGTGATATGGTATCAATGATTTTAGGGCACTGCTTTTGAAACTTCACAAGTTTCATTTACAATTACAGATATGCTACAGAGATTCATGATTTTACATAAGGTGGAAGTTGGCAATCTTCGCTCAATATATGGATTTTAGAAAAAGTAGTAGCAGGTTATTAAATTCTTTAGGCAAGTTCCATGCTCTGGTAGCTGTTGGTAGATTCTTTTGGTAACTAAATATTTTTAATCTCAAGATAAAAGATATTCTGGATTATACTATTTCTGACTCCTAGATTTTAACATAAATATATGTCACCCAGTTTCAAAATGGGCTCCGATAAATCAAGGAATATGGCTGGAGGGAGAGAGTCAATATTTGGAATATAAAATATAAATCTCTAGTTTATTGGAATATGTACATAATCGTATTGGTAATATGGGATTAACTAAGCAATTTTTATTTTAAATATATTATATATTAGGTTGAGAAATATTAAACTACCAATTGGGCATGTTTAAAATGGTAGAATAGGGTATTTCCACTTTTGGTCAAGATGAAATAGGGACCAAATTTGATCTTTTATCTAAATTGATAAAAACAGAAGAAAATAATATGCTTTGAAATTGACATAAGAAGGGGAAGGAAATATTTTTAAAAAACTAAAGTAACAGTTTTCAAGACTGAGCTTCAGGCAACCAAAACCTGATCCATGAGCCTTTGTAAACAATTAGATCAGTCCTGTGTTCACCCCAGCTTACAGCCTTGAGGGGATGTCCAGGTTATGGTACACGTAGAACAAACCTAAGGGAAACCTTGTGGACTCCCTGAGCTGAGAAGATGGAGAAGAGAATCCAAAGAGATCAAGCGACCTGAAGTTCATAGGAGAGAGGACCAAAATGGAGAGAGTTGCACAGAGTGAACTCTGTGGCGATATGTAGAGGATTTCTACCAAGTATTTGACTAAGAATATGGAGGAGATTTTACCCAAGACTGAGAATGAGCCATTAGAAAGGATCTGTGAGAAGAAAGTTGGTGGATGTTCCTACCAGTCAGACTGGAGAACGATGTAATTTAGGGAGCACTGGCTAGAGTACACGGAAGAACCTGGACTTACTACCAGGAAATAATTAGAATAAGCATTGCTCTAGTGCAGCTTAATGTATTTTATAAGCAAGAATTAAAAGAATAAAATTATTTCTGTGTAACTTAATTGCACTGTAAAACAAAGAACAAAAATACACATAAGAATATAAAAATATCCCTCATCAGGGAAATACAAATCAAAACCACACTGAGATACCACCTCNGAAAAAAAGAATATAAAAATATCTAACAAAATAAAATTCTCAGTTTCTTGTGAGTTTCTTTGTGAGTCAAGATTAACAGCCATGAAACAAGTCTCAATAAATTTGAAAGGATTCAGGTCATACAAAGTATGTTCTCTGACCACCATGGAATAAATTAGACATTAATAATAATAATAATAAATCTCTGAAAAAAAATCCCCAAACATTTGGAAGCTAAATAATACACTTGTATATAAACCATGAATCATAGAGGAAACCAAAAGGGAAATTATAACACAATTTGAGTTGAATAATATAAAAACACAAACTATTAATATTTGTGGACTATCACAAAAGCAGTTCTTAGAAGGCATTTTATAGAACTGTCTATATCAGAAAAGGAGAAAACTCTCAAATAAATCATCTTGTTTTCTATATTAAGAAACTAGAAAAAGAAGAACAAATAAAACTCAGAGAGGAAAGAAAAATAAAAATCAGACCAAAAAGTAAAAAAATATAGAAAAATCAATGAAACCAAAAGTTGCGTCTTTGAGATTGAAATAATTGAAGAGATTTCTCAAAAATGAGAGGCTGCTACCCAGACTGATCAGGATAAAGGAAATTTTAGGAATGAGAGAGGTGACATCATGACATATTCTATAAATTGTAAGTGGACAATGAAGAAATATTGTGAATAAATTTGTGTCTAAATATTGATGACTTAGATGAAATTAACTTATTCCTTGAAAGATGCAAATTATTAAACTTTCTTAAGAGGAATCCTGAATAGACTTATGTCTATAAAAGGAATTGAATTTGTACTTAAAAACCTTCCAACAAGGAAAATTCCAGGCCTATCAGTTTCATTGGTGAAATCCTCCAAATATTTCAGAAGGAAGTAAAATTCTTTCTATACAATTTTTTTCCAGATAATTGAAGAGGAGGAAATTTGTCTTAAGTTTATCCCAAGCTCTGAATTATCTTACAAAAGAAAGCTATAGGCTAATATAATTCATGTGCACAGCTGCAAAGATTTTTAAAAAGAATTTTCAGCACTATCAGTGTGTTCTAATAGTACCAAAAACACACCATGATCAAGTAAGGGTTATCACAGGAATATAAGATTAGTTTAACATTTGATAATTAGTCTATGATAATTCACCACATTTCCAAATTAAAAAAGGGAAAGCCTTATGATCATCTCAATTCATGTAAAAAAAAAAAAAAAGAAAATCCACTATGCATAACCTCATAAAAATCTACAGCAAACTACAAATATAAAGGAATGTCCTAAACCTGATACAAAATATCTATGTAAAACCAACAGCTAACATCCTACTTAATATCAGGTAAAATAATATATTTTCTCCCTAAGATCAGGAAAAAGGCAAGGATTTGTGGAATGCTAGAGGTTCTAAGTCAGAACAAGAAAACAAGAAAAATACATAAAAGAACTTCAGCTTGGAAGGGAAGTTATAATACTGTCTTTGTATATAGATGATGGTATCTTCTATGAACAATACTCTAAAGAATCTATTAAAAAAACTACTAGAACTAATAAATGAGTTTGGCAAATTGCAGGTTATAAACAATACACAAAAAGCAATTGTATTTCTATATAATAGCAATTGGATATTAAAATGTAAAAACCAATACCCTCTAAACCAGCATCAAAATTATGAAATATTCAAGGTTAAATATGACAAAAGATGTAAAAGATCTACCCAATGAAAAATATAAAACATCAGAGAGAGAAAGAAGATAAAGAAAGATATATATCCTGTTCATGAGTTGAAAAACTCAATATGATTAATATGCCATTTCTTCTCAGATGGATCTAAAGACTGAATGAAATCCCAATCAAAATAGAAGCAATTTTTTTGGTAAAAATTGACGAGCTTGTTTTAAAATTTATATGGATATTCAAAGACTATAGAGTAGCCTAACAATATGGAAAAAGAAACATTAGGTTGGAGAATTCAGCTAACACCACTTGATTTCAAGACTTATTATGAAGCTATAATTATTCAGTATAGCATTGGCATAAAGACAGGTGTATAAATCAATGGAACAGAAAAGAGAGTCTAGAAATGGACCCAACATATGGTCAACAGATTTCTTTATAAAAGACAAAGACAATTCAGTGGAGATAGGACAGTATTTGCACCAAAATGGTGCTAGAAAAATTGGACATTCATGTACACACACACACACACACACACACACACACAAATTGAGTTTTCCCTTTTTCTTTCACACCAGTTATAAAAATTAATTTAAAATGAATTGTATACTTAAATATAAGTCCTAAAACTACAAGACTTCTAAAATAAAGTACACATAAAAATCCATGTGACATGGGCAAAGATATTTTAGCTATGATACCCAAAGTACTATCCATAAAAAATATTATTTAAGATTTTTTGGTATTCAAAAGACATGGGCAAAGATATTTTAGCTATGACACCCAAAGTACTATCCATAAAAAATCTTTTTAAGATTTTTTGGTATTCAAAAGACATTCAAAGGAATAAAAAAGAAACCTTAAACAGGTAGAAAATATTTGCAGAGTATATGTCTGATTAAAGACTTCAACCAAGAATATATTACATACTCTCAAACTCAATAATAAGAAAATACAAATGCCAAAAACTGGTAAATGATTTAAGCAGATCCTAACCCCCAAATGATATATGAATGATAAATAGGCATATGAAAATATGTTCAACCTCGTTTGTTAGGAGAATGCAAATCAAAACTACAACTATGATACCTTTATAACAGCTAAAATTAACAAAACCCAAACATACCACTTGTTCGCACTATGCGGAAGAGGTGGGACTTTCATATACTTCTGTTGTGAATGTAAAACCATACAACTACTTTGGAAACAATTTTAGTTTATTTTTTTCTTTAACTTTTTAAAATATGTTTTTATTTATTTTTGAGAGACGGAGAGAGACACAGTATGAGTGGGAGAGGGGCAGAGAGAGGGACACACAGAGTCCAAAGCAGGCTTCAGGCTCCGATCTGTTAGCACAGAGCCCAGCACAGGGCTCAAACTCTTAAACCATGAGATCATGACCTGAGCTGAAGTCGGAGACTAAATAGACTGAGCTACCCAGGTGCCCCCAAACAATTTCAGTTTCTTATAAAGTTAAACATACACCTATTCTATGATCCAGCCATTTTATTCCCAGAGATATATTACAAGAAAAGAAAGCATAGTGGGTATCAAGACTTGGACAGGGATATTCATAGTAGCTTTATTTGTAATAGTCAACACCTAGAGAAAAAAAAAAACAAACACATGTCCATCAATAGGTAAATGGATAAATAAATCATGATATATCTATATAGTATTACTCAAGAATAAAAAGGAATAAACTATTAGTTCACTCAGCATCATTGTCTTACTAACAAAAAATTATGCTGAATGGAAGAAGAGAGGNATTTATAATTTATAAATATATATTTATAAATATATATTTATTATATTTATTATATAAATATAATATATTTATTTATATATATTATATTTATATATATATATTTATATATATATAAAACCCTGCTAAGTATTATGTAATTTTATTTTTAAAAACTCTCAAAAATGCATAGTCCTCTATGGTGACAGAAAGCAGACCAGTATTTACCTTGGGATACAAGAGAAGTTGGGGCTAGAGGTAGATACTACAAAACAGCAGAGGAAACTTTGGGGGGAAACACATAGGTTTATTATCCAAGGTACTATGATCATGTTCTCATCGGTCAAAACTTATCAAATTGTGCTCTTTAAATAGGTGTGGTTTCTTGTATGTCAATTATACCTCCATAAAGCTATTTTAAAAGTAATATTAGCAATTAAATATGTTCAAATTGTACAAACTCTTCATTCTATTTATTCAGAGACATATTCTGAAGGAATAGGGTTAGACCTATATTTAGAATATTGCTTTATGATTACTTTATTTTAAATATCTATTAATTCATTTAATTGTATCACATATATTACTGAGTGTCTACTAAGTGTCACAAATTCTGCTGTGAAAGCTTTTTGCATTGTTTTTTAGCTTTTGTCTTCATGTAGGAATTCCTTTTAAAAGCTCAATACAGAAAGATCATTCCAATTAATTGAGCATTCTAGTTAATTGTAAAATGGCCAGTCTAACAAATTTAGAATAAATAGAACAATTAAAATAGCGGTCTTGTAAAGATCAGCGTTACTATTCTACTCTGTCAATATTCTCAATGCTGTCCTCCTTGACATACTACTATACAAATTTTGAAAAAATACAGTTGTATGACAGTGTAACCACTTAATATTCATGAAATGTCACCACCAACTGAACATGAAGAAATCAAGGGACACCTGGGTGACTCAGTCAGTTAATTGTCCAACTCTTGATTTGGGATCAGGTCATGACCTGATCTCATGTGTTGTCTGGCACAGAGCCTGCCTGGGATTCTTTCTCCCTCTGTTCTGCCTCTCTCCCACTCATGCTCTCTCTCTCTCTCTCTAAATAAATAAAATTAGTAAAAAAAAAAAGAGGTAGGAATCAAAACCAAGTCATCTTGTCTTCTGGCTTAACAAAAACATTTAACACAGTTAGGTTACTTGAGAATTAGTATCATTAAGCACATTATTAATATTTTGAATTATTAGAAGAGCACATCATATTTGAAAACGTATTGTCCAACCAAATCACTTTCAACAATGAAATGTTGCAAGGAAAACAAATAAACAGGGAGTTGTCTAGATTAATCTCTGTGGTTCCAGAAAATTTTATCAACTTCATCGTTGATCTTAACCTTCACAGGTCTTCTCTACAAAGCCATTCAGAAGCCTTGACATGCTGATAATATCACTAACGAAACACATTCAAGTTAGCCTAGTATTGAAAGTAAGGTGGCTTTTATCAATTATAGCTGATAAAGTTGACACCAGTCACTTTAATAACCTGAGAAAGAAAAATTAATCACAACATTTATGAAGGTTAAGAAAGTAAAGTGATGTTTATTTGGCAGCAGAATGGTTCCACTAAAGTTAGTCAATACAGACTAATTTTATTTCCATTCCTAAATGTCTACCCAAAAGTGAGTAAGAGAAAGCATAGGGAACTTCTGGATTTTAGTAAGCTTCTTGCCAATGTTTCCCACCCCATCCATGTGTATAAGATGGAGGAGTGAGGCTTTAGTGAAAGAAGATACATACACTGAAGAAATAGGACACGCTGTGATGCAGTCAGAAAGCATCTCTATTTTTATCTTTTGCTGGTCCTTTAACTCAGAGAGGGACTTCTCCTTCCCTACATGAAAACTGGGGCAGCTCTTTGACTTTTCTGAACATTCTTAGAGAAAAAATATATTTTGCAGCCACTTTCAGCTGCAAATACAGACTCTTTCAGAAATTAAATATAAATTTATAAAATAATAAAACTATATTTGATCCAAAATAGTTAAAATAATCTTTTCTCACCCTACTAGGACTTTGTAGGTGGGAAGATGAAGAAAGGGACATGATCCTTCTCTCTTCCACCTATTCTTGCTTACTGCAGTTTTTGTGGGTTTTTTTGTTTTTTTTTTGGCGAGGGGTGGGCATTGATTCTTATATCCCCTGTTTTATTATATATCATACTGTAGTTTAGTATTTAATTTCACTTAAAATTTTTTTTAATGTTTATACATTTTTGAGAGACAGAGAGAGACAGAGCTCAATCAGGGGAGGAGCACAGAGAGAGAGGGAGGCATAGAATCTGAAGTAGGCTCCAGACTCAGATGTTAGCACAGAACCTGATGTGTGTCTCGAACTCATGAACTGCGAGATCATGACTTGAGCTGAAGTTAGATGCTTTTTTTAAAATTATTTTTTAATGTTTTATTTATTTCTGAGAGAGAGAGAGAGAGACAGCATGAGCAGGGAAGAGTCAGAGAGAGAGGTAGACACAGAATCCGAAGCAGGCTGCAGGCTCTGAGCTGTCAGCCCAGAGCCCCATGGGGCTCAAGCCCATGAACCGTGAGATCATGACCTGAGCCGAAGTTGGATGCTTAACCAACTGAGCCACCCAGACACCCCTAATTTAACTTTGTTAAAGTCAAAGAAGAGAGAGGAATGTTATATTCAGAGGACAGGAAAATTCTTACTTGTCTAGTGTGGCTTAAGATGCTTTGACATTCTTCAGGTCTGACAAGTGTTGAAAGTATTTTCTTCATAGACACACATGTAAACTTTAATCCGAATTTCCTAGAAAATGCATGTTACTCTGGTTGAACCAATTCCCATTCAGTCTCTGACTTCCTGGTTTGTTTTAGGTAGTGCACTTATATTTAATCTAAACTATGTAGCCAGACTCTCATTATTGGGGAATCATCATCCCCTCAGGTGCTCTTCTTAGAAATGTTTTTAAATGACTCCAGGACTTCTCTTTGTCTCTGCCCCTGCCTCCATCTCCACCTCATTCTCCTCCTCCCTCCCTCCCTTCTTCTCTCCTTTCCTTTCCTCCTTCTCCTTCCCTCTAGTTGCACATCTGGCCATGAAAAACACATACATATTCTGTACTCTGACAAACCATTGGATGCAAGCAAATTGGCAAATTCCAGAGCTATAAAAATTCCTCCTTTGCTTTGCCACCAGTTGGGCAGCCCATTATCAATTCTCCAGATTTCTTAGGCAGTAGGCCCCTTAATTACAGTGACCTCTCTCAATATACATCAAGCTTCTATCTGTATAACTACAATGGCTTCCATCAGCATCTGTCAGGCTTTGTTCTATGAAACTAAATAGGTTAGGCACCAGTTCCAGTATGAGAGTGGGGTCTTCATACCAACAAGCAATTTGCAGAATACTAGTTGGGGGCTATGAGCCATTTCTGACACCATCTACCCAGAAAGAGCATCATATTACACATATTAGAGGTTCAGTCCTACAAGTCTGTCTGTGTTTACACACTCCATCCCCAACTTTAGAACAGTCTCAAGCCCGAGTGTCACTTGTACTTCTAATTGGATTTAAATCGGAGGTTCCTCAAACCTCTCTTTGTGTTCTATTAATTTACTAAAGTGGCACAGAACTCAGAGCAACATTTTTTTTTTTTTATTAGGTAACCGGCCTATTATAAAAGGATATAACCCAGGAACAGTCAGATGAAGAGACACATTGGACAAGGCATGGGGAAAGGATGCCACACTTTTTTGCCTTCTCTGGGAGTACCACTCTCCCAGCACCTCCCCATATTCACCAACCTAGAAGCTCTCCCAATCCAGTCTTTTTTTTTTTTAATGGAGACTTCATTACATAGTCCTGATTGATTACGTTATTGGCCATTGGTAACTGACTCAACCCCAAGCCCTTCTCTCCCTGTAGGTCAAGGGTGGAACTGAAAGTTTCAACTCTCTCCTCAACTTGGTTGGTTCTCCTGACACCCAGCCCCCATCCTTAAGAGAGGTCCAAAAGTCACCTCATTAGCATAATAAAATACCTTTCTTGCTCTTAGGAAATTCCAAGAGTTTTAGGATCTCTGAGCCAGAAATGGAGACAAAAACCAACTATATTATTTCTTATTTTAAATCACAATATCACTATAAACTTATTCTTCTGGATTTTTTAATATCATATATTCCTCAATTACTGTGGGAATGGAATAGACAGCACCATTTTCCCAAAGAAATCTTCCCCACAGAAATATTCTTTCTTCATTTTTGCCCCTTTTTATAACCTTGTTGTGATTGAAAGAGTTTTAAGAATTAAATCCTTTGAAAATGTCACACTGTGTAATTTTATATCTACTCTATCTTTGTGCCTCAGTTGAAATCTTCAATTAATATTCTGATACAGTATGTATTTCTTTAACTGTACCATGCCACACAGAGCAGTAATTAATGCATCCATTTCTATCCTCAGCTATTCTCTGATGGCCTGCTACAGGTACATATCCTGTTCAACATTTGAAATAAATACAATGGATGAAGATAGTAAGAACTTATTTAGGATAGCTAATTTGTGAAATGAATGAGATAAAATATAATAAAAGTATGCCTATAGTCATGCAACTGGGTATAATGTACTTCCTTCTCAAGGGTGCTATTAAAAGAGGGGAGATGTGGGGTGAACAATAAGTCAAGATGGCTGAATCCCAGGCAGCTCCATCAAAACATAGTGTCTACATTTGACAGGCTACTTGGGAATCATTTTTTTTTGTTAGACTTTTCAAGTTTCAATTCAAAGAACTCTTGCGGCACCTGGGTGGCTCAGTCGGTTGAGCATCCGACTTCGGCTCAGGTCATGATCTTGCGGTTCATGGGTTCAAGCCCCACATCAGGCTCTGTGCTGACAGCCAGCTCAGAGCCTGGAGCCTGTTTCAGATTCTGTGTCTCCCTCTCTCTCTGACCCTCCCCCGCTCACACTATCTCTCTCTCTCTCTCTCTCTCAGAAATAAATAAAAAAATTTAAAAAAAAAGAACTCTTACTCAGAAGGCTAAATTTAGGGAATTTGTGTTTGTAAAGCTGAAAAATCTAAAGGTAGGCTTCATTTCCAAATGGATCTAGGTGGTGAGGGATCCATTTCTATTTCTTACCTTTCCTTTCCACTGGAGTGGATTATTTTTCAGAAAATTGCAAGATGGCCACCTGTTATTCTAACATTATAATTGTGGCTTAGCAATGCTGATAGATTTCTTTCCTCAGCAGTTCCAATTTCAGTGCTATGTTAGTTCAGCAAAACTTATCTTAAGGCCATGTACCCATCTCTGATCCAATCCCTGACCCAGTGGTTGTGTTCAACTCCACTTCAATCATTTGGACACAAGGTTGACTTAAAGGAGAGCAAAGATGAATAGTATCCAAAAGGAATTCAAGTGTTGTTACCAGAAAAGGGAGAGCAAACGTTATATAGGTGGAAATAAAGCTATCTATTGAATCTGGACACAACTTTTCAAAGAATTTTCACAAGTGAGTTTGTTACCAGATGGTGGATTCTTGTCTTCTTCATTGGAAGAATTCAGTCGTGAAGCTTTGATAGAGAGTTAAAGCAGTAAAGGTTATTAGCAAAGTAAAAACACCCTCCAAAGACAGAGGAGTGGGCTGATCCAAGGGTGGGTAGCAGCCTGCCGAGTTTTGCCTGTGTTTTTTAAGGGGTTGGAGGGTGGGTGGGTCTATTTGGTTTCCTCATTCCCATCTCGTTTTTTATTATATTATCCTCTGGATCCACCTTCATTTCTTTTCCTCCAACCTTTTGCACATGTTCCTCTCTGTCATCTTCCCAGGAGCCCCTGAGCGAAACCCACAGGGTGAGGGTAAGGGTGAGGAACTGGCTAAAACCGCAATGCAAATAATATTGTAATGATACTATAAGAGCCTTGAGGCTACTAGCAGACAAGGTGTTCCTTAAGTGTGCATGCTCCAGAGTTGGGAAAACCACTACCATCGGTATCCTTTGCTTATCAAACTGAGCCAAACACAAAAGGGGTTGGTCTAAGGGAGACTGGGTGATCGCTGGCAATTTCCCTTCTGCCGTCCTTCTTTCTCCCCTTTGGGTTATGTCTGTGTAACTGCCTACTCCAGGAAATTCAGTGAACTATGGGTAAATTATAAAAGATACGTTAAAAATGTCATGTGAGAAATTAGTGAAAATTAGTCATGTTTTGTTTAAACAAGGGGAGAGTGGGACAAGGGACTGAGGCAGTAAATGGGAGTTGCTTTCAAACAGTATAAACCAGTATATAGAGTGGTGATTAATCTGTCTTTAGAAGGCAAAACTTAGATTAAGGGTTGGAACTTTCAGGAAATTTATTTTTATATTAATTAATTAAAAAAATATGTGGTCATATTAACTAGTTGAAAATAAGGTGTCTCATAGGCATTTTATTTCCTCTTATTAGTAGTACTCAATATGATATTTCAAGGATTTAGGTAAGAAAGTATAAGGCCAAGCTGGTAGTAACAGACTCACATTTACTATTCAAAATTGTGCAGCATGAAAACATTTGGACCACCCTGCCTACACAACTTTGTCTCTTCTACCTGCATGGAATAATAACAATAATAATTCTACTTTCAAATACAGGAGTATTTGCTCCTTATTTGCTCACAAATGTTATTTTTGCCTTAAATTTTATACATTGTGCTTTTAAAAAAATTATTTTAATGACCTGGTGCTTATGAGGACAAGTGTACTCCTTAATCTTCATTATCTATTTTATCCATTCCCCCACCCTCTGGTAACCATCAGCTTGTTCTCTGTAGTTAAGAATCTATTTCTTGGTTTGTTTATCTTCTCTTTTTCATTGCACTTTTAATATTTTCTGTCCTGTAACAAGAAAATTACCAATTCAGAGTTAACTTTAATAAAACTGAATTTTCGTTATTTCACAATTTTAGTATCATTTTTCTTCATTTCTTCAGAAAACAAAAATTCAAGAAGACAAATGAAATAATGAGTTTTCTTATAATATTAGAAATTAATTTGCTAAGCAGAATTTTGAGTGGGATGACCTATGCTCACCCCATTCAGCAGGCATGACTAATGTTTACTCATTAGCCTCTTTGTTGTTCTAATTATCTATTTATGGGTCATCATTCACTAATTTGACTTGTGGAGGAGTTTTGAGAGTAGGAGGCTTGGGATGGGTCTGCAAATTTAAATTCAGTGTTCTTTAAGAGTCTTAAAAATTAAAAGCAATCTTGTTTATTTGCATGTCAAGAATCCTACTTCAATAGAAAAAAACTACAGGTAAAACATTTTACATTTTTCTGTGACATCTAAAAAGAATAAATTATTTCTTTGTATATCTTAGCACCCCCCCACACACACACGTGACACACACACACGCACACACACACACACACACACATTCATGAGAGTTGCAAACAGGAGTAATTTAATCAGAAGAGATGGGATGACACGAGGGGAAAGAAAGAATGTGAGAAGTATAAAAGTCATCAGGATATATGCTATCCAAAAGGAATATATTTCTTTATGTGTATATGTGTGGAAATGTGTCTCTATCTGGTTGCCTACATCAATCTATAAATATCTTGATATGCATACTCCTTTCACAAATATCAGCACTTATTTCAGAGAAAATTGAAACTAATAATGACAGTTACCACTCTCATAATCCCATCTAGCAATCATGTTTGTCTCTGTTTGTTTTTTAGACCACATAAACCTCATATGCCACACCTAATGGATCTAAGCTTGGGCACCACACCTAAGGAAAGCTAAACAATAGCTTGCCTGTGATCTATGATAAGGTTATTGTGATTTAGTCCAAATTTATTGGGCCAATAGATTTTCTTTCTTTGGAATTTGAACTAGAGAGAGTGGAAAACATTAAGCAAAAAGAGATCTGTAAAGGGGTACTTCATGAAGATTTATGGCAAAATGAAGTTATAAAGCAGAAAGGATGACTGTTATGGAATGCATGTTTGTGAGCCCCCAAAAATTCACATGCTGAAACCCTAACCCCCAATGGAATGGTATTAGCAGGTGGTATATTTGGGAGGTAATTAAGATTAGATTAGATCATGAGGGTGGAGCCTCCATGATGGGATTAATGTCCTTATAAAAACAGGAGGAAATCTCTCCCTCTGTTTTCTGCCAAGTAGGGATATAAGAACAAGATGGCAATCTGCAAATCAGAAAGCAGGCTTCCACTAGATACTCGGTATGTGGGCACCTTGATATTGGACTTTCCAGCATCCAGAGCTATGAGAAATAAATGCCTCGTGTTCAAACCACCTAGTTTATGGCATTCTGTTACAGCAGCCTGAGCTAAGACAAATCAGCAGAAATTCAAAATAAGTTTATAGGTAAGAGGGTAAGAATCAATTATGTGTAGTGAGAACTGAAATATTCAGAAAGACACCATGGAGATATATGGATTGAGAGGCTGAGGTCCTTTCATTTATCTTACATTTGAATGACCTTCTAGTAGCCACCATTCTGTCCTTTCGTCTTTCCTTGTCCTATAATTTACCTTAAATTCCTCATTCTTGCAAGTAATTTCTAAACCTGGGCAAGAGTTAGCATAAATAAGTAGGTAAAAGGAAAAAAAAACCCTTAAGTTTCATGACTATTGTTCTAAATTCTTGTTCAGTTATGTTGCTTATATTTGTTTTGAGTGGTTGTTTAGCTGTCATTTCTTCCTGGAATTTCTTTAGAGGAGAGCTCTTCTGTTTTGTCATTTTGGTTAGCTTTCTGTCTCTTGTTAGTTTTAAAACCTTGTTATGCACTGTGTATCTGTGAGTGCTGCTATATTAAAGAAGGCTCTTTGTCCAATGTCTGTCCTTTTAGGAAGTGTTCTTTGAATGGTGTCTCTTGGTCTCTCTTGTTGAGACTTTGGTTATGTTATTTCCCTACTCATAATGGTGTTTGGGACTCCCCACCATGTGTATTTTGGCTTGTTTCTTGAAGTAGCCACTAAAAGATATTCTCAGCAGACTCTGTCTCCTTTTCCTCCCAAACTCCTGGATTTTGTAAGGGTTCCTATGGCTTCAGGCCTTTTCCGTTTGAGAGATGGGGGTGAATGAAATGTACGGAGCTCCCTACTTCTCTGCCATCTTGACTCCTCCTCCAAAACCCTTACGTTTCAAATTGTAGTTCTGCTATTGACTGTGTGATCTTGAGCAAATTACTGAATACAGAGTGGATCAGTTTCTCATTTCTTTTCAAGTCAACTTTATTGAGCTGTAATTTATATAAAATACATTCATTTTAATTTCATAGTTAGATGAGTTTGAAGAAATGTATATATATATGTATGTATGTATGTACTATATATATGTAATATATACATATATATTGTAACTAGCACCTGACCAACAGTCAAGGCCTAGAATAGGTCCTTGTTTCAAAAATTATCCTTATGCCATTTTGTAGCCATTTATGTCCCCCTCCATACATACACAGAGAAACCCTGACCTCAGGAAAACACTGATCTTTTCCTGTCAGTTACTTTAAATTTCATTTTTCTAGCATTGCACCTAAGTACAATGTTGCAGAATCTTAACAAATTCATGCATGTTGTATGCATTAGTACTATGTTCCTTTTTATTGTTGAAAAGTATTCCACTGTATAGGTATACAACAGTTTACTTATTTAGGCATATGTTGATGGAGATTTCTTTTTTTAGTGTTTATTTTTGTGGTTATTGATAAGAAGCTGCTATGGACATTTGTGTATAAGTCTTCTGTGGACATATTTCTTTCACTTCTCTTGGTTGTTATATTGAGAAATAGAAATTCTGAATCATGCATGTTTAACTTTATAAGAAGCTATCATACAATTTTCCAAAATAGTAATGTGTAAGAGTTCTAGTTTATCCACATGCTCACCAATACTTAATAGCATCAGTCCTTTTAATTTCAACCATTCTAATCAGGGTGTACTCATTTCATTATGCTTTTGTTTTTCATTTCCGTGACAATTAAAGATATGAGCATTTTTCATGTGCATATTGGCATATCTTCTTTTTTGAAATATTTAACACTGCTTGTTTTTAACTAAAATTATTATTCTTATCATAGTAGAGTAGATATCTACCTATCTACTTATAGATGTATATCTGTATATAATCTGGATATAAATCTTTGTTAGATGTAAGTATTACAGGTATCTTCCCAAACACTGTGACTTGCTTTTTTATTTTCTTAATTGTATCATTTGACTAGCAGAAGTTTTAAATTCTGATAAAGTCTAATTTATAAAATTTTATTTTACAACTTTTTTCTTTGATCTTGTATCACTGTCTTGATTAATGTAGCTTTATTATAAGTTTTCCAAACAGTAAATAATCCTTCAATTCTGTTTTTTTTTTTTTTTTTTGGTAAGGTTATTTTGGTTATTTTAGGTCCTTTGTATTTCCATACCCATTTTAAAATAAGTTTGTTAATGTCTCAAAAATCCAACTGTAGTTCTAATAGGAATTATGTTTACAGGTCCATTTGGGAAAAATTGACATTTTAAAGATATCAAGTAATGAAGATGAATTTAGTCTTTGATTTTTCTCAATGGTTTTTAGTTTTCAGTGTATAAATATTGCACCTATTTTGCTACATTTATTTTTAAGTATTACAAGTTTTCAATGCTACAGTACATAAATTTTGTGTGTATATGTGTACATATACATGTATGCAAGTGTATATACACTTTTGTTTTATAATTTTTCATTCATATAATTTCAATGTGATTCACTCATTTATTTTGGTGTACTTACATGTATTATTTGATATTGCTAAATTTATTTATTAGTTTTGATACCTTTTTATTTTTGAAATTCCTTAGGCTATTCTATGTAAATAACCATATTGACTAATAAAACAGATATCTTTCTTTTTTTCCAATCTATTTACCTTTTATTTCTTTTATTATTGCACTGGCTGGACATCCAAAACAAAGGTGATGAAAAGGAAAGAATGTTGTTTATTATGAATCAAAGTTAATTTTCAGTTTTCTATACTTATTAAGTAATAATATAACATTTTCCTTAATTATGTTAATATGGTAAATCTATTGTCTTTTTAATATTAACTCAAATGTGAATGCCTGAATAAAACCCTCTGGTCATAATATACTATCCTTTACATATATTGCTGGATTTTCTTTGTAGTGTTCTCATAAAGATATTTGTGTCTTAGTTCATGAGAGACATTTGTTTCCCCTCTCCGTTTTGATGATGTCTTTTTCTGGCTTTGGTTTCAAGGTAATTCTGGATCCATAAACTTAATTGGTTACTATTTCTTCTTACTCTCTTTGCTGGAAGCTGCTTGTAAAGTTTTTGTGTTAATTGATATCATTTCTTTCTTGAATCTTGAATTGACAGGTACAGACTTTGAGCCTAGAGTGTTTTGTTTTGTTTGTGGGAAGGTTTTTTTATTATAAAATCAATTTCCTTAATTGATATATGACTATTAAGATTTTTCCTTGTGCCAATTTTGGTTACGTATGTGATTCCATTTCTTAATTCATAAAATGAGTAGAATAATATATCCCTCATTAAACTGTTGTGAAAATTACATGAGTTCATATAGTATAAATATTTAAAGCAGGATCTGACATAGGGTAAATACACCAATGAATAACTGTTAGCTATTAAAATGCAACAATTATTATTACACACTAAAGTGAGATGAAAAGCACACAGGATAGTCTGTTATTCTAGTTAAATCCTGAGAAGTAATAATTATAACAAAAAAAACAATAGTTATTTATATCTATTGCATTTATGGCATGTCCCCAACTCAACAACAAATTGGACTTCTAATCCATTTGGAATGCCAAATTAAATTGTTATAAATATTAAGTTAAATTGTTAGAAATCATTTTAAATAAAAAGAGTAAAAGTTTCAAATTCTGGTATAAGTAGAGATTTACTATGTCCTTTATATTTCTTATTTTTAATTAAAAATAGTTATCGCTGAGCCATGGAGTTTCACACATGAATCTAAGACTGAGGACAAGGAATTATATACCAAATTCTCAATAAAGGAGGGTGATACATGTAGAATTGAGAATGCTTTGGTTACAGACAGAGAAGCATGTGAGAGTGGCATAAAAATGCAATATATTGGTGCACATAACTACAAGGTTAGAGTTAGTGTTGGCTTTAGAGTTGATCCAAAATTTCATTGATTTCTTCAATTACCCAATTTCCTTCTCTTTCTCCCAATTATCTTATTCATCTTAAAGCAGGATGCTAAATCCTTTTCCCCACACTAAACAATTCTCCTTCCCTCTGGTTTGATTGGGTCAAGGTTAAAAAATATACCATCCTTGAGTGAATAGCTGCCAATAGCAAGGGGATGCAATGCCCTGAATGTCCCAGGCCGGGCTTCTGAACAGTAATCATGTTGATGTTATCATGATTGCTTTAAACATGTCCCCTGCTGGAGATGGAATCAATTCTCTAAATTGTATTGCAGTTATACAATGGGGTAAATGTGGAATATATATTATGGTATCATTTATAATATCCATTATCCATTATCTTACCATGGGAGACACTGATATTCCCCTCCATCATTTCTTTCTTCCTTAGTAATACTCAAATTTTTAGAATATTCAAATTTTTAGCCATGTACATGGCCATTTCAAATAGATACTCTACTTTTTAAGCTAACATGGAGTTAGCTCTGTCCATATGATTAATTTCTGGTCAAAGAAATATCATGTGCAACTTCCTGGAAATATTTTTCAATAAGGAGCATATTCTCCTAATTCTTCTCTCTTCCTAAAGTTTGGTTATCAGTTTTATGGCCAGCTTGAGTAACCATCTGGAACATGTTGAAGATGGCTAACAGGGAGCTTAGATCCCTGATGATCATGGAACTCAAATCCAGCCCTGGGTTTTTAGCTGCAGACTTCTTTGTCATGAAGGATAGAAATAAATTTATATTTTATTTTAGCCATTATTTATTTTAGATGTTTTGGCATTTTTGGATAAATCTAATCTTATAATATACTTAATTAGCTTCCCCAAAACTAATGTCTGGATTATATTTTTGTACTTTTAGAATATTATTATATTATTGTACTTTTATCGTAATAGTATTAATTGGTTGGGACCAACAATTGGGGGTATGTAATTCAAAGTTCCGTATTCATAGTTCATTAACTTGCTGTAACTTTTTTGATATAAAAAATAAAATAAAATCTCTAATCTTCCTTAAGGAAACACCTCCAGGCTATTATCTACTAAATCTTTTCTGAATGCAGGATATATGTTAGCCTATGTTTACTTCTATATTGATACCTGTAAACCCCACAAAACATGAACTATATAAGTAGGTTCTTTGTCTGTTATCAAACTGAATGATAGCTATAGGGAATCAGTGAGTCCCATTTATTCACTCTGTTCATTCCTTTGCACTTAGTTTCATCAATTTCACTTTAGTTTATCTCAGTCTCTATTTTTGGCACCTGTGAGATACTGATGCTTTTTGTTTATGGGCTCACCTCCCCCAACCCCTTCCCACTCGGTCCCTCCGGGAATACTCAGACTAGAGAAATCCATCTTCCACTACCATGAAAACATTTATTTGGGGTCTAACAGAATTGATGTTTATCCTGAAAAGTTAGAAAATTCAGTTCCTTTGGCAGCAGCCCAGGGATTATCTAGGTTCCCCAAGTTTCACATAATAGAAAACTGTCTAAAACACTTCTGTTTAAGATGTTCAGCCAATTAGTAAGAGAACGATACACAGAAAACAAGGTCCTCTAAAAGGGAGGCAACGTCCTGAGCCGAACTTTACCATGCACGTTCCTATGAGGGAGGGCATGAGGAATGCGGTCCACCACCTAGCCTGGCTGCCTGGCGGTCTGCGGAGTTGCAGTGCAGAGTATCATTGCAGCGCTTTTTCAGGGAGTAACGTGCTGTACTGTTTCGAGGCTTTGTCTTTATTCACAACACATTCACGTGTCTCAGCAGGGGGATGGGGGGGGGGACTGCACAGTTGCCTGCCTGCGTGTCCTCTTTGACTGTCTGCCGAATAAGCCGAATTGTAACTCCATTAGACAGTGATAGCTAGAGAAAAGGAGAGAGAGAGAGGAGAGAGAGAGGAGGGAGGGAGGAGAGAGTGAGGTGCGAGCACATTGAGATACAGAGGAAGAAAAACCACGCAAGAAGGAGGGGGAGGGGGGGAGAAAAAGGATGCTTTCGGCACACTCATATGTTAGGTCTCTGTGCAAAGGCGGAAGGCTGAAGGAGCAGCATCAGCAGGCTTTTGGGCAGTAATTCTAACTATTGCCCACGAACACCATTGTCAGGACGACTTTGAAGAGGCAATTTATTACTTATACATAGAACACTCTAGTTCTGCTAAAACTGGGAGTTGCAAACACCCCCTTGTTTTCTAATTTAGAGACTTGGCATCTTTTTGACACTCCACACTATCAAGACAGTGCTACTACAGGTAAGACGCAGTTAAGATTTATCTATTTGTGACATCACCTATAGTTATGCACTTGAATCATGACTACTTTTAAATATAATGCCTGATTTATGTTGAACTGCTTTATTTCTTAATTGTTAGTCTCCCTTGAAGTAAATAATTTTATAAGAGAACTGCAATTCAATGAGGAAACCACCAAATCTTTACTAATAGGAATGTACATAATTGTTTGCATTTCCATGAGCTCTGAGTTCATAGTTGGGAACTTGATCTCAAACTGTGATCTGAGCTGCAATTCATAATGTATATTATTTCTAAATGTATACAATTGTTTACTATCATTTGTATAAGCCATAATCCTTCCCTGGCTACAGCATTGTGCTGTATATATGCTGTGTATTTTTTTTTAACTTCTGTAGTTTAAGGTGACCAGTGATGAAGCATATAACTTGTAGAGTTTGATCAAATCATTACAATGTGAGGTGATTTATTCATTCAGGAACATGTGCTGGGGTAGTCTTACTGACAAGGTATTGTCATGAACAAATATGTATATTAAGATGGCAAACATATGGAATGCTTATAATATTAAGAGAAAATGCAAGGATGTTGATAATTCATATGATTATTGATAATATCATTGAGTCTCAGGGTTTTTTTTTAATTAAAATTTACCTTTGTCTTTATAACTCTGCTCCATCTTTACCTGTCATTATTTTTAAAAAATAAAATTAGCTCTTAGGTGAGGTCACTTAATGTTGCTGCCATTACTGAAAAAATTGTAACCACGGAAATATATTAAGAATGTGTTATGGGTTTATAGAGTACAGGAGTGATATGGTCAACAGGTTTGCAAAATTTTGCTCTGCTGAGTTTTGACAAGAGCATCTTGCAGTGTTAGTCACTTGTAACTTTGATTATATTCTGTCCTATTCAGGGTTCCAAAAACTTGGAAGTCTAATTACATTGCTCTGTAGGATCAGAGCTAAAAGCACTAGGCAACTTTAATTAGAAAGCCACTTTTTACTTGACATTTTAATATAAATTAGCACGAATTAATATCTATATATATTTTCTATCATTGTGTGTCTGTAATGTTCTTTCTCTTCACTCTACTTTATATGAATTGTTCTTATTCAAATTCTCTAATATGAAGAACTTAACATGCTCGCCATCTGCAGTCATTAGAGTTACACTTGGTAGTTAATGGCTTTAACTCTTACATACAATAAAATATGTAGCATGAGATTAAAGCAAATCCTAGAGGAACACATGTTTAGCAGTAAAGTATTGTGAAAATAGAAGCATTTGCATGCAGAACTACATAATTCATTGGCAGTCTTGTGATTCTTGTTCCTGTGCATGACTTATTTCATTTTCCAATTTCACTTACAAAAGGTTTAAATCCATGGGAAGTGTATGTAAAATATTCAATTGACTGAGTATGTGAAAATTAAAGGAGGAAAGAATTATTACTGCAGTGACTTTTTTAGGACTGCTTGGAAGTTGGTAACTGGCATGAATATAAAGAATTCATTTTAGAGTTTCTTCTAAGGTCTACTAAAAAATCAGAGAAGTTGATGTGAAATATATGTCAATATGTGAAATTTTTCAGAAGAAAAAAGTGAATGCTGAAAGAACAGACAGGAGGTTTACAGTTTGTAAAGGGTAGATTACTTCCAGTAAATGTAAATGGTTTCTTTTATGACTGGAAGGAAAAAAGAGACATCAAGAATGCCATTTCTCAGACAGGAATGAAATTCCAATGGCCAAATATCTGATGGAAAAATAACTCCCCTTTTTACTTAGTTACCGTATTTGAATATGCAGTTACCAAAATTATATCTTGCCTGAAAAATATCTTGGAATTATAAAGTGGGAATAGTTACTTACGAACTATTCAGATTTTTAAAGTTTATTAGTGCTCACTTTTTCGACTCACACAACTTATATGAGTTTTCTTTTCTTTGTAAGGAACTCATATACTCAATGAAACAGTTTGTATCTGTTTGTCTTAAAACGACAGTATTAATTTTTAAATTACTTACCCAAAGTTGTCTAGTCCAGTCATCCCTCTTCTTTGAGAAAGACATGCCCTAGATTTTCTTCTTTGAAATGCTACAAAAGCACGATATTTGTATTTACACAGATCAGAACAATATGCATCATTACATGAGGTTATATACATTCAGTATCATCCTCAGTTTGTCTTCATTTCCCCAGAGTCTCTATTTTTTCAACTGTGTAAGAACTTCACAAATATATGATAAGAGTAAATTCATAATTAACATTTCCATGGATTTGAAATTTCAAATTATTTCACAGAAAAACTTTATTAATTATAGACAATATTCATACAATTAATGATGTTCCTAAGTACTAATCCCAAAGCTGCCCAAAACATTGGCAGGAATATATCCCTGCTCTCTTTCTAAAGAAAGAGTTTCAACTTTCTAATTGATAAAGTTTGAAAAAGTTTGCTTTTAGTATCATTTAATGTGAGCTACATCACAAATAGTTAGCTTATGTGAATCTTAAATAAATGAGATTAGAAGATAGAATCATTATTGCACTCTCTGAGGCATTTGTTGAATTTTAATGTGTCGTAGAGCATATTGGCTAAAATGGAACTTAGTTAAGTTAGTTTTGAGGCTTGGACTGACATAACAATAGTCAAAAACAAGAATTTATTTCTTTGTTGTCTTAGAGGAGTTTAAACTCTGTTATTACATATACTTTACATTAGCTCTTTTTAACTTGTTGAAGTAGATCATGTCTTCATTGGTGTGACATTGGTCTACTGAAATGTCCCTTCTTGATTTCTTCAGGAATTATGTTATAGGGTATCAAATGAATCTTTCATTGGGACTTCTGGACAGTTTCTCTAAAATTAAAAAAGAAAAAAAAAGGAAAGAAGGAAGGGAAGTAAGGAAGGAAGGGAAAGAAAAAAGGAAGGAGGGAAAGAAGGAGGGAGGGAAGGAAGGAAAGAAGGAAGGAGGGAAGGAAGGGAAGGAAAAGAAAAAAGAGAAAGAAAAAAAAATCCCATATAATTTCAAGCTCTTTTTATAATGACTTTAATATTGAAGCATGAATAGAAATAGTTACAACTAAAGAATTCTGAATTAACAAGCAAGAATAAGTAATGAGAGACCTCCAGCTAGTTTTCTGGTTCAGTTACTTCACTTAAAAATATTCTTAGACTGTCGTGTGGATCCTGGAAATCAAAGCTCCTTGCTGATCTCATTGACATAATAGAACTGGCAAGAATCAGCTTCCTCATGCTACCCACAAGCACAGGTTAACGCTGACCCTTAGGAAGAATTTTTTGGACTGAAATAATTGTTGTATTTTAAAGTTATCCGAAGGAAAAAAATATGAGTCTGTCCAAATAATTATATTTGTAAATTGCTGATTGGCTATATTGAGTCAATTGCAATCTGAGTTTTAAAGGTCATATTACGGAAGCCTGACATATTCCTAAACATCCAATGTAAAAAAAAAAAAACAACCCTGATCTCAGTATTCTTTTTACCAAATAATTAATAATATTTCTGTGAACATATCAGACAACCATCCTTAAGAATGTAGTAACAGGTGTGTCCTACTTCAAATAGGGCTGGTACAAGAAAACCTGTTCATTCAATAAAATGCTAAATTACAAAGTTGATTATTAGCTTTAAAAGTGTTTTTCCCAGAAATCTAGTTAAAACAATTTTTAAAGAACACACTTATTTACATACATTGAAGATCATTCATTTTACTTAATAATTGTTGTATTCATACCTTTTTAGATGCGTAACCACCAAGAAGAGTGCAGTAAATTTACAACCACAATTGCATGAGTGTATAGGTAAACTCACAAATGGAAACAAATTCCTAACTTTGAAGCAAAGTGCCCACTCATTTACTTTCCAAAAACTATGTACCTGCAAAATGATCTCAGTTTATACAACTATTTGGGTGTTATATAATAGCAGTATAATATAACAAGGAAAATCAACCTGCACATATGTAGAAAGGTTAAACTGTTAGTTTTGTAGTTTATGAAAGTCAAAGATTAAAGAATTTTTCTTACATGAACTTTGCCAGATTAAAGGGTTTCTGACATTTCAAGAGAGTTCTGTTCAGATTAGCTCCCAGTGTTTTCTTTAATCTGCAAAGGCAAGTATTACAAGCTTTAAGGTTACTCTTGGAAGGATACAGATTTCAATTAATTAGTTTCTGCTCATAGATACATGCATTGTAAATATAAACCATAGGGTTCCAATAGAAATTAATTTAGTTTCTATAAGAGAAGACTGAAATCAATATTCTCTTTTAAGTTTTATAAGAAAACATACTAACCATTAGGCAATTATTTAATGAAGGCCAACTTCTAGTTGTGATTAAAAGAGATTATATTAACACTTCAAAAGAGAGTATGTAATGCCTAATCTGTGTTTAATAAATACAAAATATGACTTGAGAATCTTGAAAAATTGATATTCTTCCAGAGGTTTTTTACTTTTGTGGAATGCAAATAGTCATTGATTTTTTAAATAGAAAATATTGTAACGATAGAGTAATTGTCATGTAATTCATTGTGTTATTTTTTTGAAACAGTAATCAGAAAATTTAATTGTGGGGACAAGGGGAAAACATATGACAAGAATTTTATTAAAACTACTTCAGTTGAAAGTATCATTTTACACCCCATTTGCTAGTATAAATCCGAAATCGTATTTGCAGAATACATTTCTTATCATCTGGAACACCTATCGAATGTCATCACCATATCTCCCTTCCTTAAAAGCTAGGTCTCGTAAATGATGTTTCATCTCCAACTGAAAACATGTGGTAAGTCCAGATGTTCAAACACAATCACTCCCCAAAGGCTTACAGTTACAGGTTGATTCAAATATGGCTGTGTGTAAATATACACATCAGATCCCTAATTTAAAATTAGAATACAGGCTGCGAAGTGCATAACAATGGTGAGAGACCACAGTTGGCTGTGTAAATTCCTTGTTTAAATGAAAATGCACTTTATGCCCCATCAATGTAGCACAATTTGAGAGAGTCAATAAGCTCTTACAAAAGTGTTAAGATATATGTAAAAGGATAGATAATAGATACTACATTATCTGGACAAGAAACATGTTTTACCCAGTAACCCTTTTTTAAATAAGTTTTTTTTTTTTTTTTTTTTTTTTTTTTAAATAAGTTTTGAATGGCATTATTGGTCCAGTTGGGAAATTCCAGGGTTCAGAGTATTTAAAATGATTCATTTCTCTAGTAATGTATAGTGATTAAGACATAAAGAAAGAAGTTGATTATAGGAATAATAACTTAATTGTTTGGTTTCCTAACAGTTTACTCAAACTTTAAATTAACAAGAAGAAAATCAGAAAGAGAATGCTTTTCCCTAAGGAAAGCTAGCACTTGCTTCCTAAGGATATTTATGATGCTTTGCTGGCTAATTTATCTAGACAGATAAAACAAAAGCAAGTGGTACATGATGGAACAATAGTGAAAACAGCAGACAGATTTATGAACTACAGGGCCACTCTCCAGGGACTTTCCTATAATTGAGTTCTTTAAAATTATGCATTTCATTGCTTTAGATTTTCCTTTTCTTTCTATCCTCTTTTTATAGTCACATTTCCAAGAGTCTGAATAAGAGTAAGAAAACCTATCTTCAGCATTTTCTTACTTCAAAATTTATTATACATGTTGTATTCAGATCTCCCAAACCACTCAATTGCTTTCCCTCTAGTCAAAGCACTGTCACCAATGCAAAACTTTAAGGTTGAAATGACCAAGAAAAACTCCACTATCAGTGATTGGTGCATTGTATTGGTTTCCACCTGTGTGGGGAAGGAACTAGACTCTTCCTGGATGAAGGTCATGTTATCAGAAGCAGAGTCTTGCAATTTAATTAGTCCCCTCATTTAAAGCCATCTTACATCAATCATTTGTCCACTCTAGTTGAATTCATGAGGGGCAAGCCTCACCAAGTTGGGGAAAAATAATGGAGTCTACTACAAAACTCCATAGAAGGATTAGAAGCACATGGCTAATATAATAGATACACAATAGTCTTCCTTATTTCTAATAGAATGGGACAAGGGGAAAGAAGCCAAACAGATTTAATTAACTGCTTCTGCTTTCTAAACATCAGAGTGAATAGGCCCTTGGTCAAGTTGTAATTAGAGAAATATTGCCCGATCAAAGGGAACTTTCATAATTAATAATTACTACTCCTGCTTCTGATGTTGCTGCTAATACGGACTGAGTATTTTACCATATGCTATTCTAGATACTTTATATGTATTATCCAATTAGAAAAACTGTAGAAATTAAAATTAGTATCCCTGTTGAAAAAAGACAAATATGTTCAGGTTAAATATTTTGCTTAAGGACTTAGAATTTAAGGGCAGTTCTGTGTGTCTCCCCAAATGATAACCACTAGGATTTGCTATTTACTATTTTAACCTAGGAATCTGTATACTATTTAGAAGGAGTTACCAGGACACACAATAGCCAGTAGAAAAACAGAAGGGAGGCAATCATAAAAATGTAAAGCTTAAAGAGTTTTAAAATTTACATCTAGTTAATGAACTTTGGTAATCAATCCTTGCAACAATTGTAGTCTTTTTCTTTTTTTTTTTTGCCTATTTATTTTACAAGTATACAATATAGACTTGCTAAAAATGCTGAAACTGAAATGTATTCGATTTCCTTTCTCATTCCCAGAACTTATGAAGTAGTTATTTTCAACTAAATTGTCTAAATCATAGACATGTCAAAACATCAGTGTTATATCCTGTCATAAAAATGCGAATAGGTTCTCCTCATTGTGGCTTAGTGCCTCTAGCCAAAAGCAGTGGACCTGCTTGCTGCATTAATTCAGGCCGGTTCATTGGCCAAAGAGTTACTGTTCTCTCAAACATTTGATAAGATTTTGAAACTGGTACTGTCTGCACATTGTAAGTTGCAATAATTCATTTGTTGCATTTCTTGTCACCAGCAGTCTTCACATCAGATATTACCACTTGAATCCCTTTGTATATTAAGGACACTGATCGCTACAGATTTTAGCTGAATCACCTCAATTAATTTCCTAAAGTTATTTTTCTAAATTATGGATGATACAGAATTCACTACAGATACTACGCTTAAATTACAATGTATAACTACTTTGTAATTACAAATTATAACAAGCTGTATGATGTTTCTTCATGGGAAAGTCTTCAAACTCTTGCTAATTAGTCCCTTGATTTAATCTGACAAGCTGTAGCCCCCCCTACACACACTTGTGTGTGTAGTTTAAATGGGTAGATAGATAAGCAGGTAAGCAAACATCTCCACATAGAAACTCTAAGATTTACTGTTTTGCTTACTCAGAATGAAATTTAAAGGCCGTTATATATAATATATGTACACGTACACACACACACACACACACACACTTGACAAAATTCAGAAGATTGATCTATAACCAGCAAAATTAAAATTATTGAGATGAAGAATTATAAAAAATCAGAAAGATTTAAAAGTAATTCCTAACTTCCTGAAATGTGCTGAAACTACATTGAGAGCAAATCAGTACCTTAGAACAGTAGAAGATACTCTTGCACTAAATTGGGTTTAATCCTGTCATGCAATAGTAACCTGTATGTTTCGTGGATTCTCAAGATTTAATCTTTGATTGCATATTTGACTTTCTTTTCTCTTTTTTGATTAGAAAGATCATTATAGTCCTGTCCTTCCTAACCATTATTATCAGAATTCTTCAATTGTAAGAATGTTTGGAGGGTATGGAGGTTGGTTGAGTAAATGCCTTCTTAGTATATACACTTTCTTTGACAAAACCAGATAAACTATTACTTACTACCTCCTAGCCTTGGATGTTGTTCTGACAGGTAGCCATAATTCTAAGCTGTCATCATGTTAAGAAACAGGAATCCCTTTGTTACTTATAGATTTCCTACCCTGTAACTGTTTTTTTAAGACAAGTGTTAAAAAAAAAAAAGACAAGTGTTATGACAAACAGCTGCAGTTTGCAGGTTCGACTCAGATTCATCAAGTATGCTGATGAAGGAGATACTAACAGCATTTGGCTAAGATACATATCTGCACGTGAATCAGCTAAATGTTGGCTTAAAATATTGGTTTAAAACTCCATATTAAAATAATAAGTTAGTTTTGGATTGTAACCCAAGGCATAATAATTATCCATATTCCATTCTGATAAAAATAAATGATTGAAAAAATACATAAATAGTAGGGTAGACAAATCTCCTATACAGAATTCCAAATAATTTATGTAAATGGTCTGCTCTGAAAGAGGGAGAATGTAACTCTCCACTCCTTAACTGTTGGGTCTTCATAGTGACTTCCTTCCGTAGAATACCCTCTGGAAGGAGGAAGGGGGTTTTATAGTAAAGAAACATATGTAGGGGCACCTGGGTGGCTCAGTTGGTTAAGCGTCCAACTTCGGCTCAGGTCATGATCTCATGGTTCGTGGGTTCCAGTCCCGCGTCCAGCTCTGTGCTGACAGCTAGCTCAGAGCATGGAGCCTGCTTCAGATTCTGTATCTCCCTCACTCCCTGACCCTCCCCTGTTCACACTGTCTCTCAGAAATAAGTAAAACAGTTAAAACAACAACAACAACAACAAAAACATGTGTAAACTGACCTATGTAAATTTCTTGTTTAAATGAAAAAGTACTTTCTGCCCCATCAATGTGTAGTACATTTGAGAGAATCAATAAATTCTTACCAAAATTATTAATTTTTAATAATTACCTACTTCACTGTCATACTATCTCTACCAGGTGGTCAAAGTCAAGATCAATAACGTCAAATAAAAACCAATCCAGACTTACAGAAAAAGAAACTTTATTCAAAAAGACTTGTAATAGGGAAGTTGCCTCAATCTGAGAAATCTCCACGTTCCTCAGAACTAAGCAGTAAAAGCTTTTATGGAGTAAGGAGGAATTAAGTAAGAGGAAGTTGGGTGTTATGGGCTGA
The DNA here is from genome assembly GCF_008692635.1 of Crocuta crocuta. Taxonomy (NCBI): domain Eukaryota; kingdom Metazoa; phylum Chordata; class Mammalia; order Carnivora; family Hyaenidae; genus Crocuta; species Crocuta crocuta. The sequence continues at coordinate 897,565 of NW_027529634.1, forward strand.
ATTGTGTCTACTCCAAATTTATATGTTGAAGCTCTAGCCCCTAGCACTTTAAAAGATAGGGCCTCTAAAAACTTAATGAAGGTGAAGTGATGTCAAATGGATGGGCCCTAATCCATTCTGATGGGTATCTTTTTTTTTTTTAATTTTTAATTTTATTTTTTAAATTTACATCAAAGTTAGTTAGCATATAGTACAACAATGATTTCAGGAGTAGATTCCTTAGTGCCCTTTACTCATTTAGCCCATCCCCCCTCCTACAACCTCTTAAGTAACCCTCTGTTTGTTCTCCATATTTAAGAGTCTGTTATGTTTTGTCCCCCTCCCTGTTTCTATACCATCTTTGCTTCCTTTCCCTGTGTTCATTCGTTCTGTGTCTTAAAGTCATATGAGTAAAGTCATATTATATTTGTCTCTGACTAATTTCACTTAGCATAATACCCTCTAGTTCCACCTGTGTAGGTGTAAGTGGCAAGATTTCTGAGTAATACTCCATTGTATGTATATGCCACATCTTCTTTATCCATTCATCTATCGATGAACATTTGGGCTCTTTCCATGCTTTGGCTATTGTCAATAATGCTGCTATAAACATTGGAGTTCATGTGCCCCTCCAAAACTGCATACCTGTATTCCTTGGATAAATACCTGGTAATGGCAATGGCTGGGTCATAGGGTGTATATATGTTTTTTTTTTTAATTTTTTGAGGAACCTCCATACTGTTTTCCAGAGTGGATACAACAGATTGCATTCCACCATCAGTGCAAAAGAGATCCCCTTTCTCCACATCCTCTCCAACATTTGCTGTTCCCTGATTTGTTAATGCTAGCCATTCTGACAGGTGTGAGGTGGTATTTCATTATGGTTTTGATCTGTATTTCCCCGATGATGAGTGATGTTGAACATTTTTTCATGTGTTGGTTAGCCATCTGGATGTCTTCTTTGAAGAAGTGTCTATTCATGTCTTTTGCCCATTTCCTCACTGGATTATTTGATTTTTGGGTGTTGAGTTTTATAAGTTCTTTATAGATTTCAGATAGTAACCCTTCATCTGATATGTCATTTGAAAATATTTTCTCCCATTCCATTGGTTGCCTTTTAGTTTTGCTGATTGTTTTCTTTGCTGTGCAGAAGCTTTTTTATTTTGATGTGGTCCCAATAGTTCATTTTTTATTTTGTTTCCCTTGTTTTTGGAGACATGTTGAGTAAGAAGTTGCTGCAGCCAAGGTCAAAGAGATTTTTGCCTGCTTTCCCCTCAAGGGTTTTGATGGCTTCCTGTCTTACATTTAGGCCTTTCATCCATTTTGAGTTTATTTTTGTGTATGGTGTAAGAAAGTGGTCCAGGTTCATTTTTCTGCATGTCACTGTCCAGTTTACCTAGCACCACTTGCTGAAGAAACTCTCTCTGTTCCATTGGATATTCTTTCCAGTGAAAGAGACACACTAAGAGACACTGGTAGTGCCTGCACACAGAGGGAAGGTCCTATGAGGACGTAGTGAGAAGGCAACCTCAAGGTGATGTGCATGCTGAGGAGAGAAACCTCAGAAGGAACCAAACCTGTCGACATGTTAAGTTTTGACTTCTAGCCTTCAGAACTGTGAGAAAACTAATTTCTATTTTTCAAGCAACCCAGTCTATGGTGTTTTGTTATGGCTGTCCTAGGAGACTAATACAGTGGGCAAACGAGGGAGAAAATGACCAGTGTGGTTTGATAGGAAATGTATCTCATTGTGCTCAGCCAATTTTNATGCTTCACATCTTTTCTGTGTGATGTATGGGCGCGAGTGCAAGTTACGGAGCTCCTTACTTCTCCGCCATCTTGCCCTCTCTCCGAAAGCTAATATTTTAAAAGGAATTCTAAATAAAGCATACGCTTTAGTAGCAATGTATTGATATTGGTTCCTTAACTGTAACAAATGAGCCATAGTAATGTAAGATGTTAATAATAGGTAAAACTGGGTGTGGTGTATATGGGAATCTTACATACTGTCTTCATAACCTTCTATAAATCTCAATGTATCCTAAAATTAAACGTTTACTAAAAGCAAACAATGACAAAATAAAAAGATTTCAACAATAGTTAATTTCAAACAAGATCACACAAATCCATCATCAGAAAGTTTAAATCTGCCTTGAAATACTGCTTTATCTATTATGAAGCATGCTTTAACTACTATTTTAGGGCATTGTGTCTTTAGTAGAAAGCAAAGTATTTCTGCATTTACCAAATTCTTTGAAAAGAATATTTATTTTCTTTATGCAAAGTGCCAAATATGCTGAATTTAGTATGCTAACTCGTGTACATCTACCTAGAACATCTTTTCCCCCAAGTGTCCAACACAACTTCATTTGGCCTGGCAGGAATCGCACCTACACCCAGGTGTTCACAGATTGTTGTTAGTGACTATGGTTTTCAGTGCCATTTTTGACAGGGACTCTTGCTGCCTTTAATTTTATGCCTCCTACCATGTCTACCTTAGTAATTAATTCACCTGATCTTTTACTAACTAAAAAAAAATATTTTTGCATTCTTACAATCTTTTTAACAATATATGCAACCCATATGTTAAGAATCCCATCTTTTCCCTATACAAAATTCCAGTAACATCAAGAAGAGAGTCTATTTCATATAACTACTTTTCTTGTACTTAAATAAAAAGTTACTTTTCCTTCTGCCTCCAGTACTGTTCTCTACAGGTGCAGAGAAACGAATACTGACTTTGTTTCTAAGTGGCAGGAAGCATGGTCTCATTGCAGTATTTCCATTAATGAAAATACTTTTATGAGCCATTGTCAAATCAGAGCTTTCTCCCACTTAAGAAATCACCCGGCAAGGATACTGCAGAAATAGCTTTTGTGCCCATGGACTTGAAAATTTTATCATACTCTTCACTTGGCATTTGTATTTAATTGTGTCTTGCTTTGAATTAAAAAAAAAAAAAAAACATTTATGCTTTCTTAAGGATAATAAAAAAAAGGGAAATAAGAAGAAACCTGACTGGGCAAAAGATAGTCATTTGCTTTTAGTGGCTATTTGTCATATTTGTTGCTCACTTTAATTAACATCTGATTACTACAGGACAAAAATAAAAGCCTACCAATAATAATAGTATTATTATTTGATAGACTTTGTTTATTCTTTGGAAAAAAATGGTTCATGCTGGCAAGTTTGAATTATTGTAGGTATAGAATTTTATTTTTCTAGGTTCAATAATTTAATGTGATTAGCCTTTTGGAAAATGAAGATAATATTTCAGTAGCTCAAAAACATGATCTGTATATATGTATTACACTTACAGTTTAGTTAGGAAACTAATGAGGTGCAATTGGCAATCTGATTGGTGAGGAACTGGTACAGTAAATTTCTATTAAGCAGACTTGAGTGTTTCTCTTCTGGCTCTGGATTCATCCAACCTCAGAATATAGGAATTATTACATTGGACACCTGCCATCCTGGTCCTTAGAAACCATCCTTCTGTAAAACCACCAAATTAATTATAGTTCAGAGTAAGGGAGTACTGGAAGATTCAACTACTTGCGAATTTACCTTAGAAGGGCAAGATATGAAATAAATTAAATATGGCTATTAATTAGATGTAAGTGAACTAATTAACAGAAATAAAGCTTGATGTATAGAATAATTTATTTAGCAAGAATTTATAGTTTTATAAAGGTGAACACATATATACCCATATTTGTAGTATGGTATTCAGTTTTGCTGGTGAATGGCAGAAATACTCACTTCCAATATCATTAACTTTGCTTTGGAAATCAGAAATATTTGTCACCTTTCTATACAGTTCACAAACTTGTTGATGTAGTTATAGCTCTAGCGCATGCACACACACACACACACACACACACGCACACACACATACACACACACTCACGTTTAGTGCCAGTACACCTCTCATGGTTCAAAGCAAACTCATACCTTAAAGCACTTTCTATACTTCCCTTCCAACTGTCTGAGTCTTGTTCTCACAAACATCATAAATTCTAATGATAATCTTATCAAATGCAGAGTTTGTGTTGAGAGTGAATCAACAATCTAATTGGCGGTTGTGAATAAACCAACATTTTATTGTTAGATTTCATTTTGGTATCGTTGAACTAAGTTCCGTTATTTATAAAACATTAGATTTTAAATCTAGTCAATAAAAAACCTAAGACAGATTTTTATTTTCTTGTTAAAAGCCATCAAGTTTGTTTAGATAGTAAAGCTTGAATCAGAAATACCAGTAAATGTGCCAGTATTTACTTACTAATGAAACAAAAAAATGACAAAAACAGAATTAACCCAGCTGCCATATACCAGAAACTCTGTAAAGTGGCTTACCATTATTATTGTAGTTTATCCTCTTAAAAATTCTCTAAGTTACTATTGCTGCAATTTTTAGTGATGAAGATTAGAGATCAAGAAGTTTTGAGATTTGCCCAAAGATACAAATACAGTGAGGGCTGAGATTGATTTTGAACCTAGGCCATGCCTTTTATATTTTGCTGGACTACAATTTAATTACCTGTGTGAATGAGCAATGCTTTCCATGGAAAATATAGAAAACTGATTAAAAGGGTGTGAAAATTAATTTGAAGTGAAATGAAATTCACTATTAAAGAACAATGTTGGATTATAATTTCTACAGTGTGAAGTAACTCAATACTTCAGTTATTCCATAATAAACTTTTCCCCAAATGACTACTGCTATAGAAAAAGAAAGAACTCTCTCCTTTAGAAATTTTGATATGGAAAATTAAAATATTATCAGAAAAAAATATTTTTTTTCTACTAGATGCTCTATATTAGATATAATTATGTATCTATTATGTACATTAGTAGTGGAATGTTTGTGTGTGTAGTGGTTGCTTAGATCACTAACTGCTTGAAATGGGAGCAGGTAAATTAGAAGAGGAAGTAGCAGAGAAGTTCAATTAAAGGCAAACTGAGCCATCTGAAGATCAATCCAAAATGAAGGCTAAGAGCTCTGAGTAGATAATGTAAATCAATAGAATATATGATTGGACTGCAAAAGGTGTGATTTTTCAAGCTGCTTTTTAGGAAACTATCTATTGTGTAAGTTAATAACCCTGAGTATATTTCTAAGAAGTTTGTAGGTGGCATATTCTTGAGTTCCCCTAATCACCATGCCAATTTCTATCCCACATGTCCAACATCAGAGTGTATACACTTTCATTCCACATTATAGATTCCAGCAAACTTTGGAGCACCTACTATGGGCAAAGTTAAATGCTTGGTGTTGCTAATACATTGGTGGACATTTAGCAGGGTGACTATTAGCCCATAGCTGACAGTCATGCACAGCCCAATGTTGAGTGAATGGTTAGAAACCCCAGAACTGATTGTCAATATACCAAGTATTACTACAGCTCAAATGCTAGGTGCTATAGGGGTCCTGCCTCACCAGTCATGGAGGATGTATGAATTTAAGTTATACCTTTGCTATAATCTAAAAGATGATAGAGAAGAAACTACTCTTCATCTCTAATCCATGCTTTGTGCTTTTACAGAAATTCATTTCAGACCTAATAGCTGTTACTTAAGAAAGCCATCTCTCAAAAACTGTCAGAAAATGAGCTTGGATTTCTAGGTTTTATATACTCCGATTATTTCAGCTCTGTGTTCTACTGGGAGGGCTTTTGTTTCCTCGTCTGTAAAATAAGGATAATTGCCCTTATCTTATAATTTGGTGTGAGAATTTAAGGAGCATATGTGAAATTCATGCAACACACATAAATGTCAGCACAAATTATTAGGCTACATCTCTATAATATGACTAATTTTCAGTGTTTAGTTGAAGAGATTGATTAGTTGATTAGGTCAATGATTTATGAAGAATTAGAGAGCCTCAAACATAGGAGACTTACATTCACACAAACATACACACTCACATAGGTTAATTTTATTTTGAATGTGTAATCTTAAAATTATTAAATTAACTAAAATTCACAAGACCTCCAACTTTGATAATCCTTACAGAAACTGAAATCACCTTATTTTCATTAGTAAAGCAAAACTTTTATATTTTTTTATTGAAGTGCATTGTAGAAGGCATTTTGTCATTATTATTTAATATGGTTTTTAGAAAATGAAATATTCATCATCTTCTTTAGACTGTAGTTAAGGCCTTGAGTGAAAAAGGATACATGTGGATACGTGAATAAATATTCCAAATATCAGGTTCCTAAAACAGTAATATTCTAAGTAACTGAACAGGAATGTTCTAAGTGGTGGAACATTTGAAAGTCTATCAGTTTTCCTTCCATTTAATAGACTTTTATAGCTCCAGAAAAATATATACATTTGAAGGATGACATATGCTATTCAAAAATCTGGATCTCAGAAAAGAATGTGAATCCTCTTCTCTAGCAAGGCATCTTAGCCTGGGGCAGATTATTGATCTAAGTTGTGTCCATGGATGGCTCTGTGCACTATTACAAATCATAGAATACATGATAGGTATGTATACATGTATATTTTGTGCATGTCAGCTTTCATCAGATTCTAATACAGCATGACTTAAGATGGTTAAGAACAACTGTCATGGAAGACATTTTCACAGTTGCATCCAACTAAATGAGATTGTTTGCCATAATGCTTTTTCTTTTGCCTTTATTTCTTCAGATCCATGATATTCTTCATCAATACCTTTCAAATTCAGAACTTCAAGATCATTTCACTGGAAAGAATTCATAAATCTCTCTCTCAAGTTTCAAGTTTTCTCTCGAGCATCATCTAGTGGATAAACATTACCAACTGGATTAGACTCAATTGTTCTAACACTCGATAGCTCATTTTCTCTTTCAGACATGCATCCTTCATTCTTACTAATGGAAAAGAATCCTAAATAATTCATCATGGTGCTTTTCACACAGTTATTGAAATAACTAGTCTTTCTTTAGTTGGGGGGTTGTTCATTTATGAACAATAAAAATTTAGAGATAAAATTTTGTTGACAATACTGAGAAACAATGCTTGAAATAGATTTATCATGATGTGACCTGAACGAAGACAAGTTTATACTTGTGGCTGGTACTTGGCTAACACAAGAAACACACAACAACCAGTAATATTTGTTACACACATTTTTTTAGGATTCAAGCGATACGGGGACTGCACATAGTTTTCAATACCATAGAAATTTCCAGTCTAACCCAGACATGATCCCATGCCAATAGCAGATATACAAAAGAAGTATAAATGGGCAAGTTTACTGTGAAGTCACTGCCAAGGTCAATGTTTTTATTGCCCAATTGACTGGAACAATTAACACAGTCATTAGTTTCTATGTGGTAGGGCTCAATGACAACACAAGATTGCAGGGAGGGTTTTAGTTGGAACCATCAGTGCAATTAATACACCACAACACGTTATGCTACTGTTAGAATAGATGCCTCCAAATCTCAGGAAATTGACAGACTTGATGGAGATTTATCTTTCTGCTATCAAAGTCACTCATGAATACAACCTAACAGTGGCTCCATCTCTATTCCAGATGATTTGCAACGTTGTTTTCAAAAGAAAATGATTGAAAAACAATCTAAATTCCCACATGATGGGACTGGTTAACTGAAATATGTTGTATGTATTTCATTGAATAGTATGTAGTTGCAAAATTAATTAGGAAAAAATGTGCAAATATGCAAATAAATGTAAGATACATATTTCAGAAAGACATATAAAAGGATGAAAACTATGTTAGCCCTCTAATAAGAAAGGGGGATAAAAAGAATATACACATATATACATGTGTGCATATTGGTTGGTGGGTGTTTATAATTCTTCTAGAGGTATAAACAAAAAAGGAAAACTAGTGGTATGGGAATAAGTTGGAAGAAAACCAGGAGTCAAAGGAAGTCTTTTCAGAGCATATCTTTTTATCCTTTTAAAAAAGTTTTTATTTTAATTCTATTTAGTTAACATACAGTGTTATATTAGTTTCAGATGTACAATATTCAATGTTCAACTACTTGTAAACATCATCTGGTAATCATCACAAGTGCCTTCCTTAATCCCCATCCCCTATTTCACCCATTCCCCATCATCTTATTATGCTTTTTGGAGTTTGAACCATATAGTTTTATTAGTTATTGATAAGTAAATAAAAATAATCATCATAAAGAGGAAAAACAAAACAAAACAGCACAGATGTTGCCAGATATCTGTGTTGTAGTCCTGACCTACTTCTTACTGATGGCAGTTCAATTAATTTACATAACTTCCATAAACTAGGATTTTCACCTGTAAAGGTATGGAAAAACAATACCTCCCCCACGCAATTGCTGTGCAAATTAAATGGGATATAATAAGCTGATATTTGACACATAGTAGATGCTTAATGAGTTTAATATTTTTGCTGCCACTGTTGTTCATTTCATCATTTAATCAAAAGAAATAAACTGTAAAATAGCTAAGGTACAAGTCAAGTTAGATTTCCACTGAGAATGCTATTCTGGTGGAACACTAGAAAACTATTTATTTTACCTGTAATAGAACCTTTGCTCTCTTTCTGATATCTTCCTTTTTTAATACTTTCGAAAGTCCAAAATCAACTATTAAAATGTAGCATATAAATAAGGTACCTGTATTATTTAATATCATACTAGAATTTTTGGTTACTCCTTCCTTATATTAGCTGTTTGCGACAGATGAATTTGAGAAATTTCTCTGTGTAGAAAATTTAGTTGGATGATATTAGGTTTTCTAGGGGTGGGAATTAGGACTTTTTGTTTGCTTATTTGTTTTTATTTTGTGTGTGTTTTTATCTTTTTTTGATGTTGGTAGTTTCAGATGTTGCAGGTATTAGAATAGATAATATTATGGTGACTTCTCTGAAGAGAAGTACTCAACCTTTTATATGAACAGATACATTGTCTTTTCATTTTGAAGGTTGTGCTTTGGGGATCTTATTTAATAGTTTGGGGATAGTTGTTGGTTTTTAATAGTGTTTAAATAGCTTTTTGTTTGCTGTTTGTCTCTTTTAGAAAATAAAAGTATCTTTTCCTCTATTCAAAAAATTGAACATAGACTGAGTATTAAATGACATCAAGGTATTAATATTATTTTTATTAATATCAGTTTGAATATCATAAATATTATAAAATATTCATAATTTTAGGGATGCCTACTAACGTTTTAATGAGGACAAGAAGTGAATAGGATTGCTTATAGTATATCAATTCAACTTCAAAAAAAACCACAGAAAAATAAGTGTGGTAAATTCTTTTTATTTATTTACTTTAAGTAGGCTCCATACCTAAAGTGTGTAAATTCTTGGTAATTTTTGAATCTGAGTGACATATTTGTAATTTTAAGGAAATTTTAAAATTTTCATAATTCCATTTAAAAAGTCTAGACAAATTCTGTTCTCAGATTAGTTTATATGTGTTATTATCTGCCCTTCAAAACACCTAACCTTGAACATTTACCCAGCGTTTTAGGGTGTTATGCCCGAATCACGAGTCCCCTGAGACCTCCAAGGAGCCGACACCGATGCAAGTACAAAAGGGCCTTTATTACAAGCTCGAGCAGGGCCTCACCCATCAACTGGCACAGCAGCAGCAGGGTGAAGCCCTGAACAAAAGCGAGTAGGGTTTTTATGGGGTAAGGGACGGGGGTGTTACAGTGCACTCATTGTATGCAGAGCGTCATCACATAAACACCAATCATAATTGTACAGCACCCCTGGCAACAGTTTTGACCATTCAGTATCTGTGAGGTGTTCGTTACTTTTGGCGGGACCCAATCATGACCTTTGAGAATCCTTTGAAAATGACCAATTATTAGGTGAGTTTAAAGGGCCCACGTGGGGTTCAGGCAAGTGGTGGGTGATTGGCTAGTTTGTACAAAGTAGTTATCTGTAGTCCCCAGACCCTGACTCAGACCACAGGAATGTTACTCCTATCTTTCTTAGCTTCTTTTGATTGGCTGACCTGAGGGTGGTCTGAGGGTGGCTTCAGCTGAAGTTTTTCCTGGAACTGGGGCTACGTGCAGCCCAAGGTTGCTCTTAATGGAGGCCTTAATCTCAAAATGACATTACTTAGTCCCTTCAAGGGGTGTTATTTATGCAAGAAAGCCATCTTCAAACCTCCAATGCTCAGAATCTACTTAACAGAAAAATTTTCAGTTCCAAACATATTCTTATTTCATGTTGAGCTTTCGTATTTTACAAAGAAGAGCTCTGGGTCAGATCATATTTACTCTGTTTTTTTGTTTTGTTTTGTTTTGTTTTTTGTTTTTGTTTTGGTCTTCTGGCTAAAGACTGACATAAGGGAAGAATGGAGGCAATTAACCAATTCTTGCAGCCGAAAGACATTTCATGCATAATCATCCCTAGTCTCACTGTTATTTATCTTGTTAAGAGTAAAATAAACATGGTGTAAACAATGAAAAGAGTTTTACACTTACTTTTTAAATATGAAACAGTGCCATGTAGAGCGTAAGCTAAGAAACTTCAGCTAACAGTGTATATCCGTCAAGGAAGAATTCATTGCTTATTAATCACAAACTGGATTTTATAATGGTTTATACTTGTTTCAAAGTCTTATTTTTCCAACCCCTGAATGAGCAGTGATTTTTCTTAATTAAATGGGATTTCTTCCACTATGCCTCAGAATACTCACCAAGATTTATTCTTCTTATTTTTATCCATGTGGCAAAAGTAATGTAAATAACACATATAAAAACTTTCCTTTGGCCACACTTAAAATTATAACTGAAAAAGTCCTCCCTGTATTAATGTATTCCAGCCACTTGAAATGATAATGCTCCTCTGATGTTGTATATCTGATCTAACCTTTTGTCTTTGTCAGGAAAGGACAGATTTTTCATGGAGATATCTGAGTTTAAATGAATGCAGTTTGTCTTCTTAACAGTCAGGTCAGGGAATTGTGGCATGGTATGTGTTGTATTTTGGCATAGGCACATGCCACTTGAAATGAAGTGGTTTGTTCATAAAGCAATGAGAATACTAGCTAAATCTGTGTCCCTAAATGAAAACAGAAAAGTCAAATAAAGGTTTTAATTTAAACAAAAAAAAAATCCCAACTTTCAGTGTTGTTGGGTTTTTGACTGTTGCTGATTTGCTTCGCCATTGTCCATTAGTCACGGGAAGCATTAAAGCCTTTCTGGAATTTAATTTCATCACTGATAGAATCAGCTGTTGTTTGTCCTTAAGCATGCTTCTCTTGGTCCTCTGATTAGTAATAATCCTTAATATTATTATTACTAAAATCTTAGTTTGATAGAAAACTACCTACTTAAAACTTGAAGCTGTAAGTTGAACTCTTACAAGTTCAAGAGGACCACTTAGTTCTTTTATTTGTAGCTTCTGAATAAGAGGTAGTAAATATCCCTTTAAACTCAATGAGAATTCCTGAAACAAACCTATACTCTTTTCCCAGAGAACAAAACCTAAAAGTTTATTATTTTTCTAGAAGTATATTGTCCTTCCTATTCAGATTTCTCTTCAGTTAACATCAGAATATCTTGATGTTTGTCATATTCACTTATCACTATAAAAGTAAAGTAAAATATTGTTTCACTAACATAACATTTGAGAGGAGTTATTAGTATTTAAAGCATTTTTCTTAAGCTATTCATCTATGAGAGTATGATTCATATTATATCTTCAGACTAGTATATCATTTTCTTTTATAGCAGTTAGTCATTTTATAGCTGTCATTGAAAATTAAAGCACTTGACTTTATTTTTAACAAGAAGAAAAATGACTTGACATGGCATATATCCTTTATTATATAAAATGTCTACATAATTGTTTGGAACATAAACATACATCAGTCATCAATAGTTATCCTGTGCACACCTGGGAAGGTAATGATACATGGGATTCTAGTAATTGCATCTTGCATTGTTATACTTGATTAACAAATGATTATTCTTGTACTATATGTTCTTTTAAGGCTCTTTTACTTCCTTTCCCTTTAATTTTACTGTCATGAAGGTTAAAGCTTGGAGCTACAACAAAAAAGAATTCCATTATGCAAGAAAAAAATAATTTTCTTATTCTTTAAGTGAGGTAATCATTTAAGAAATTTTAGGATATTTTCCCCAACAAAAGCATTTTTGGGCCTAAGTTAAAAGTTTAAATGTTAATAAAGAAAAACCACCACAAATGAATAAAATGAAGTAACATTTATGTAAACAGATTGCCTAACATCAGATTTAGATTGTCATATACTCAGCTTTGGAACACATATCATCTTGTAATGTTTGATGTTCTGAAATACAAATATTGGGAATCTCTTTATAATCACCAAATTCTTGCCGACCTAGAATGGTAAGAAAAAGGACTTTTCTGTTTGAGTATTCAGATTAAAATGGATTTATTCTTTTAACTATGAAAGTATTATAAAATACAAAGTATGTCACATCTAGTTTCATTTTCTTTGGCAATTAAAAATATAATCAGCTATATATATATGTTGTATATACATATATATGTATATATATAACATATATATATACAACATATATATATATATAGTTTATCTTTCTGAACATTTTTACAAAAAAATTTCTGCTAAGCTTTTTAGTTGTTGATATTAGGTAAATAGGACATTGCTCTTGTAATAATTATTCCATGTATGATTACTATTCATGCCACACCTTGATACAATAATACAGTCTTAGGAAATGGCAGAGACCTTATGGATCATCTAATGCAATTACTATTCTGTTAACATGACCCACTTTAAAGTATTCTCAGTGGTTTGCCGGCCAAAGACACAACACCTGAAGTGATAATAAGTCTCTGTCTTCTGAGGGGACACGCATAGTCCCTCACTGCAGTTCAGGTTACTGTAAGCGTCTTCCCTATGGAAGGTGAAACACTTCCTCCTTCTGGCTTCAACATAGTGGTCCTTTCATTTTATCTCCCTACAGACTACGTTCTAATCCTCCACATGGCAGGACTAATCCTCCAGATGGCATGCCATCTCATTCCTTCTCCCGACCACTCTGGGAGGGTGGCCTGAGTGTCACCATTCTCTGGCTGATGATATGGAGAAGCAGAGATGTCAGATCAATTAATCAAGCTACACAGCTGGGATTATGCTTCTGTCAGTTTAATTTCCATCTAATCTTCTTTTCAAGACACTTGTATTTTTCATTTTCCTTAATTTGAATGCAGCCAACAAGTCCCCAGTGAGATTCTGTATTCAGGGTTCAGTGGGTCTTATGGTATGGTTTTGGTTTCATTGTCACCCTGGCCAAGTTCCTCTAAATAGTTTCTGTTGGTCTCCTGCTTGATTTACATCCCTTTATTTCCTTCTTCATGCTTTCTTCTAGCCTTCCTATAAATATTGGTGGAGCATCTATTTCTTGCTAGGCAGGAGGCATTAAATAATAGTAAATAAGACTTACATGGCCCTTGCCTTCAGAGAGCTTACAATTTAGTGAATAATGTAAACATTTTTAAAAAATGGGCATTATAAGGACAGTGAAGAAAATATACTCAACACTGGGAATAATGGGGAGTTTGTACATTTGGGCAAAGGAGCACAAGACTTTCTTGAATAAGTAATATTTCTTCATTCTTCAGCTTTAACTTAAAAGTTCATTAATATCCTTAACATCTCCACCCCCTTCCCTTTTTAATATCTCTCTTTTAAAATCTCCTTTAGGATGATTTTTCCCAGTTACCAGTCCTCCCTCTCTTTGTCTCCATTTCTATATCTGATTATGTTGCAACTGAATTAGGTTGGGCTTAATGCATTGTTTACATTAACAAAAACTATTTACCTGTACCGTACCTCTGACACAAAATACATTGAAGGTAAACTTTGGCATTTGCTTTGGCATTTGCTCTTCCAGTATAGCATAAGCTCCATGAAAAGGCCTTCTTTATTCATATTTATAAGTGCAAGTGTTGATATGGTGGTCGATGTATAGGATGTGCTCAATAAATGCATTCTTGAACTGAAATAATAATCTTTAGCTAAGGTCCTTCAGACATAGCCAAACAAACCATTTTTCTTACGTGTTTTGCCATATTTTTATTCAATTGCTCAGTCCACAATTACTGACCATTTAACATAAGCCAAGTACAGAGGTAGGCACTGAACATGATTATTAAAATTATTGTTACCATTGAACTTTGTCATTTGAACTTAGTCATTTTTTGGGTCTGCCGGTCTATAAACATTCAAAACTCATCATTGGCTAATCGTATTTTAGAACATAATCTCATTGTAATCATGTTACTTTATAAAATAACTGCTCAACTTCCATGGATCAAAATTCTACAATTCCTGATTTTGTCCTGGATTTCCCATAGGAACCCTCAATACAGATCATGAAAATAAATAAAGAAGGAAAAATGAGGAGTGTGAAAGAGAGGGAAAGATCAAGTTTGAAGGTTATAAGAGAAATATAACACATACACAAAACAGCTATACCTTTTCAATTTCCTTTTGATTGTCTTTATTATAAGGTTACGTTTTATGGGTATGAATATACAGAATAAGAAATGGAGACTTGTATTATCTCTTATGAAGTTTCCCCAAAGCTGCACTAGGGTTCTCTTTTAGAACTAGGTCTGAGGTTTTCCCTGTTGAGAATATGACTGTTCTCATTAAGTATTCCCCACCACCAATGCACATGCTAAACATAACTTCAGAAAATGAATCAAGGAGACTTCTAATGTGGGGTTTTAATCAATGGCCACCTCATTAATAAAATATCATGGTAGTAGTGGGGTAGTAGAGCCCACTTCAAGCATAAACCCTAAGGAGAGCAGGTCGTGGAGGCCGAGGGACCTGGACTGACTTGCTGCAAGTGCCATCCAAGAGTTGGCTGCTAGGCGGGGCTGCAGACGGAGGGGCAGGGCTCCAGCCTCCTGGCCCCGCCCTGAGGGGGCACCCTGGTGCCGCCAGGCAGGGCCTGAGCTTTAGCCACTGAGACTTGTTTCTCTGGAACCTCACCGCAGGCTGGCCGGCCTGACCTCGGGCCCCATCGTGCTGCTGTCCATGGATGTGACCCTGCTCCCCCTAACCCCGTCCCCTGGACCACTCTTCCTTGGGGCAGCCCCTCACCCATTCACTCTGCCCCCTGCCCACCAGAGCAGGACCCTGCCTGACCAGGAGACTGGGCTGTGGGGACAGCGGGCAGCCTGCATGCCTCTCCTCCCGCCCCTCTTACACGTCCCCTCAACAAGTATTTATTGAGAAAAAAAAAAAAAGTCTGGCCCTGCAGACTTGGTATCCAACTCACTTTTATTTGGGTTTTATACATTTGCCTAACTTGTCCCTTCTTTGTATATATCCTGTGCGACAAACTAGTTTCCTCCTCCTCAAACCCCACTTTTCTTTCTTAAATAGTTTATTGTCAAGTTGGTTTCCATATAACACCCAGTGCTCATCCCCACAAGTGCCCTCCTCGATGCCCATCACCCCTCTTCCCCTCTCCCCCACCCCCATTAACCCTCAGTTTGTTCTCAGCATTCAAGAGTCTCTCGTGGTCAAACCCCACTTTTAAAATAAATGTCTCATGGCTGAGTCTCCTGGGTGGCTCAGTCAGCTCAGTGTCTGACTCTTCATTTGGGCTCAGGTCATGATCTCATGGATTATGAGTTCCAGTTCTGAGCTGGGGATTCTCTCTCTCTCTCTCTCTCTCTCCGGTCATGATCTCATGGATTATGAGTTCCAGTTCTGAGCTGGGGATTCTCTCTCTCTCTCTCTCTCTCTGCCCTTTCCTCACTCATGCACTCACTCACTCTCTCTCTCTCAAAATAAATACACTTTAAAAAATATTAAAAAATAAAATGTGTCTCATGGTGTTGAATAAACAAAACAATACAGTACAATAAATATAAGTCTTTTTTTCTCTCTCTCCATAGCTGTTTATTGATGAGATAGCAAAACTAGTGAGATGGGAATGTATAGGTAGTTAGACCATTGGACACAAGTATACCTCCATGAGAGTTTTATGAGAAATGAAAACCTGCAGTTTCTTAGCCAATAGTTGGGGCTTGCATTCTATGTAAAATGAATATTCATTTATGGATGAAAAGAGCTACTTCTAGCAAATAATCATGTTTAATGGAAAACCTATGTTACAACATCCTAAATTTTGAATGTTATTTACTAGAAAACACAGGATTTAAGTGATTAAATAGATTCCCTCAGAACAAAAGAATTGAATATTCTAATGGAAGAGTAAGCATTTTGTTTGTTTTATTTTTTGTTTGTCCTTGGTTTGGTATATTTGACACATTTTCTCAAATTATTATCTAAGTAATAATGGCCAGGGATGTTTCATGTGATAAATTGGTAAAATAGTCAATCCTGGGGAACGTAGTTAATGAAAAATTTTGTGAGCAAGACACTATGTAGTAGAGTTTAATATGTATAAATTTAATCTTATACTTGGAAATATAACATCAGGACCAAGAGATTGGGCTTATTAATATGGTATAACTCTATTTAGCAAATGTTAGTTTGCTGAACACTGATACCACTGGTAAAATTAATAAGTAGAAACAGTATATCCAACAAAATCCAAATGTATGAAGTATTAAAATTTATAAAATTTGATAAAGATATAGTACAATATTAAAAGTTGGAAGAAAAAGAAACTGGATAATTTTAAATACGTGGCATGGCATTGTTCTTATATGAGCTATAGGAGAACATGTTAGCAGTATTAAATAGTTCATGATGCCTTGAAGGCTATGCTCAAGAAGGATGAGTTCTCTGAAAGAGAAATACCTTATTTATCTCTCAAAATTTTGAGATTTCAGATATTGAATTTCAAAGCTATCTAGTGACAAGCCCATATACTAGTATTGACTACCAGCAATGAAATGAACAGTTTTACAATATATTGAAGACATAAGAGTGATAAATGTGATGTTTTCCTTATTTGCTATCCAGTCAACACAATAATTCTTTCTCACGCTAGAGGTTTTAATAAAATTCACAGTAGAATATTGAATGCCTTTTTTTTTTAATTTTTTTTTAATGTTTTATTTATTTCTAGGAGAGAGAGAGAGAGACAACGTGAGCAGGGGAGGGTCAGAGAGAGGGAGTCACAGACTGAAACAGGCTCCAGGCTCTGAGCTGGCAGTCAGCACAGAGCCCGACGCGGGGCTCGAACCCACGAACCGCGAGATCATGACCTAAGCGAAAGTCGGACGCTTAACCGACTAAGCCACCCAGGCGCCCCTATTGAATGCCTTTTAAACGTCAGGCATTTTTCTAGATGTTGAGGGAACAAACGTGATGGAGACATCTATCTAGCCATTATGGAACATGTGTTTAAGAAAGACAAAGAACAATTAAATAAATAAAATAATAAGTTATATAAGAATAAAACTTAAAATGGTGTGACAAAAGATAGGATATGCATGGTCTATGAGGTCTTGTATCAAGTTAATCAGATCATTTTTTTGTGACCTATAAGGCACACGTGCATGTGCTCTCTCTCTCTCTCTCTTTCTCTCTATGTATATATGTATGTATATTCATACATATGTATATATGTATATATATGTATGTATGTATACATATATGTATATATGTATATATATGTATGTATATATACATATATGTATATATGTATATATGTATATATATATGTATATATATATACATATGATTAAACATTTTGACGATAGTAGAAGTGGTTATTCCCATTTAATTGGGGATTATGAGCACCAATTTGGGAGGAGTTTCCATGTTTCTCCAAATATATGATTGAGGCACCTAAATATGTATTGATGTATTGAAATATGATATTGATGATATTGATGTATTGATGTATGAAAAGCAAAACAAAACAACAACAGAAGTCCAATTTTAGAAAAAAGAAACATACCTTATACAAATCAATTCATACATTTTGTTTTCTAGAATGACTCCTTTTTCACTCC
>NW_027529634.1:915495-1071476 GCF_008692635.1 Crocuta crocuta
GGCATTTCTTTTTAGTACTCCACTCTTAAGTGTTTTATTATTTTTTTAAAAAATATGTTTTATTTATTTTTAAGAAAAAAAAAAAGAGACAGAGCGTGAGCAGGGGAGGACAGAAAGAGAGGGAGACACAGAATCCAAAGCAGGCTCCAGGCTCTGAATTAGCTGTCAGCACAGAGCCCAATGTAGGGCTCAATCCCATGAACCACGGATTATGACCGTGGTCGTACATTTGACTGAGCCACACAGGCACCCCAGCGTTTTGTTATTTTTTAAAAAAAGCAATATCCACTAGACTCTAAACAGACCAAGTGAGGAAATGTTTTTTATAAATCAGAAAGGACCTATGCCGTTTTGTTTGTTTTTTGTTGTACTCGTTGTTAAGAGAGAAAATGGCTTCATTCTTAGAAATACAATAAAACCTTGGTTTATGAGCATAATTTACTCCAGAAAAATTCTTCTAATCCAAAGCACTTGTATATCATAGCATATTTCCCCATAAAAAATAATGAAAACTCAGATGATTCATTCCACAACTTAAAAAATAGTCATATAAAATGATTACAATACTGCAATATAATACAAAAGGATAAAGAAAATACAAAATATAAAGAAAAATAAATTAACCTTTGTTTATTGAAAACCTTCATGGCTAGTGTGAGGGAGACAAGATAGAGGAGAGTTATAGTGTAGGGTGACTTTCACTATCACTAATTGAATCACTGCTATCTGTTGGCTCAGTGGAATCTTTTTCTTTCCCTGCAACTTTAACAAGGAACCTATTCAAATGACACTTGTTTTTGCCTCCTTTTGAGGATTTCATGGAAATGTAACATTGTATTACTGTTAAACAGATTTATCACTCGCACTACTATAGCCTTATCCAGATGCTGCTTTTCTCCAAAATTTTTCTACAAGATTTTACATATATATTTCCCTAATCTCATCTTAAGTGAGAGGTTCCTTCACCTTTTTCTCCTCCTCATCTATAGATGAGATGCAGGTATAGATTTCTTATAAAATCTTGTAATTTTGGCCACTTACATACCTCATTCACACTTCTCGATGATGTCCTTCTTAACTTCCACCATAATCATCTCCTTCCTCTTAATACCTTTTATTTTCAACCTCTTTCTATATGGGAGCCATTGTATACACTCGCACAGATGGTGACTACAGTACAGTATTAACAAATTCTTGTCATCTACTGTATTAAATGTAACTGGCAATAAGGTTGCAGAAGAAAGGGTCTGTATCTGCAGGCAGCCTGATGTAGAATGAAGCAAAGTATTCCTAAGCTTATTCTTGTATGGAAAAACACAAGACTGTCCATAGGTGCTTTGAAGTGACAAAAAATACACTAGTGCCAGTTGTGGGCACCTTCCAACATTCTGAGAAATCACTGATTTCTGCCAAACACTGTGGCCTGAGACCAACTACCTGAGCATGGGAGATGATCACCCATAATCCTCTCTATAGAGATAGAGAGAAAGAACCATTGACTCCGTTGTGATCATGTGGGGCTCGGCGTCACATACTACTCATTGCAAGACATCGCTTGTATATCAAGTTAAAATTTATTAGAAATGTTCGCTCTGTCTTGTGGATCACTCGTAGAAAAAGTTACTCTCAATCCAAGGTTTTACTATATTAAGTTTGGAATGAAAAGAGACGATTCATGAAAGTTGAAGAGGAGCAGGATAAGTCAAACAGGACCAGATAAGGATTCTAAAGTTAAAGGTTTAGTTTTGGAAGTTATCCATACATATGTGTGTATATGTATATCAATTAAAAAAAAGACTCAGTTTTGTATGACTATTAAAAAGGAAAGTCTGGGTGATTTAGTCATTTAAGTGTTGAACTCCTGATTTCGGTTCAGGTCATGATTTCATGGTTCAGTTCATGTGATAGAGCCTTGCATTGCAGTCTGTGCTGACAGCGTGGAGCCTGTGTGGGATTCTCTCTCTGTCCCCTCTCTGCTTGCATTCTCTTACTTTCTCTCTCTCAAAATACATAAATAAACTTTAAAAAAAGGGGTGGTGGAGTCTGAGAGTGAGAGTTGGCAGACTTCAGGGGAATTAGTGGTGGGTAGATTATAAGATGAAGACAGAGTTCATGGAGATCACTTTTCAGAGAAGCCTGGTGGTAGAGACCAGGATTCCAGTGATGGAATGGCATGGCTCACCATGTTGCATCTGTTTTAGACATATATTTTAAAACATTTTTAACATCACCAAAATTGGATACACCATAAGATTGATGATATCTTATCATTATAATAGATTTTTAAAATCAAATATAAAGTGATAGTGGCTTGATATTGGTGGACTTTTTTAGATTTGGTTGAACAACTATTCCTCCTGTGATTGAGAAGCATACCTCCTTGGGAAACTTTGAGCAAGATAATTAACCTTCAAGAGCCTGAGAATCTCTGTTTGAAATGGGAATAGTATAAAAATAACTCATCTCCAAGAACCTGAGAGTCTCTGTGTTTAAAATGGAAATAATATAAAAGTAACTTGTGGAATTATAGTGGCCAAGTAAGATAAATTATGTAAAAGTGCTTTGTGAAATGCAAAGGGTTACAAACATATAGAGATGCAGTTAGCATCATTTTTAGTCTTTGACTAGAGAGGATTTACTCTTCGTCTAGAGAGCGCAGTGTGTTTAAAAAAGAAACCTGAATTGATCTGAAGTTATATGAAAGCATCTGTCAGCTACCACTCATCATATATAGCACAACAGAATATAGGCAAAAATGAAATTAACATACAAGGATTTTTTTCCCAAATATAAAGATGTTGAGATGTTAATGCTAGTTCTTAAGTACAGCCCATTGATAATAGTGCATGCTAAGTCTAAGCATTTTCAGTTATTTAAATGATCTGATTAGATGCAGTTTTATAAAACTGCATTCCGTCTTTTTCTAAAGTTCCCTGCACTATCCAAGAAAGAGAGCTATCACCTCAAACAAGTCTTGTCACCTGTCAGAATCTCATACTGCCTGAAGATGTAGTGTAGGAGATAAAGAATGACTCTACAGTTTCCAACATCAAAATGGATTGAATGATTGCAGGCACAAAAGTTACAATTAAGAAACCTTACTAGGAGACAGCTTTCGCTCGTGACCTTAGGCAATCCACTTAATCTCTCTTCTTCTCTCCTTCTCTTAGGCACTCAATCTGTAAAATAAGATTTATGATTTCTGCCAGCACCTGTGGTTATGAAGCCACAATGCATTTTTTTGGTTGATCATAACATTGCATATATATATTTGCATAAAGGGTTTAGGATTTGGGTAAAATAAAATGTAAAAAGTAAATAGGTTGAACTGAGTTTTCTAGTTCAACTGAGTTTTCAACAACAGTGCCATTGTGGTGTCCTGTAATCTGTCATGTTTCAAATAATATCCCATGGACAGAGAATTTGAGGAAGAAATAGAGGCAGAGAAAAGAAAAAGTAAGTTCTTGGATGAAAACTCATCAAGCTGGGAAATGTCTCCATTTGGTGATAGAAGCATATGTGAGTAAATACTAGAAATAAAGTGAACATGGAGTATATACCACCTTAGGAAAATTAAAATGTATGATCGATTGGGACTCTCACCAATACAGAGTTAAGGGGTATTATTGTTCTAGGAGATTATTTTTCGTGTCATGTTTGCTTTCTTTACCTGAAATTTTCTTTTTTTTTTTTTTATGTTTTTTTTATTTATTTCTAGGAGAGAGAGAGAGACAGCGTGAGCAGGGGAGGGTCAGAGAGAGAGGGAGTCACAGACTGAAACAGGCTCCAGGCTCTGAGCTGGCAGTCAGCACAGAGCCCGACGCGGGGCTCGAACCCACCAACCGCGAGATCATGACCTAAGCGAAAGTCGGACGCTTAACCGACTAAGCCACCCAGGCGCCCCTCTTTACCTGAAATTTTCTATAGACTTTCTGTTATTAAACCTGGAATTTTGTAATTACTCCCACAGTTGAAAGAAAGAAAACATAATACCATTTATGGGTAATTCTTAATAACCTTTCCTTTGTGGTCATTTCCCATTCTTATTGTTCCTTTCTCACCAATTACACTTTAAAGATTATAGTTGTTGTTGAGAAAAGACGAAGGTTATTCAGTTCTTCACTCACTGCCAGAAAAGCTGTTTTTCTGCTCCTTTAAGTAATGATTCAGCATTAATGTATTTATATTGCATAGAATATTGAGAAATGTCAAATGCAATATACAGCACAGTCTTTTAAAAGAAATCTCTATATTCCTGATAGACATCTAAAGACATTGATCGTGGAGTCCCTGAACAGAACTACCTTTGTCCAGCGTCTATCTTGTTCATTTCTTCATGGATTTCTCATTGCTAGAAAGCCTTCCTAAAATATCAATTGCATCATGTCACTTTCTAATTCAAAAATCTTTCCTTGCTACTCATACGTATATAAAATAAAATAAAACTTCTTTCTTTTTAAGGTCCTGCTCTTATCTCAATTCAAGCTTCCTTCCCAAAGGTATTCTCCTTGACTCCAGTAGAGTGAATCATGGTTTTAACCAGACTTGTGTTATCATACAAAGAGTAGCCACAAATTTTAGAGATCTTAATGTGTACTTAATTCTCATATAACCCAATGAATTAGGTGTCTCCATTTTAAGGTAAAGGAACTGAAACTTGAAAAAAAATGAGATACATTGTCCAAGTTTATATAACTCTTAATTGTGAGAACTAAGAATTAAACCCATACATGATACTAATATGTATTACCAGGCTAAGCACAGTCAATAGAATGCCATGTGTCTTTCTATTGTTTATGCTTTGTACATAGAAATGTTTCCTTAATCTTCACTACCCATCCATGTCTCACCATTTTTTGGTTCCTGTTACAACCTTCTGCAGAGAGCCCAAGCTGGACATCTCAGCCTGTGATGGTCAGTTCCTTATTCCTGAAAGCATATACTGACAACACTGACATAGGAAACTTAGTCCAATCTTGTGTTGTCTATTTTTGTCATCTTTGCTTTTACTTCTTTTGATCTTGCACTATCAATTTACCCTACTTTTTAACAGAAATACCCTAATTTTTTTTCTGGGGAACTAATCCCTGTCTGACTGTTAATATCCTCAGATGTGGTTGACTTTGTCTTCTGGTCAGATATGAAGAAAAGATAGAGATTTGTTTAATGAATGTATAATTTTCTCAGGGAACAATTATCAATTCAGGGATGATTATGTAGCATAATTAAAGTTAACAAAATGCAATAAATACTTCTCTTTGTCAAGAGGAATTCTTTCCCTTCTAATGTTATTGTGGCAGTTGGAATGACATGAGCCTGGAGGATTCCAGGGGTCCCCTGTCTGATACTGAAAATAGTCTAGCAGAAGATGGAGATGAGATATAGCAGAAAATTCGTCCTGATAGCCTAGTTAGAACACCTGAATCAAGCTTCACTTGAAGCTGAATTCTGGGTCTTTAGTTATCAGAGTCAATGAACTCCTTGTTTTATTTAGACCAATTTGTGTTGGATCTTCCATCTCCTGAAACTGAAGACCTAGATAAGGAATTGGTGAGTTGAATAGTTGTGACAGGGAGCATATTGCTTCAAAACCTAAAATACTTATGATCTATCCCTTTATTTTTTAAAAAGTTAGAGAGTCCTGATAATCACTTCATAAAGAATTAGTGAATTGTTGTTGTTGGTGGTGGTGTTGATGTTGTTATCGTTTTCTTTTCCCAAATAGACTTTATAAGAGATCCCTGTAAAGGGACCCCTTAAAGAATCCCCCTAAGACAAGGACCTAAATTGTGAGTATTTCTTCACAATATTCACCCCCTTACTATCATCATCTTAATACTCAGCATTTTTGGGGCATCAGGATGGATCAGTCAGGTGAGTGTCCAACCTTGGTTTCGGTTAAGGTCATGATCCCAGGATCATGGGATAGAGCCCTGTGTTGGGCTTCATGCTGAACATGGATTTGCTTAAGGTTCTCTCTCTGTCTTCCTCTGCCCTTCTCCCCAGCTCACATGCTCTCTCTCTAAAAATAAAAAAAAATAAAATTTAAAAGTACTCAGTATTGTTTATAAACATCATGTGAATTTAATATGTGTTTATAAACCTGCTCTTTGCAAAGTATGATCTGTATGCAGGAGCCAGTGTATGAATACTGGACTGTATAGAATAAATACAGAATTAATAGGAAACATTTAGAAAGTTTAATAGCAATTTGGTTTTTGTCTCCAAGTGTGTGATCATCTTATCCCCTAGTAATTAATTTACTACATTTTATAAAAGTATTATTCTGTAGTGGAATGCAAGACAGTAGCTAGTTCTTCAACCCAGATAGTTTGAGAATCACTGTATTAAATGCATGAATACCCTGGTTATCCTCGAATACGTATGTATATATGTACTACGTATATATGTATATTATATGTAATATATGTACATTTTCATTCCTAGGTCTTGAATTTGTTAAGGACAGTGTTATATTTTATCTTTGGATATTTCTCAACATCTATTTAAATGTCAAACTTAGTAGGTACTCTGTTCTTATTTTAATGGAGGGAAGGGATTGTGCCTTTGGATTCCTCTTATTCTATACACTATTAGAATCAGATCTTTCCATCCCAACATTAGAGGTCCAATTTTCTTTTAGAGATTTGCTCCTTCCTAAAGTAGCCACAGCATTCACTGAGGGATCCACATCTCCCCCTACTGGTTCACATGGTTTAGGTGGGATAATATTGTCTGTTTAGTGGCCAGATGACATAATGCAGGGCTACAGTCATTAGTGTTAGATTTCTTTCTCCACAACTGTTTCAGGTGTGGGCTGGTGAATGAAGCCTGTAAATTAGAGGTTCTGTGGCTATTGCTTGGGCTAAGAATCTGGACTTTTTGGGTTTAGTCCAAATTTAATTGGACATATTAAATTTCTATTTAATTTTTGAATGCCAAAGGATTATAGCCCCAGGAAATGCTGATGGTTTTCTTATAACTATGAAGGGAGAGAGTCTAAGGGAATGAAAGAAACATGTGGAGGTGAGCAGTGTTTAATCAAGAGAAAAACAGAGTCCTGACAACACTGTCTGGAGCCCCTGAATAGAGCTTCACCTGAAGCCTTCCCAGCCCCCGTGCTTCTAAATACATGAGACAATCAATCCTCTTTGCATGCCTGTTTCTACTCCTGAGCCAGGTTTTATTGTATATTGCAATGCTTTCAAGCAAGAACGCCTTGGTACAGACATATAGTTTAAATACCGCATTCAAACTAGCATTTCTTGATAAATAACTACTACTGAAATAAAATGGAGGTGAGAAACCCAGAACTTCCATATTTTTCATCTTGTTGAGTTGTTAGAGATGGAAGAATAGGACCATTATCTCAAAAAGAAAACTTACATGTGAAAAGTTCTTATAAAACAAAATAAAATAATGAGTAATGTTTGATAAGCACTCAAAGGACTAAAAAATTTCTGAAAAGACTTGGGGAAAATGGAACAATATTTTAAGTAATTCTTTGCCTCTTTGAATCCAACTCCATATATTTTTTAATCTATGGTTAATCTATATTATCTGACCTAAGATGAGCAGAATCTACTATTAATGTTGAAAATTTAGATTATGGGCCATCTTAATAACAGGTTCTTCTAATTAATTTGGATTGATATTCCATAGAAAGAGCTTCAAAGGAGCCAAGAATTCTTATTACAAAGGTCACACATGGACTTTTAGTGAATTCACTTTTGTACTAACTCACAAGCTCTTTTTACACTGATCTGATGTTAAAAACATAAACATAAATGTATACAAAATTGCTTATACCCTAAGAACTTTTCTAAATTTTGCAAGTAGTAATATTTGTATATCTATGTGTTGTTATGTCTATTGACCCATCTCATTTAATACTATAAGAACTCTAAGAAGTGGACCATATTAAAAATCTGGCAACTTAAGTAAAATATTAATGTCATGAGCTAGTATCTGTTTGAATCCAGTCAGTCTGGCTGCCAAGTTCTTTCTTAAAAATGTTACCATTTTGTCTGTACTATTTGTATGAAATGAATGACTGACTCATTTTACTTTCTTAGAAATAGAGTAGTCAAATTGTTATTGGAGAATCAATCCCTGTCTTCCCACTACTCTGTATAATTCAGCACACTCTAGAGGGATGCCTTTTCAGGCTTCCTCCCCAAAATTAATTAATGCTATGTGAAGACAGCAACTTGATAATATAAATTTGTGTATTCCGTATTGCACTAGGTAAGTAACAGTTATTTAGAAAATATTTGGAATTTAATTAAGAATTTCACCACTTATTAGGGTGTTTTTAATATTTAATTTTAATTTTTGTTAATATATATCTAATGGAGTTGCATTTGATTAATTCAGAAACAGGTAGACTGAAACACACTTAAATAGCAGTAACTAAGTTAGGGGGATAATGAGTTTCTAGTAGTGGACAAACTCTCAAGTCAGAGTCACTTTTGCACATTCTCTCTTGTGGAAAGAAAAAAACCTAGTCTGTTGAAAAAGTTCCCAAGTGCTTTAAGATACATTTTTAGTCTCTTAGAAAATATTGCACAATTATTTGCCTGCTGACGTTAAAGATTTTGGTGCATATCACATACACACACACACACACACCACTGTTGTTAGGTGTCTTTATGCCTCTCGATATTCATAGAAGCATAGAGCAAAACACTGACACCTTACATCATACTAATCAATGTGAGCAATCCTGTGTCTCTGATGTTGGCAAATTGGTTCTGGAAAATAGCCCTTGTCCACAATGGTACCTTCAAACAGGGTGGGCAACACAGACTTTTTGAGTCTCCTACAGAAATTAGGCTCAAAGCCCACAGCACAAATTGACAATCTTCTAAAAGTTTGTAACTATACAGTGGGTTGGGACTTTATGTTGTAATTGCACTCTAAGCTTCAGTTCATTTCTAATATAGTTGTTGGTAAAGTTGAAAATCCTCATCTTACAGGTGTTTATATATTCATCCCAAAGCAAAATTGTTAACCCAGCATTAACATCTTAGAATATAAATCTACAAAAGCCAGAAAACTCAACATCGCTGCTCCCAGAACAGTTACAACTTAGCCTCTTGTACTTAAATAGCTTTTTATTGGATTAGATATAATCTGAGCTGTTTTTTTTCTTCAATATTTACATAAAATAAATATTTTCAAATGGAAAAAAATTTGTCCAGATTTTAGTTTGACTTTACAAGTACTTGCTAAAACTTAGTTGGCCAACAATTTTTTAAAGCCATGTATTTGATGAAGAAGGTATAAGAAGATTTAAAGTTATAAATTTGTGAAGAGGTTGAAGTGGAAGAAAAAGTGGGACCAAATGCTTATAATTCTACAGGAAATAAAAAGTTCATATTTTTCTTGAGACCCAATCCAACAGCACTTACCAATGTTCTTCAAATTGATGTAGGAATAAAAATTGAGAAACTAGTAAAAACGAAGACTCTGTGGTTGTACTCTCAGAAATTCTGACTCAGTTAATCTAGAATGTGGTCATTAATTTTGATTTTTTATAAGCACTTTAATGATTCTGACACAGATGAATTTTAGTAATAATCCCATAACTCTAGCAGACACTAGTATAATCACGACTGTTGCCAGAGTTTATATTTAGCATATGTAATTGCAGCCTAAAATGTGTTTACAAATGCTCTGTTTATTTACATGTATACAAACATATAAATGGAGAATGAGAGAGTAGCTACTTTATTGTTCTTTAAGAATGTTCTAGAAGCCAGAAGTTATTCCTCTAAATTTTCTGTGTTTACATATGGCGATTACCTAGAATAAAGAGTGTTAGGCACGCCCTTTACACAAATAAGAAGTCATTTCTTATTTTGATAATGGAGCTTGAGCGGGCAGCTATATTATTTTCTAGTTTTAATTTATAGGGGAGAAATGACAAAAGACCCAATGAAATAATTCATAAAGTAATATCACCTCTTTCTATGCTTAAAAAGATAATAATGTTTATTTATTTTTGAGAAAGAGAGAGAGACAGAGTGTGAGTGGGGTGGGGCAGAGAGCGAGGGAGACACAGAATCTGAAGCAGGCTCCAAGCTCTGAAATGTCTGCCCAGAGGCCAAAGTGGGTCTCAAACTCACGGACTCAGATCATGACCTGAGCCAAAGTCAGATGCTTAACCAACTGAGCCACCCAGGTGCCCCTTTTTCTATGTTTTAAAATGTATTATGTGGAGGAAATTAATTGCATGAAGTCTTTTAAGAGAAAACATTAAAATGTACTTAACTCTAAAGAACACGATATAGTTTGTGATAGATAGATCTGTGAGTATCTTATCCAAAACAGCCAGAAATCTTTCACAGAGAAGTGATTGCTCATGAAATAAAACTTGTACCTTTTTGTTGTACTTATTGTTGCTGCTGTTTTTAAATAATGCATATAGTAGAATTGCACTAATTACCATCAGAGATTTACAGTTTTTGAAAATGTAATTGTATTCTCATCAGGCATTATACATATTGAATAAGAAAAGAAAGGCCAAAGTGATAATATTCTTTGGAAACTGCTGTATAAGCTCTATAAGACATTATAGTTTAGCTGATAAGTGCTAAGAGTAGTATTTTGCTTAAATGATTGACAATATTGAATACATTATTCTCTGACTAAATTAGAGCTCTGATTCACTCAGAGAGAGAATAACTTTGAGATAATAATTAAAATTCAAAATTCATTCCTCAGAATTGCCAGAATATATATCCAGTCTCTTGTTAAAAAAAAAAAAAAAAAGGAATTAAGGAAGTGCGCGCGCGCACACACACACATATACACAAAACCTGCTTGAAAGAAAGCACAAATTATTTTTAGATAAAGTATTAGCTACAGGCATGTGACTTTTATGGCTTCATTTCATGTAAGTAGAAATTTGTAAAAGTTACTTGTTTTGTGTGTTTTTATACACACAACTACTAAATGTAGCTGTAAGACTGGTCAACTTTGAAACCAAATTTTTTAAATTGTTTTTTAATGTTAATTAATTACTTTTTGAGAGACAGGGACAGAGTGTGAGTGGGGAGAGGGGCAGAGAGAGAGGGAGACACAGAATCTGAAGCAGGCTCCAGGCTCTGAGCTGTCAGCACAGAGCCTGACGCGGGGCTGGAACCCAAGGACCACGAGATCACGAACTGAGCAGAAATCAAATGCTTAACTGACTGAGCCACCCAGGTGCCCCTGAAACCAAATTATTACATGCATACTTTCTTGGAAATTTTATTTTATTTGTAAATGTATTTATTTATTTTTGAGAGAGAGAGTGTGTGAGTGAGCAGGGGAGAGGCAGAGGGAGAGAGAGACAGAGAAGCTGTGAGTGCAGAGCCCAACATAGGTTCTAAATTCTGAGTCAAAGTCAGATGCTTAACTAACTGAGCCACGCAGATGCCCCTGGTAATTTTAAATCTAAGTTGGGAAAGAACAGCTTGGTCAGTACTCTCTGCTTTATACTCAGTGTGTTGGGACCTTATGCTAACATTTGAATACATTTGTGAGCCCTGCAGGCAGTGTTCCGTCTAGTGCAACATTTGGACAAGTTTTTAGGTTTTTAACCCAGTGCATACTTTGTATGTTTTTCCTCTTGGGGCACAGAATACAAATCCAAGGTGAAGTGTTTAAATTAGACTGGTTTTAATATTCTTCAGAGCATATGGGTGTTAATGATTCAGTGGTTAAAACCTAGACTGTTCTGAGAAAGCCAAGATGCTCTGGTTAAAATACTTGGTGCCCTCAGGCTGTGCTGGATTATTCTTTGTCTCTCCTAACTGATTCACATGAGGAAGAGGAACCAGAAATTGTATGTAATATATTTTCTAGTTCCATAAGCAATGAAATGTGAAGGTTGTTGTGATTTTCTTATTTAGAAATTCATCTCTCTGAAATGAGAATAAATTAATTTTAGAGTAAAATTACACATTGCAAGAATTGAGAACTTTTTCAAACATTTCTTTCTGGTTTAACACTTTCACCTTTAATGTCAGTTATTTCCCCCATATTTATGTTATCATTATTATCTACTCTCATGTCCTTATTCTTCTTTTAATTGTTTCCAAGAACTTCCACTTCCACCAAATAATGCTATTCTAATTAATAATGCCGCTGTACAGCACATTACAGTTTATAGTATGCAACTTTTCTTTCCCAGTATGAAATTAGGAGAATTTGGAAAGTCCTATAAAGTCTGTATGAATATAAAATCACCCCCAATTTCTATCACCTAGAAGTTAGTAATTTAAAAGGATTTTTCATTTATTACTGCATTGATCCTTTTTGACGACCTTACCAAGTGAAGTGAATTTGCCACCAGTTGGTAGATGGCAAAGTGAGTTAGGTGTAAGATGGGCAAGGACCATTCAGTGATAAATTTGTAATTTAAGAAAATGTGTCTTTACGACAGGACCCAGGACTTCTGTTTGGTTCAATAGTTATTTCATTTTGCTGTTGAAAGTTATATGAGCTGGATATAATATGTTATTTTTAGCTATGCTGACTTTTAGTGAAGATAACAGTGATGTATCTGAGGAGTTGCAAATAATTTTCAATACTATCTAAAAGTCAAATTATCATCTGGTCTGAAAAAGAAGAAGAGGAGGCTGAGGAGGAGAAGGAAGAGTAGGGAGAAGAGAAAGAGAAAAAGAATTATAATATTGGCTAAAGAATGATTCTTGAATAGTCCATATACCTCATTTGATTCTTATGGGGTTGCTTGAGTAGTGTTCAAAACTTACTGGGATATAGTTTGCTATGACGTCACAGTGGAGTATCTATATCCTGAATTTGAGTGAACTTTGACAATTAGAAGCCCTAAAATCTTTAAATGACTGCTCACCAAGATAAATAAACTGTCTTATGAGGAAATCTGTAATTTTTTTGCAGAGTGTAAGTTGTCAAAGTTTATTAGAAAATGTAAACAGGGAGAAATGTATGCAAGTAGATTCTGTTTGTACACTTTAGTGTTGATAATAATAGTAATAATAATAATAACTTTTCAAGGGGCAGCAGATTTACCTACAACTTAAAAGGGACTCAGTAAAATACTGCACTGGGTGTCCCACGGTAGTCCAACATACTTTCAACCCTCAAATATAGCTAAATTGCCAACATGTCTGTTTACACAATATAACCTGACGTGCTGTCCATTGGGACCAGGAGTGAAGGAGCTGGAGACCAAGACAGCTCAACCTTGTCATGCTTTGCCTAAAGGAAACAATGAACTGCTCAACCTCAGAGACACAAAGGCTCTTTTGATTTAATTCCAAATAAGCTAAGCTCTTTGGCATAAAATGAACCTTTTTCGCAGGCATTCTGTAACAACAATCATTTCCCAGGTTTGTTGTAATCATAATTCTCCACAAGACCTCAGTAAGCTTAAAAAGTATTTCCAAATCTTTCCTGGAGGAATAGGCTTTTCTCTGTATTCATTCTGGGGGAGAGCATACCTGGACTTAGAATGGTTTTGCATTTGATAGTAGTAAAGACAGGCCTATTTTTTTTTCCTTTTCTTCTTCTTTTTAAAAAATCCATAATGCTCATCTTTCTTTCCATAATTTAAAGAATGCAGTGGCTTTATTTCTAAAGCTGCTCTTTAAACAAATCCAAATCATGGGATTCTAGAATTTAAATGTCTTTTATATATTTGGGAAAATGCAAATGAAGGGATTGGTGGGCTCATGTTACTATAAAAGTGAAATAAAGTCACCAGCCATGAAAGTACAAGATAAAATGAACAACAAAAGTACACAGTGGCAAGGAGACAGAGAGAAGCTGAAGGAGATTGTGATTATTTACCCTGGCACAGAGGACAGGACCAGGGCCACAAATAATGGGATGAGATGCTGAAACATGAAGGGGAGAGAGAATCCCGATAAAATGTGGGTGAAAAATGTTCTGACAGAGAGATTGGATTCAGAAGTACTGTCCTAAGGGAAATGGTGGAAAATCCATTACTGAGTACACATGTCACAGAACAGGACCCAGCCTGGAAACTATGTTGTAGGTAGTGTTTCCGTATCAGCTTCTGGGCAAGGGCATGAAAAAGCTTTTAGAGCTATCTTATTTCTGTCACTACTTCTGATTCATTCCAAAAGACTTGACCAGTTTTGAACTGATGTACTTGGAATAAATGAAACTTGGGAACTTCTGATAAAGGGGCAGGGGGAGTGTAATATGCAGTGCATTTACCATGATTAATAGTCTGGAGGCAATTATCAGGAGGGTGGGCACGAAGACGTGGGCTTGACATGAGTTCTAGTGAACGGAGCAGTGCTCTGGCACTCAGAGATTATATCCAGATGACTCTGATGAGACTGTTCTCCTTTGCTGGAATTTCCTCCTCCTTCTCTGAGATAGATATTAGCTTTTTCAGTTGGCTGAAGTTTCCCTGATACACAGGAGCTCTTATAAATAATAGGAAATAAAGACCAAGAACCAATTTTCTCATTACCTTTATTCCCCATAAACTTATAGGGGAAATATTTCCCTTGAGTGATTTGACACATTATATTAGAATCCAACATTTATATTAATAAATGTAACTGGAAGTCCCATTCTGATTTACATACTCTAGCTGTGAAGTTCAGTGGAGTGTGCACCAAAAATGTCTCATCAGATACAGGCAGACCAGGGCAGAGGAGCCATGAGGATGTAAAAACACCGCTTGGTGCTCTGTGACACCCAACATCTGTCAGCTTCCCAATATTGAAATGCATTAGTGACTGTCTGAAAGGAATTCTGAAAAGATTAAGTATAAATAAATCCCTGACATCATGATTAGCATTTAGTAGGATCTCAACTGATATTTCCAACTGTAAAAACTTGTTCTCACTAGTTCAATTTGGGATTTATTGGAACACATCGGTAGACAATGTCTTATGAGAAATTCCATCTGGAGAATTCAGTTTTATTCATCTGTAAAATCAGGGGTTAGGAAGAGAGGCTATGATATCAGTATATTCCGCATTGTTATAAGATCATATTCTTATATTTTTGGTGGCAATATAAATTAATGTGATAAATCTGGAGGGTAATTTATAATGACCAAAATAAAAATGAATATATCCTAGGCCCCAGCATTTCTGCTTAACCAGTATTGGTCTTTTGGAGTCTTTATATGCCTACTTATATCAGAAATAAATAAGAAGGGAATGAATTAAGTGACATTTCTCAAACCTGTTGACTCTGAAACTCTTCTTTGGCAAAGCATCTCCTGTAAAACAATTTAATGGAACATATTTTGGGAAGAACTGATCTGAGGAGTTGACAAAATTTGTTCACGAGAATGGGGGAACTCCAACGTATGAATTAACTTCCACACACAGGCTCCCAGATGGGTGGAAGAAGGCAGTACGATGGTGTTCAGTAAGGATATGATGAGTACATGAATGAAAAATAATGTGCCATTTGATCTTCATAACAAACTTATTAAGTAGGTATTAATGTCCCATTTTTTTTTTAAGTAAGGCTGCCACAGGGTTAATCATCTTTCCAAAATTTGACAGGTGTGAATGGTAAATCCAGACTTCATTCTCTTTCCTCTATACTGTTCTCATTATACCCTACTGGAGAAGGAGGTCCTTTCGGGGTAGTGGAAGTCAGTGAGATAATCTACAATCTTGACAGACTTTTAAGGATAATTAGGACATGAATTTATAAAACCGTAATCAAATTTAAAATGGTGAAGACAGAGTTAGGCTTCAGTGTTTGATATCTGTTGGAGAACATTGCACCTTAATTTTTTTAATAAATGGAAGAAAACTTTACATCACATAACAGTTGATAAATACATCAAAGTGATAATTCTAAGAAGTTATGAAGGCTGCAAATGTCTAAATAGAAAAGAGTCAATGTCCCAGACTTATAAATGCATTCAGATAAATAAATGGATGACATAAGATTAATAGCCATTAGTCTCAGGTGCTTAATTCATCCCAGATAGATACTTTACTCATGTTATGTCAGACAGCTCATTCTGGACAACTCACTGATAGTTACATCTCTGCCTTAGGAATAAGCTGAGACATAGGAGTTGAGCAACTTGCCCAAGGTACGTCAGTACATGAACTGAGATTTGAACTCAGCTCCAGTGAATTTCAAATTCCCTATGCACTTTACTATAGTGTATTGTAATATGGGGAGGTAAAGTCTTTAAATAATGAAAGTACAGGAATGTCACTGTGATGTTATTATAAATTGAATTTTTGTGCTGTCAAGTAAATGAACTTTAAGTATCACCTGGGTTTTCAATGTGTGTGTGTGTGTGTGTGTGTGTGTGTGTGTGTGTGTGTGTGTAAAAGAAGAGAGGCAAGAGCTAAGAAGAGAAGAGAAGAGGGGAGGGGAGAGAGGAGGACACAGAAGAGACTTCCATTTTATAAGAGGCTATTTATCATACATTGTTAATGTTAATTTTGAAGGGAGATGGCCAGTGACCTACACTGTGAAAGGTAATAAATTAATAGTGGTGGATTTTCAAAGCTGGAATCTCTCCTTTGTAATTGTGGGCATTTCATTCAGAAGTACATCATGCATCTCGGCTCTCACATTTTAAATTAAATTTCCTTATTACTTTTTAAGTAGCTTGTCATGGATTATTGAGTATTTACTGTATGTTTATACAGTAATTCTCTGAAATGACACATAGTAATTGCTTTAGCTACTGCATCTGATGTCTAATTACTGTAAATGTATGTAAAGAAGTAATTAAATGGAAAAAATAAACTTTTTTTCATAACATCATATTGCAGCTTAAGCAGAGGATGTTAGTTCTTTCTCTGATTTCTGGTAGAAACAAATAAACTCACGTGCAAGCAGAATGATAAACAAACTGCAGGGATAAATTGATTTAAGATGTAGCTTGTGCATTATGTTCCAGCCAAGTTCCTCACAAGATGCAGAACAGTCATGAGCCTGAGCACAAGCTGTGAATCCGTGCTGTCCCCTTCCATACCCTAAAGATGAGCCCAGGCTTTTACAGCTCAACATGTTCCTCCTTCACCTTACAGTTTGGATCCAGAATCCAACAGAACATCTCAAGACACGTCATAAAACCAGCCTCTAGAAATTTCTGGTCCAGTTGTCCAGACAAAAAAAAAAAGGCCATTTAAAATGTCACACGCCCAAAGAAACATTTCAACAAATATTTAGTTCAATTTTACAGAGTTTGGTTATTTTTCAAGTGATCTGAAAATCAACCGCCCATCATTTTTTCAGGAGGATGTAAAGTATTAAGAGCAAGATGGTGACAGAGACTGGTTGTACAAGCCTGGAGTATGAGGAACAGGGATGAGGTCTATTTTAACATCAAAAACAGCAGCACTATACTGGTTAGGCAATGCCAAAAATTGTCAAATGGCCTTTTTCCACAGAAAAAGGCATCACAGCAGGATGGACTTAAAGCAAGATCCGAAATTAAAGACTGCATTATTCCTCTCATCCTTCCAAGGGCAGGTGAACGCAGAGGGGCATTTTCAACCACTGAGATAATAATAAAGGCAGACACAAAGAGCCCATTGCAATCTTGCTGCTGTAAAGTTTAAGTTGATCCAATCTTTTTCTGACCTTTTGAATTGCCAATTGGAAAAACACACACAAATGGCCCTCAGCTGAGAAGCAGCTCAGTGAGAGTTCTAGGCAACCTGTGGTCATCCCCTTGAGCCAGGAGTTTAAAAAGGGACAAGATCTGTATCCAGCCTCTCAGAACAGGCGACTTTGCGCTTAGTGGTTTGGCCTGGAAGTGTGTCCTATACTGCCATCAGGTTTAAACTAGACTCCATTATTTACTTCCCTTTTGGGTGCAATAGAAATACTCCATTACTGCCCCCAGGCTGGCAAATCTGACACTACAAGAAGCCGATAGTCTGAATTTATTAATCAATTTCATTAATGTGAACAAGGTTGGCTTTTCGCCTGCATGACAACTCGGTAAAATTAATATTAAAACATCAAGAGAAGGTATCTCTTGGCTACACTAAAGAATAGGGGTGGGGAAGGCCATTTCTTGGAATTCTGTAGCAGTTCTTGGCAAACTTGTAGCTTTATAATCTTTTTCCGATACTCAATATATGAACTTTAGAAACAGCCAGTCTGTCATTCAAGGCTTTTGCACTAGCCCTATTCCTCAGTCCTCTCAAGTAACCTTTGAGACAAATTCTTTGAAAAAAGAATTTTAAAACATCACATTTTATTGAGTTAATTTATTCATTTATTTGTGATTATTTGGCAGTATGTTTATTCATCTGTTCAATCAACAAATATCTTTTTTTTTTTTTTTACCCCAGTTGTACTGAGAAACAGTTGACATACATCACTATAAATTTAAGCATACACATGATGGTTTGGTTGTGCCAGCCACTGTGTAGGAAGCTACTGTTATTTTCTTTAAGGCCTAAAGATGGCAGCTCACCTTCCCCAAAGGTGATCTGGAAAGTCACCGGTAAAAAGAAGAACTTGTCTGACTGGAGAGACTTGTTCACAGAATACTTTTTTTTCTGTTTGTTACAAAATGTAGCTCATAAAGTTTAACTTAATAGGCTCAATGTCAAAAGGGACTTGTGAACATTAGGCTAGTCAGCATTATAGCTCATTATATTGGTCAGATAACCAGTATGTACCTTGAATTTCTTAAAAATATGCGAATTGAATTTGATGCATTCATCTTTATGACAGGGAAAACGCCATTAGATAAATAATAATAACTGCTAACGTAGATGTCGTGTTTTCTGGCACTCTTTTCAACCTGTATAAATTTAAGTTATTGATTATTACAATTTTATACACAAGTCCCCTGAAACAAAGAATGAATAAGTGTGTAGGGTCACACAGTGGTGGCAAATGCCAGTGATGGGATCTGAAACCAGGCAGATTAATTCCACAGCCTGGATTCATAACCACTCTATATTGGCTCTGAGGTTATGATCTAATAAAAAGAGTCCAACCCTATAGAAGCAGTACCAAAAGAACCGGGATTTGGAGGCAATAAAGGTGGTAGCGCAGATTTAAATGAATTTGAGATGCTTGAGGGTCATTGACTTACTCTTTTCTTTCCTCCCACCATCTCTCCTAGCTCACACAGATCCACATTAAAATACATCTTCTCAGGGCACCTGGGTGGCTCAGTTGGTTAAGTGTCAGACTTTGACTCAGGTCATAATCTCACAGTTCATGAGTTTGAGCCCTGCATCTGGCTCTGTGCTGACAGCTCAGAGCCTAGAGCCTGCTTCAGATTCTGTGACTCTCTCTGTCCCTCTCTGTCCCTCTCCTGCTTGTACTCTCTCTCTCTTTCTCAAAAATAAAAAAAATAAACATTAACATGCTTTTCTCAGTGCTTGGCCTCATCCCCAATTAGCCCATAGTTATGTACTTCCGCTCATCACCTCTAATTCCATTAATTGAAACATCACAAATACATTTAGACAAAAAAGAATATCTTCTCATTTAAACTAAAACTGAACTTGTATCATTAGAGATTAATTTCTGTCTATTACATTATAATAGATTATTATAAGCTGTTAACGGCTAAGAGCAATGTGATATGCATTTTAATTTAGGATAAACTGATTTTAATTATTTTGATTCAAGTGAACCAGCATTATTCAATATATACTGGATTATAGCAACTGTGCTAGGGTCACTGTGCATACAGAGGAACTTGGATGCACCCAATGAAAACTCACACAAACACGAAAGTGTATCTTTACAACCAACCTTTTGGGAATTCCACAGCCCCACCAGATTTTAGGTTAAAGAGTATATACGATTGAAGGAAAAGTGCTCAAAATATAAGCAACGTAGTATGTCATGTGAATAGAGAAAGTCTCATTTTGCTCGGAGATGATAGTTTGGGGTAGAGTTTAGTGGGAAAGCTTCATACAAAGGGTGAAATTGACAATTCACTGTGAGAGACAGATTTTTTTTTTTGTCAGATATGAGGAAGTATCATCAGGGGTCCTAGGTTCTAGAAACAAGATTAGGCTGATGGGAAGACTGGCAGAATGTCATAGTTCCAGTGTATCTTGTAGTCTTGTTTCCATCCTGATCTAATATGCTTCAGTCTATCAATCTGGGGATATTTGTAGATAACAGAAACCATTCTAGAAGGGGCTGAAAGACTTCTAGAGAAAGCTCCAGAGTAGCCCTCCAAGATCAATTCCCCACCACCACCACCAAGCTGCACTGCCCCAGGAATAGTTTTCCCTGCTGCAAAGAAGAAACTAAGGGAACTTAAAGCCAATATGGCTTTGTTGAGCACTGACTTTGTTTTCATATAAGTTAGTACTGAAAATCAAGTTTCACAATAGTGAATCTAACTGGCAGAACCTAATGCAATGTAAAACCTTGCATGCAAGGCAATCTGGGAAGAGTTGTTTTTATCCCTGTAGCCCCTGAGGAAGAGGAAGAGTCAAGAAAAAGAAATGGGAATAGATGTTAAGTAAGGAAGCAAATCTATGCTATTTGCCACGTCACTGTCTGAGAAGTAACCATGTCAACATGTTACCTTAAAATAGTTGAAAATAGGTTTTTGGAGAATCTCCTCTCCATGTGGGGT
Organism: Crocuta crocuta; assembly: GCF_008692635.1. Classification (NCBI taxonomy): domain Eukaryota; kingdom Metazoa; phylum Chordata; class Mammalia; order Carnivora; family Hyaenidae; genus Crocuta; species Crocuta crocuta. Next base: position 936,071 of record NW_027529634.1, read on the forward strand.
TGGAGGCGATTGTCTATAAAATAGAGATGTCACATGCCATACCAAACATTGCTAATTGATCCTTGCACTTTTCCCACTGAGCTCCATTAAGCAATCTCCAAATATTTTCAACCAACTTCCAAAAAACTGCTCCCAAAATTGACACATTAGATAAAATCTATTTGATGTTCCTGGCCAGGGCTATGGAATGTATAAAGACAAGCCAGAGAGAATCAGAATATGGCACAGATAAATCGGTCATGCTAGAAAAACAAAGGATGAAGATATGTCTCCTCACAATTTAGTTTGAGGCCAACCCCAGAAAGAATAGTTATTGTTTAATTCACTAAAATTATTTATACCGTCCTCAACCAAGGAAAATAATTTCTGAGATCTTGGCTAGATCTTTATACAGCAATAAAAAAACTGCCATTATGACCTAGACAGAGCGAATGCATCTAATTTAACTATGCCTGCATAATTGCTGGCAGTGAGCAGCATTCCTGCAATTAGGGCTCATCAGCCAGGCTGGCAACTTCCCAGTACTGTGCTAGTGCATTCCATCGGGCCCGTGGAGAGAGCAGGGTCTGGGTGACATTGTCGGGCCTTTTTCATTTGAGTTACAAGAGGAGCCACGTCTGGACCATATGCATAATTGTTTGTTTGCTTTTTGTCACATTTGGAACCAATGTAAATAAACCTAATCTGTAAAAGAGAAAGCAAAAGCCCAAAGCACCTGGAGTGTTTTGATGGAACTCAGTAAACTGAAAGCTTGTTGGCAGCTATGAGGGGGAAAATGACAAATACCGCGCTAGTGGGAACAGGAAAATGGATTGAATGGTCACTCCCTGATGGTGCTCCATTTGTAATTTTCTTAAAAGATAATAAGGACCCATTAAGGCACAGTCCCTGGAAGGGAAGGAAAAGGTGATCTGCACTGGAAATGTTATTTAATTGCTGCATATGAAATACAAAATATCTACCTTTAAAAAAATGAGTTGTCATTAAGTAATTTGTTTAAAGGTGGGAATAAATAGTGGTGTTTGTGTAGACATAGAATGAAAATTAGTAATGAAACAAAAACTCCCCTTGTTAAGATTGTGACACAGCCTATTTAGTGCAAGGTGCTGTCTCCAGGATTGCAGTACAGGAAGGCCTGGGCTCAGGAGCAGGAAGCTGAAGGATGAAGAGTATGGGGGACTTACCTACGAAAAGCATTTGCAGAGCTTTGTACATAAGATTAAAAAATGTAAAAAGTACTGGTCCATATGAATGGACTAGACAAACTTATGTGAGCAATTTGCCCCCCTTCCTCTCCTAAAACTGATTATCCTTGTGATACTTTTTCGATTCTAGATAGCTCGAGAATTTCATAAAATTGCAGATTGTGCCAACTTTATTTCCATAAGCCACTGCCTTCTATTTTGTTAACCTTTACCCTCTCCATTAGAAGTCCCACACCCCTGTGTCCTTCCCTTTTAGGGATACAGTGACTATATATTCCCTGTTTTCATCTCTCACAAAATACTGTTTTCTGGAAATAATCAAATACCACTTCTTTGTACCTTGTGAAGTTTTAAATGATTTTTTAATGTTTATTTATTGGAGAGAGAGAGCGGGGAGAGAGAGAGAGAGAGAGAGAGAGAGAGAGAGAGAGAATGAGCAGGGGAAGAGCAGAGAGAGAAAGAATCCCAAATAGGCTCCATTCTCAGTGTGGACCCCCACCTGAGGCTCAGTCTCACGACTACAAGATCATGACTTGAGCCAAAATTAAAGGTTGTATACTTAACCAACTGAATCACCCAGGCACCCCTGTACCTTGTAAAAATTTTAATTACAGTATTTCCCTTAGAAGTATCTCTAGTTACAGGAGCTGTGAATGATAAATTTTTAACTCTTTTCATATTCTTATTAATATTACCTTTTCCCTCTTTCTTTTCCACACATAGATTTCAGCAAATGTGTCATACTATGAGGTGACAGAGAAAGTAAGATACAGATACTCTCTTTAAGGAAATCATATCTAGTGGGAAAGAAAGGCAAATCAGAGAAATCCACACTACAGGGTGATAGGGGCTACAGTTAAGGTTGGAGGGATGCTAAGAGAGAGGAAACTTTCCCCAGCCTTGGGACACCTTGGAAGTAATAGCTGAACTGGAGCTTAGACTGAGCATGGTTAAGACAATAAAGAGAAGTGTGGTTCTGTCAAAGAGAACTTTTGATATGAACGTACAGAGACCAGAGGGCACAGTCACATGGGCAGGCAGTACAAACACTGAATGTTTCACTTCACCTGCAGCCCAGGGCTTCCAAGGAGGTGAAAGAGAAACATTTAGCTATTAGATTAGATAGGGCTACATCAGGAAGGGTTGCATGTACCTCCTTGAGAAGTTCTGACTTTGTTTTAAAAGGTGTTGGGAATCCCCTGAAGGATTTAAAACTAGGGAATGATTGAAGAACACCATTTTGATTCACTCTCCACTCATAACTTGAGTCTGAAATTCCTACCATTAAAACCTCTTGCTTGTGTAAAGACTTAGTTCTTTCTGTGGAGAAATAGGTATCTCCAGACCAAAAACAAAGATGCTGTGGCTGATGATCTCTGGAAAACCCTATGGAAAACAAGATTAAACTAATATCTTTTACTACAGAGACACTCAGAACCTTTATTGTGCTAATGTACATAGAACTACTTGAAAAGGGGAAATTTACAATCAAATCGAATTAGAAGAATTATTTTTCTAAGAAAAGCATATTGAAAGTCATTCCCTCCAGGACTCCTCTTTAGAAACCCAGGTACTTTATCTAGGATTTTTAACTTGTTAGATGAGGGAAATGAGGTTGTAAAGGGAAGCTTTTGTGTTTTAAACATAATTTTTAAAGTTTTTATGGAAACCCAAGGAGAGAGGGAGTAATCCAATGAATCTCTGTATACTCACCTCCAGATTCAGTAACTGTCAACATTTTGCTCTGCTTTCTTCATTTATCACTCTTTTTCCACTTTATATTGTTATAAATTTTGAAGCAAATTGCTCATCAGGAAGCATAAATGTCTAGTGGTCTCACTTTTAGTGATGCAAAGATTAATCTTTGGTTCGGTAGGCTGTTGCCTGAGTCTTATATTGACGAGTTCCCAATCTTTTAGTACTCCTGTTTCATTAGTGTTTGAAAACAGTGATTTTTCTCTTTCTATTATTTCTTCTATAATAAAAGGTGTTATTTTCTATAATACTATCTGTAACATAAAGATTTCTCTACCTCATCTTTTACATTCTGTGCCCTAGACTGGAACCAGCCTTTTTTTTTTTTTGAAAGGAGTCCTGGTTCCCTTTATTTAGAGACCTCCTTCCTAGCACAAGAGAATGTTTATTTGCTTATAGGTGACCTATGCTGTCCATTAGCAACCTCTTAAAATGGTTATTTTTAGCTTTAGGTTGATCATTTTTGTTTCTTTTGGCAAAAGTAAGAAAACATGTACATGCGTTTGTATTTTCTGTCTTTCTGACACAAAACTATCATGTTATGTTTAGTATTCTATCCTTTATTGTGTTTTCTTTATTCAATAACATATCTCTGATATCATTCAATGCATATAGCCCTTCCTTATTCTTTTTTGTGGTTTCCTATACTCTGTTCTGTGGATAGTTTCAATCCGTTTTCTCTCGGTGGACATTTAGTTTTATTCTTAACTGTTATTACTAATACTGCCATAGTGCATAAACCTGTATATAAATCATTCTGTAATTTTTTTCAGTATAACTTTGAGTTGGTTTCCAAAAAGAAGAATTATTGAATCAAGTAGTATCAGTATATATAATTATGCTGAATGTTTACATATTCTTTTTGGGGAATCCTTGGGTGCTGTGCTATTTTGTGTTCCTACCATTAAAGCATGAGCAAAACTTTTCTCCCACAGTCTCAAAAGCAGAATATGTTGTCAGCCGAATACAAATTTGATGATCTGATGGGTGAAAAATGGTACTAGTAAAGTTTTCTTTGGCACTTTTTAAAAATTTCAAATGATCTTGTGAATCTTTTTCATATAAAGGTCACTTGTATATCTTCCTTCTGAAAAATTGTGTGTTCGTAAGTTTTATGAAAGAGAAGTTTAATAGAGGAAGAGGGGAGAGTTAAGTTTGCCAGTGTAGTACCTTCAAACCTGCTGACAGCCCTCTCTGTCATTTAAATTGGAGAGAAGGTGAAGTAGGGACCCATCACTTCAAGGTGGACTTCTTTTTAGCAACCAGGCAACAGATGAAGGTTTCCAAAGCCCAAAGGGTACAGTTCTTAAAAAATAGTTTGACGAAATTTCCCAGTCTCTCCTCCTTTTTCTTTCTCTTAATTGTTCCCCCTCTGTTACAAATCATAGGATTTGAAGGCAGAACAGGTCTTTTAAATCCTTAAAATCCAATACTTTTACTTGATAGATAGACCAGAGTGGTGGCCACACTCTTGTTCTCTTTATCAGTTTCTGTCCCATTTCCCCAGTGCCACCCTTTGCCTTTTCTTCCACAGCTGGATCCAGTGGTGGTAAAAACAATATTACTTAATTCTTCTTGCCTTAAACAAGAAATAGGAAAGATAATCTGATCTCGTTCTTGGGATGGTAATATTTCCTAGCCATACCCTGTTACAAATTCAAATCTTATAATGTACATGAGTCATTTAGAATGCCCCTCACCCAATTCTAAATGCCTAGATATTTCTGCAATCTCTTCGTCTTTATGTATGACATAATTTTCCCTTATTCCCAAGAGGAGGGAGAGTCAATGAAATATACTTACAGCTCTTCAAAGTGTTGATTGTCGCATGCTATTAAATGTGAGGAAGAACAAAGAATGCCTCAATCTAACATAATAAATATAACACTAATTAGACAAATCATATATTTGAGGGGATTAAAAATTCACCACAATCTGAGAGTTTACAGTCTAGCTGGGAAGATGAGGTATCTTAAGGAGAATTTTCTAATGCAATCCAGAGGATGACTCTCAACATGCTAATAGAGATTAATGCAGAGCTATGTAAGGGACCACCAAGTGAAAAGTGTAGGCTAAGGACTTAGACTTCTTGCATTTAAAATGCAGCTGCATTACTGTTTATTTTTTAATATGTTTGGGCCTCAGTTTCTCATCTGCAAATGGATATTAAACAGACTATTCACTTCTGTAGCATTCTAGGAGGCTTCAATAAAAAGAGCTTATAAGTACATCATAGTAAAAGCTCAACAGCTGTAACTGTTAAGATGGCTTAGAGAAGTTAAAAAAAAAAATGTGAGGGGAGGTTCCCTGAGAAAAATTGTGAGATTCAGTCATTAGCAAGTCTCAGATGACTTTCAATAGGGCAGTTTCTGCCAACTGAAAAGGCAGGAAGGCAAAGTGCAGCAGGTGAAGGGGTAAATAGGCAATAAATACATGCCATAGAGAAATCAATAGAAGCAGAAATCAATAGAGCCAAGGAAGTTCATCTATTTGAGATATTGGAGAGCTAAAATAAAATAATAAAGCAAAATGGTAATGGGGTAAAACAGGTTTTCTGTCATTTAAGGACAAGGATAACACTTGAGAGCAGAAGGCGTTTAACTGGCAGGGGTGAGAGAGCATGGTTTGGTGAAACTGAGGGTGCTTTAGGTTAATGCCATAAGAGTCTTGAGTGAAACTAGAGGGAGGCTCATTCTTCAGAGTAGCATGCCATCAGATTTATATCCTGCAGGATCAAGGTCATTTTCTTACGAGACAGAGTAGCTTCCACTATATCTAAAGCTAAAGGACCATAAAGAATTCTGTGACCCTGACTAAAGGTTGCACAAAGCCATGGCATTAATGAATTAAGTTGCAAGACCTTAAAATGTGTTTAGCTGTCATTTGAACAAACGGTCTTGCCTCGAGTACAGATTAAGTCTGTGTGGCCTGCTGCTGGGAACATAACTAGCATCATGGTACTGACTGAGGACTTCAGTAGGGAAGAACTAAGTATGGCAAGTATCAAATATGGTTATTTATGCCAACATAGACCTATTCAAGCAATATAAAAATAATTATCTCTGGATTCTGGCTTTACTACAAAAAGTGGCCTACAATACAAAACCTCTTATTCTCATTTCAGAAATATTTTTCTGTCTTTCAGTGAGCTTGAGGGGCTTGGATTCTCATTTTCTTTAGTGTCAAGGTCCTGTTTTAACAGCAGTTATAAGATACAGTAGCAAGCAGTTGTCCATTCATCCAGGCTGTTGTGATGAGTCAAAACAAATCTATCATAACAGTTGTAATAAACTGTGTAATCTGCTCAGCAAAGCAAGAAAAATATACAGAACACAGACAATATTCGGAGGGTCATAATTATAGTAGTTACAATAAGAGAGTTATAATAGCCTTGCATGGCTAGAAATGTGAGGTCCTTTGGACCAGATCATAGAAATCTAGTTTACCACTGGGGGGTTTTCCTTAAATTCTCTTAATCTTAGTTTTCTCATGTTTGTGGTGAAAATAATATTCCGTAGCCTTCAAGATCAGTGAGATAATGAAAGAAGATACATGTGCCTAACACATTATATAGCATATTCCTTCTCAAGAACTACATGGGTCCCTGTTGCTACTTCTACTTTATTTACTTAGTCTGCAAATTTTAATGTCAACTTAATCTGAGGGTGCAAATTCCCTAGAATTTTCTCACAATTACCGTTGAGGAATGCTCTGGATGGCAGACTGTTGAGGACTGACACTCTGCCGCCTAGCAAGTCCAAACCAAAGTTCTCTCTCCAGCTCTGGGATAGGTGGCTAGTCCTCTAGTCAAGTACTAGACATTCGGGCTTGAGTCATTAGTTTACATAAAGTATACATTTTTTTCATATTTTAAAAAAGACTTATATCAGGTTACTACACTTGGGAACTGAGACTGAGGAAAGGAAGATGCACATTCCCCAATTTATTCACACCTTGCAGTCACACCATTAGTTAACTGGCCTGTGTATTCCCATACATGACAAAGTGTTACTCCCCTTTTTCTTGTCTGAGAATATGTATTTGAATTGGCATAAAATTATGGAAAAATACTCATTTCCTGTGCTTTGGCTGGTTGGAACAAATAGTACTGGAAATACCTGGCAACTGGACTTACAAATTCAGAAGAATTCAGAAGCGTCATTTTTGTGTATGCCGCTGCTCTGAACCATTTTTAGTTATTATAAACAGGAGCATCTACTGAATATAAAATTTAAAAATTAACAATAAGATTTAAAATTTCTTCTAGGCTTCTTTTCAAGTATGTCTGAATGTCTAATCCAAGTCCCGTAGGTTAAAATTGAAGCTTTAGCCTTAAATGTTTTCTCTGATTTCCTAAAATGTTTTTTACTGAATTTCCCTACCTCCTGAGTAGATCCTTGCCTTAGAAAACTCATCTGCCAAAAGACATTCCTGTGGAGATATGCTGCCAAGCCAAACAAAAAAATAGTAAACATTAGAGGCATTTTTACTGCTAAAGCCCTAGAGGCAACAATCTTATCTCCTAAGTCTGTAACACAAGCAAATTAATCTGATTTGCATGTCATCTGAACAGAGAATGGGTTTGGGTAGCTCTGAATCATCTCTAGTGAAAATTACATTAGCATTGTGGTTAAATGTTGGCCAATAAAAGAGAGGAAAAGGTGTGCTTAAATAATTTTAAACGTAAAAGAATAAAAGTAATGGAAAATGTACAGATCTTCTTTAAATAAAAAGTAGCTACTGTTCTATAACAATGATATAAGGCATTATAAAAGTGTACAGCCTAACTTGATAAAATAATGGGGTTAAAAGTCTAATTTTCTGGAACAGAATGTAACTTTGGATCTTAAACACTCTCATGGATCTATAACAGCCATGAAAATATTCATTGGTCACTGTACCTGGAGCTTAATATAAGTCATGGAGGTGGATGACTGATGAAATCCCTACACATTTTACCTTGTGCTATGCTTGCCTACATGTTTAATTTATGTAGAGCCCTTTGGGGAATATTGACTGTATTTGCCAAAGACACATTTTTTTTAGTTCATCATGTCTTTTATCAATGTTATCACTTAGGAAAGTGGTATGAGTGTTATATCAATATTTATATAAACATAGGTTGTTTCTAGTGACAAAAAGAACTGTAATCACTGAACCTGTGCTTTGTTTTTTATTTTATTTATCTCAGAAATGCTTAGTATTCCACCGTTTCAAACTGCACTTATTTTTTCACATATAAACATCTCTCAAAAAAATCACTTTTTACCATACCCCAGATTGACTCCCACCATCAGCAGCTCCAAGCTCTTGTCCTCCAAAGATAAAAGGTGCAATATACCAAGTGAATCACAATCTACCTTGGTGAACAAAATTAAATATAATAACTAAGACACATTGGCTCAGGGCTTCCAGCATACTTGCTCTAAGAAAGAAAGCACTAGGCTAAATTCCTGCTTCCTTTGAGGGCCTAAGCTCGAAGTTATCTAGTGTCACTTCTGCTTCATTTTGTTGTTGAAGGCACTTATGAAGTCCAGCCCATTTTGAAAGAGAGAAAATAGACTCTACCTTTCAGTGGAGAAGAGTCAGTATTACATGGTAAGAAATGAATGTGGGATGGGTTATATATTGGGTCAGCCTTTTCTGGAAGATACCATCTGCCACCCAGGGCTCTGATCTTTGTAAATTTAACCCATCACTTCCCTCCTTGGCTGTTACCTCGCTGCAGTGAACAACCTTCATAATTATACATGGAAACCTTGCTTTAAGGATCAAAAGAGCCTTTGTTTGGTACCAGTTCATCCCATGCTTCAGTTACATGACTTAGGAAACTTATTTGAACTTTCCAAATCTAAATTTGCATATAGTATTGCAGTGAAAAGTAGTTGAGGGAATATTTTTAGTGTGAACAACACAGCAATTAATATAGATGTCCTCTTACCCTTGGAGGTTCAAATCCACTGAGTTGAACCATATGAAATTACCATCTCTGAAGTTAAAAGTGGTGACATATTGGCAATTTCATATGGTTCAGCCCAATACATTTTTTTATGGATAAATAATTGGAACAGTATTTTATTCTGGTGAATCATAAATTATCCCAAATTGCATAGAAAATGCATTTCTTTAGCTATTCATGACTTTAAATAGATATTCCTTATGGATTTAGGTCATACTAGAAAATGAAATAAAAACTATGGCAAATGGCAATTACATATGTGCACTTCAATTCCTCAAACCCATTCCTAGTATAATTGATAAGTGTATGAGTATCTCTTCTAATATTGTTCCATTTTTAACTGGGATAAGTTAGATAGTTTATACGTTGGCTAGAAAAAGGGAAATTACACATTTCTTTTTTCTTATCACTTTTTTCCTTATCACCTTTTTTATCCTCAACCTTAAGTAGTTTCCAAATAGCTTACTATTTTTTTTATTTTTTATTTTTATTTTTTATTAAAGCTTATGCCTTCTCTACATTCTTTTGAGATCTGCCAGTTAACACCTAAAGGGCCACTTGTTAGTTCAACTTTCTTCATTCTGGGCATGACGATTTGAACTCATATCTTCAGAAGTGACAGACAAGCCCATTAACGCATTGTATCTCCCTGGCTCTCTGCCCAGTTTTGCACATTTAGAATGATTTATGGTATTGAAATTTTCCATATTATTTAGTATTGGCAATCCATCATTTGAGCAAATTATCCCTCTAGCCTCCCATCACTCCAAATGTGTTTGGATAATGAAGCTTCTCCAAAGCTTCAGTCATCTCAGAACCATGTTAAAGAAAGGTGCAGAATTCACAGAGGCATATGGGAAACATATTACAAAGTCAGAAAGTTTTTCCCTCCTGAAAGTTTTCTTGTTTTGTTTTATTTTGCTTTACAGCAAGAGGAAGAAATAAAATGTTAAGTCAGTAAGCCACTTCTTTAAAAAAAGGATACATTTAAAAAAAAGAGATACAAGGAAATGGAAAAAAAGCGGAATCTAATTTTATGTTTTCTTCTAACTTGATATTTTGGCCTGTTTCTATTTACATTAAGACATTAGTAACTAATTAAAGGGTCATCTCTTATTGTTTCATTGATACAGTGACCCATCATCAAAGAACAAAAGAAGAAAATCCAAAGAATCACAGTGATGCATTTAGGAGACAATAAATTCCTCTGAAATATCAGAGTCTATTATGGCCAGTTCTTGGGCGGGTTTGTTATATCTGTGTTCTCTCTGTAAACACTTTCTCCTATACACTTCAGCTTGCCCAGAATGTTTTGGTGTACTCCTGTGGTTCTAGAAGTTTATCTTATTATTGCCCCTTTACACTCTCAAAAGTAACCCAGTATGGGCAGTAATGTATAGCGTTACCTTCTCTTTGAAAATTATAGTATCCTCTTCTTGATTTGGAGCAAAGAAAGGGAGAAACAAAGGGATCCATTCATAACCAAATTAGATCAGATGCCTCCAATTAAAAGGATCTTCGTATTGCTAATGGAGAACATAAAAATAAAGTTAACATGAAAGGGAGGGTTTATAATGATGTTTTAACAATTCACTCAAAAGTTAGTAATGAAGGGACAAGTGGCAATATTTCCATTCCTTTCACGCTACCAAGATACAATTAATGAAGGATGCAATCACAGTTAATTAGTCATTAAAGTCAAACCCTTCAGTCAGAACTTTTCCTCTCTTATAACTACTGCTTTGGTGTTTCTGTCCCCTCTCTACTTACCCCGGAAAGTTGATTATTATCAGTCATGAAACTTAAATCATTTCTGAAATTCTTCTGGACGCCTCTAGTGGGTAATACCTTCTTTCTTGTATTGAGTAGAAATCTATTTCCTTATGACTTCTAATTATTCCAAATTCTGTATTGAAGATTTTTATAAAGCAGGCCTTAGAATTTTTTTTTAATTTTTTATTTATTTCTGAGAGAGAGAGAGAGGGAGACAGCGTGAGCAGGAGAGAGTCAGAGAGAGAGAGGGAGACTCAATCTGAAGTAGGCTCCAGGCTCTGAGTTAGCTGTCAGCACAGAGTCTGACACGGGGCCCGAACCCATGAATCATGAGATCATGACCTGAGCCGAAGTCGGATGCCCAACCAACTGAGTCACCCAGGAGCCCCAGGCCTTAGAATTTTGAAGTATAGTCACATTGTTTTGTAGTACTCTTTCTAGTCAACCATTTCCTTATGATTCAAGAAAAAAATTATTTGATGTTTAGTTTTGAGAGACAGAGACAGAGACAGAGCATTAATGGGGGAGGGGCAGAGAGAGAAGGAGACACAGAATCTGAACCAGGCTCCAGACACCGAGCTGTCATCACAGAGACTGACGCAGGGGTTGGACCCCAGAACTGTGAGATCATGACCTGTGCTGAAGTTGGACCCTTTAACTCCTAAGCCACCCAGGCACCCCAATGCTGTTTTTAGTTTCCCATCGTTTTTTTTTTAACATTTATTTATTTTTCAGAGACAGGGAGAGACAGGGAGAGATAGAGTGCCAGTAGCAGAGGGGCAGAGAGAGAATGAGACACAGAATCTAAAGCTGACTCCAGGCTCCGAGCTGTTAGCACAGAGCCCAATGGGGGGCTCGAACTCCCAAACCACAAGATCATGACCTGAGCCAAAGTTGGACACTCAACTGAGCCCCCAGGTGACCCTTATTCTTTTTGCTGTTGTTGTTGTTGTTGTTTGTGCTTATAGATGAAATTCTCCTATAATCTGATACTCAGATCTGTAGATGGCTTTGTGAAGCTTAGATGATATGTTTGTTTTCCCCAGGTAGCAAGGTCTGTGTGACATATAAAAAGAGCTACTACTTTCATACTTCCTGAAAATTTCATATTCTTAGTCAACATTAATTCCGAGGTAGTTATAGCAATTTTCTAATTATACAAATAAGGAAATTGAACCCAGAGAAATTAGATAAAATGCTAAAGATCATTCATATAAGAAGTTAAGTAGAACATAGGACTCAAAGATAGATCTGCCTGATTCCAAAGCCCATATTCTTATCCATTCTAAACTTATACATGTGCTTTTTTTCAGATTGATTGTATTCCCATTGAACTCATGATTATTAGCATAATTGAATTTTTAAAAATCTTGTCAGGTTTTTTTGGTTTTAAATTCTCTCATCCTGCATAGTAGATATCTCTTCTGGAATTTAATCACCTGCACATATGTTCATTTTACTGCCAATGTCCTTATCCAAATCCCCCATGAGCATACACAATAGCACAGGGTTGGAAAAAGGGGTCTGAATCTCTCGTGAAAGATTTCTCTGCATTGTTGGTGTTGATAAACACTTTTGTGTGTATACTAACTTGTATTTAATCGACTAGACTTAATTATTGTGACTTGGCCTGTATTTTTCCTCTTTCAAAGATATCATTTTGAAAAACTTTAGTAGAATGCTCTTTAATTACTTTATACTAAATTTTAATGTTTAGGCCAATAAATCTTCTTTTTTTTTTNTCAGGTTTTGTAAGGTTTCCAATGGCTTCAGATCTTTTCTGTGTGATGTATGGGCGCGAGTGCAAGTACGGAGCTCCTTACTTCTCCGCCATCTTGCCCCCGAAAATAGGCCAATAATTCTTATGTTCATTCTTTCATTCACTCTACTCCCTGTAGGAAACAAACAAGCAAATGAGCAAACCAATGAACAAATAATTATTATTGTTTAGTGATAAGAGAACTGGATGTGTCTGTCATTTGCTAGTTAACTTATACTTGGGCAAGCTACATATTTTCATAAGTCTCAGGTTTCTTATAAAATGGTGATTAGGAAATTTGTGTGGCTTGAATGTAGAGGATATGGGGAAACCCAGGAAGACAATGATGAAATAGTACTATCTGATGTGATTTGGAGTCTGTGCATGTTAATGAATATTTTGACCAAACAATTTATATAAGATATTATTTATGCTTTTCAAAGTTAACTCTATACAAGTGGTTCTCAAATTTGAACACACACCAGAACCCTCTGATTGCTTGTTAAAATAAAGATGGCTGGCTCACATTTCCTAGAGTTTCTGATTCAGGAAGTCTGGTGTGGCCCCAAGAATTTGCATTTCTTCCAAGTTCCCAGATCTTTCTAATGCTGCTGACTTTGTAGTGCTGCAGTACAGAGAACCACTGGGAAGATGCAGAGGAAGTTAGAAGACCATTTAGAATAGAAAGAGATGATGAATACCTGAACTAACATATGAACAGTAGGGATGGGTTCAAGATATTTCCTGAACTGATGACTGATCAGTTATGAAAGGTGGAAGAGGCAGAAAAGCCAAAGCTATCTTCAAAGTTTATAAATGGGATAAAGTGGTACTGTTGCCAGCAATCATGACTAGAGAAGGGAAAGGCTTGTGACTATGAAATAAGCTCAGTTTGCCAGAGTTAAGGTTCAGTGTTTGCAGGGCTTGTAGATGAACATCTGCGTGATAGACGTGACCGTGTGGGATGATATTGGACTCATGAAGGGATAACTTTCTAGTTTTAAGTGTGGAACTGGAGGTAAGCTCTTGTATTTTTCCTCTGAATGAGTGGGCCTTTACATGCAGAAATGAGACCTTTTGGGTCTGGGTCAAACACAAACAAGCTTTAATGCCTTTGCCTTTTCCCTTTAAGGATTAAAGGGTTATAGTTACTCACCATGTGAAATAGAATGGCTCAAACCAATAGCAGAACAGAATACACTGACAGTGGGAGGTGGAAGATGGCCAGGTGCTATCATGTTCTTCTTTCTTCTGGTCAGGAAATAAGCAGACTTTCTGTCCCTGGGTCACATCAGCCACAACTCATCAGCATCAGCATCACGGTGGGTATATTTTCTTTTGTCACCGATTTCCCTGAATAGAAGACCATTGTGTCTTGCCTTTTATGAAGCCACTAGGCATAGTCTTTTATTAACAGAGGCCAGGCTTCCTAGACACAAATAGCAAACTCATCTATTTATAATCTACAGAAAAGAAGAAGAAGAAGAAGAAGAAGAAGAAGTCGTCTCATTCTCACATTTTAAATGTAGTATTAGACTTGTAACCTATAAAAATGTACATTAGCCAGACTCCACCTGCTTTGGGATGGAGTAGATTAACCAAAATTAACAAGTCTAATTCAAAAGACTATTTACCTGAGTGGGGAGTGGGAGGGGACAGGGAAAGAGAGTTTGATCCCTAGAAGGAATTTTTATAATGTTCATATACCAAAACAGGGACCATAGCTAAAAAGAAAAAAAAGTGGCTAGAGATAAAAATGTGGAAATAGTTAAGAATATCTGAGATTAATTGGAGCCATTGGAAAGACGTACTCAAATAGGGTTGGACAAAAAAAAAAATGGCTGATAACATAATTCTGGAAGAGAAAAAAATATCAGGGACAGATAGAAGAATGAGAGTCATTAAAAAAAAAAGAGAGAAAAACAGAAGAAGCAGTCAGAGAAGTTGAAGCATAAAAAAAGGAAAACTTAGTTTTGACAGGGGCTTTTGATCATTGCTTTCTAAATATTTGCATAGCTTCTTTCTTCCAATTTTTTTTAGCTAATGAAAAGTTTCAAAACTTACACTCCAATTCTTTTACTTCTATAATGCTTATTCAGTTAAAAATGAACTAGGGGTGCTGGGGTGGCTCAGTTGGTTAAGTGTCCAACTTTGTTTCAGGTCAAGATCTCACGGTTCATGGGTTCAAGCCCTGTATTGGTCTCTGTGCTGACAGCTCAGAGCCTAGAGCCTGCTTCACATTCTGTGTCTTCCTCTCTCTCTGACCCTCTCCTGCTCATGCTGTCTCTCTCTCTATCTCTCAGAAATAAATAAAACATTAAAAAAATGAACTGAAAAAGAATAAATTTGATCTCATATGTTGATATAGTGATATTTAAATAATAACAACTTGTGTTTTTGGTGTATCTGGTGTTTCCCATTTTAAATGTTTGGTTTTTCAAAATAAATTTGTAATTATAGCAAAATCCTTGTACATCTTAGAAAAATAAATGAAGTACACAAAGACATGTAATTTATTTTGATAAAACCCTAAGACATTTTCACTGAAATTTCCAGAAAATCCAGTTTAGAATCTGGCAGGGATCTGAGTGCTTATAGATTAGGGGCAGGTCTGAAAATTCAGCTTCTAAAGTCACAGGTGATTTGGTTGTAAGAAATTTTAGACACTTAACTAATTGTAAGAGTTCAATTTTCATTAAAGTTGGAAAAAATATTGATTAAAAAACAATGTTATGTAGAAATTCAAAGTGATGATTATATAAACAATTAGCTCTTGCTATGTCGCATACAGACTGCACTGTGAGCCCTGCAGCTACATGGTGAGATTTAAATATGTCACAGTTTCAAGTGCTGCTGGCAAAATGATATGCTTTGTATGTAGTCCTGTCTACTGGCAATTCTTGAACTGCCAGAAACTAGGGAATAGCAATGGAGTAGAGGGCAGTGCTTCTCCATGGCTGGGGTGATTATGGAAATGGCATTACCAGTTAAAATATAGCAGCTCACAAGTTCATGAGATTTGGGAGGAAGGAGATGGTGATTGAGAAATGGGGGTAAAGGGTAGGGAGAAAAAGCTTTAAGTTTTGGTTTTGTGCCATCTTTTTCTGATGTTCATTCGGTTTCCCCTTTTTCACTTGGCAACCCCAGCTGCTAAGGGATTGGGGAACATTAATCTCTAAAATGAACGGTCATTCAGTAGCAGTGGGCTACGCATAAATCACCCAGTTGACTTCTCAGGAGACCTAAAGCTGTTTCCAAAAAGGTCACATTAAAATTTAGCCATCATAATATGAAAAAAAAACAATCATGTATGATATTGTAAGCAAACTAAGGGACATTTATTTGCCTCTAATAATAACTACCTCATTGAGTTGTTGCTTGGAGACAAAATGATGCAACATGGGCAAAACATCATTTAATGAAACAAACTAAAACAGTAGATGTACCATAAAAAGTAGCGAATATTATTGTAAAACAACCTTATTGATTTGATTCTCTTCCATGTAACTTACTTTGAACCTTAGTTTATGTTTGTCAAGTTGAGCTAATAATATTGCACAAGGCTGTTGAGAGCATTATAAAGAATGTGTATGAAATGATTAGTACATTTTTATGGCAAGTAATAGGGTCCCTGTAAATGAGGGAGAGAATGAAGGAGGGAAGGAAGAAAGAACTGAGGAGGAAAGCTATTTATGTGCCTGAGGGGGAAGTATAGGTAAGAACAGCGAGATAGTTTTCTTTCTTCTTTTTTAGTACCATAAAAGATCTAAAGATAGAGAACTGTTTTGGGGTAAGTTGTCATGAAGATACTACAGCTGAAATTTTAAAGATTATAACAAGCAGAGATTCAGAGGTAATATTGCAAATTAGGAAGAGGACAAAATGCATGTAACAAAATTCATAAATTTCAAAGCATAGAAAGGAGAGTGGTTGGTAACCCTGTATGGCACAAGTAATTAGATGGAAGGAGGAAGACTTAAAAACTACAGAGAGGTCAAATAATTAAGTTTCTATGTACTTTCGTAAGCAGAATATAAGGAGGCAGAAAAGGTTTAGGAATACAAAAACTTAAAAGGATAGTATAGGAAAGATCTTGTTTGGCCAGAATGGGAAGAGTAAATTACAGGAGAAAATCTGAAGTTGTCAAGGCCATTTTTAATAGATCACTGTCAAGGTCAAAGCTCACAATTGTGATGGCCTTTGCCAAATCCTTAAAGTCACACTCATGAAAAAGAAAAATAAATACAAATATTTTTGCTAGTAATTGAAGGTTAATTCCTTTAGGTTATGAAAAAGCATTTAGTAATTAAAAATATTAAAATCTTCTAAAATATGAACAGTACATATTGTTTTCATTTCTCTTTCAGTTAAAACTTTCAGGTGGCTATATTCTTTCCATTTATACAAAATATGTAACAGTTTAAGAGAATATACAGAAGAGTCACACCTTAAAATGTATTTAACAGTAAATGGCAGCTATTAGCATATGTCAAATTTATAATGAAATAGAAATCTACAAGCATCCTCATTTGTCTCTAAGGACTTGAAAATTTTTGTATTCACTTGGATTTCCTTTTTTCTTTTTTTTTTTAAGTACATAGAAATCAATGCAGATACGCCTTCATGTAGTCATTTCTTTCTTTTTTTTTTTCCTCTTTTTTCTTATTTCAATGATGCTTACGTATTAGGGTGCTTAAAATTACTGTCGAAGGTTGTATACACAAACACACCTACATTTTTATAAGATATTTAGGGAATTTTCAAGGATAGTTTTGACCGTCAGAGATTTTCAGTACTCGAAGTTGATGTCATAGCTTGTGTGAATTGGAAAAAAAATGCAGAAAATAATATTTAAAAATCCCTTGCTTACTTTGTCAGATAATTTGTAAGTTATGGACCATTTTGTACTTGAAATTTTAAGTGAATGATCCCACTACTCTATAAATGCCAATTATTTTTCTGTAATGAATCAGCTTTCCTTATTTGAATAATGTGATATAAATGTAAGGCAGAATATCAGGTTGGAGAGGCAACATTATATGTCACTGAAGATGCAAGAATTTAAATATAATGAATGGACTCTGTGCTAGGAATGAAAAACATGAAAAAAAAACACAAAAAACCCAAAAACCAACTTACTTTACAGTCTTACTACATGGTTTTGGTCACATAAACATTAGATTTCCTGTTTGATCCTGAGACTTCTCATTTAACAAGACATATGTCAAAGCAAATTAGTGTAGATGGACATCATATTTTTTTAAAGGAGATTGGCAAAGGGCTTAATCTTAAAATAGCAAGTTTGAAAACACTAGTTATTTTGTTATAGCCTGTTGTTTTTGTGTAATTCAGTGACAGTTTAGCATTGATACCCACTGCTGGCCTTATGTTCCTGCATCTGCTGTGTGAAGAAAACATTTTCCCCTTAAAATAGCATCCACCATACTAATTGTTTTCACTTTCAGTTCATGTTAAGCATTAGATGAGCAATTTGTCTTGCAAGGCATGTACATGAAATCATTTGACTGAAGCAATGGGTTCCTTTTCATAGAATTCAAAGAGTTTGTATGTAGCTCTTTGAATATTGTGATCACCTTCCGTCTGTCATACTTGACTCTATTAAATCTAACCCAAACTGAGTTTGTACAGCACAAACCAAGCAGCTGAAATACGATATTCTCCATTAGTTGACTTCTGTCTTCATGACACTAGTGTGACTGGGTTAAATGAAAATTATGTATTACTTGTTTGCATGCCATATAGGCATTATTATCAAGACACACCTATGGCATTCCTTTAAGCACTTTTATATTTTGGTCTCCTGAGCACCATATTTTAGAATATTTCTGAACTTTTGCCATTGTCATTTTTCATTTGATTTATACATTATCATTAGTATCTTCGTTCATTTGCAAATATTTGAAAATGTTACCAGTCTTGTTGTATTTGGTATCTAGCTTAATTTTGCTGTTTACCTACTATACCAAGTATGAATTTGTCTTGTGAAATTTGTTGAGATGTATTTTATGACACAGAATACAGTCAATTTTGGTAAATGATCCATGTTCTTAAAAAAAAGTTGCATTGTATAATTATTGGTTGCAATGTTCTATATTTGCCAAACGTGTCCAATTTATAAATTGTGTTGTTCAGATTTTCTGTATATCTATTGCCGTTGCTGCTGTTTGTTCTACTAGAATAGATATGTTCTAGATATGTTAATATCCTTAACCCCTTCTTCCCTCTTTAACCCCAACCCCCCACATTTTTGACTGCTGTTTGTTTTTTAATTTTTCATGTATTTTAAAGGTAACCAGAGAGTATTATTATTCTTTTATGCAGTCAATATTCATTGAGATTTAAGTATATATGTTTATGTTATTTATCCTTTCATGTTCTCTACTTCTCCAATTATTTCCCTCCTTATGTTTCTGATCATTTTCTTTCTGTCTAAATAATTCTTTTTAGCTTTTCCTTTAATGTAGGTTTGTGCTTGACAAATTCTCTCAGTTTTCCTTTTTCTAAGAAAATCTTACTTTTGCCTTAATTATTTGAAGGATGTTTTCAATGATGACTACTATTTTCTTTCAGTGTTTTTAAAATGTCACTCATATGTCTTCTAGTATATATTCGTTTGTGCTAAAAAGGCAACTGTCACTCATTATTTTCATTTTTAAAGATACTGTGTCTCTTTTCCTTTGGTTACTTTTTGTTTTTGAAATACTCTTTGTTTTCTTTTTAAATTTTTTAATGTTTATTTATTTCTGAGAGAGACACACAGAATGCGAGCAGAGGAGGGGCAGAGAGAGAGGGAGACAGATTCTTATGCAGACTCCAGGCTCTGAGCTGTCAGCACAGAGCCTGATGTGGGGCTTGAAGTCATGAATTGCGAGATCATGAGCTGAGCCAAAGCCCAGCACCTAACTGAGTGAATCACCCAGATGCCCTGAAATATTATTTGTTTTTTACCTGTTTTGTTGTGATGTGGTCAGGTATGTATTTCTTTGCATTTTACCAGCTTTAGTTTGTAGAGATTTTGACATCATTGGCTTGGGATCATTATTAAGCTTGGGAGATTCTTGGCTAATATGTCTCTTATACTGCTTTGCCACTTCCCCCCCCNCTCTAATTATATTGCAAAGTTTCACCATTCTTAAATATTTCATATTTTCTTATGAATATTTCAAATTATTTTCTCTAGTCTCCAATCTAGATATCTGTTGTCCTATATTCCATTTCATTAATCAGAATTTGTTCTGCTTTTTGTAATTTTGCTGTTAAAGACATCTATCAAATTCATGATTTCAGTTACTCTAATTTTTTTACCTAGAATTTTTGTTTTATCATTTTATTTTTATTTTATACTTTTTATTATACCATTTCTTTTCTTGCTAATCACTGTTATTTTAAAATCAGTCTCTAATTATGCTAATTCTAGATCATCTAGGGATCTGATTTTATTGATCTTTTTCTCTTGGTTTTTGGTCATTTGTTCCTGTCTCCTGGTCTTTTGTCATTGAATGTATGAGAAATTATACAAGTTCTGTATTTTATTTTTCCACAGAAGACTCTTTGTTTTCCTTTTGATAGGCTACCTCATTAACAGATTATCTTCATTCATTAGAGACCGAGATTGTTCAAGGTTGTTTTTCATTCTTTGTGAGATCTAGTTGACTTCTGCTATCCCTTTCCTACTAGAATATAGCCAGCCCATAATGAATAATGGATATTGCCTAATGCCAATGCTCTTTCTCATAGCTCCTCCTCTGTGATGATCTTTTTGTTTCATTTTTTTCCTCAGTTCTGCTTAGCTTTTTAGCCACTCGGGAGCCATTTTTGTTTGTCTTGTTACTACTTGTCCCGTAATAAGAGTAAGCACATTACCTGCAATAAAATCAATAAAGAATACCACTCTTTTGGTTCCTCTACTCCTGTGAAATGACCAAAGACTCTAAGCTACCATTTTCTGCTTATTTCTAGGCCTCTTGGTACTACCATTCCCCACATACACCAACACACACAAATGCAGAGGTAAAAACCATGCCTGCTCAGTGCAATACATTTTTCTTTTTTCTAAGATCTTGACCTTCCAAGATTGGCTCCCTGGCTGATCTCTGCTTTCAAATGCTTATAAAAAAAAAAAAAGAAAGAAAGAGAGAAAGAAAGAAAGAAAGAAAGAAAGAAAGAAAGAAAGCAAGCAAGCAAGCAAAACACAACCCAAATTTTACATTCATTCTTAGTAGGTGGACACTGGCCTATCAGGTTACTCCATAGTAACCAGATATGGAAGGCTTCCAAGTTCTTGAACAGAATATAGGCTCATAAGAATTCTTTGTAGCCATAGCATAGGAGGAAGGCTAAAGAAGGAGTGACAGCAAAAAAAGTAGAAAAGAAGAAATAAGATAGAAAAATAGAAAAAATAGTCTTTAAAAATATGTTTGTGATAGGAAAACTTAGTCCATATTAACTTCCATCAGTCCTTGCATGATTACTGTGTATCACCTTTTAAAAAATTTTATGTCAAGCATGGTTTCAAGGCACTATTTGAAAGAGATGGAAAGGGAGAATGTTGTAAATCAGGAAAAAAATTCGAGTCCCTAAACCCCACAGCTCAAGAAAACAATTTCCCATATCTATATGAAATTCTCAGGGTCAATTTCCAGGCCTTGTAAGCCATTTTGAGTGAAATAAAATAAGATCTATTGCTTTTACATTCTAATCTATTTAAAAATGCAGTTGTTAATTTTAGTTTCATGTAGTTTTTAGTCAGAAAAAGGTATTGATTTTGTTCCTTATAAATCAACTTAAGTCACTTATTTATACTGTATGAGAATTACATTAACTCATTTAACAAAAAAGAAACAGTTAAATGCTATCATAAATTTACATAAAGGTGACAAAAATTTGAATAACATAAGTATGGCTTAAGAAATCATTTATTTTCTCGTTTCTAATATGCTTGGAAAGCAGTAGTCAGAATGTGGGATTTGCTTTTTTAAAGCTTATTTATTTTGATAAAGGAAAGGGTGAGAGAAAGAAGAAGAGACAGAATCCCAAGCAGGCTGTGTTGTCAGGGCAGAGCTTGAAACAGGACTGGATCTCATGGATGACCATAAGATCATACCTGAGCTGAAATCAAGAGTCGATGTTTAGCCGACTGAGCGCTTCAGGCACACCCAGACTTTGGAATTTAAGTGCCATTCTCTACTGAAAGGTTTTCAGGCTTCTTAGAGAAATAGTTAATTCAAGTGTAGGACAGAAACATCAAAATGAGCCTGCAATATATTGTCATACCAGAAAGCCAGGAAGCTTTCATAGACTTTTATTGTGTCTTCAAAACGGCTGAGTATTTACCTGGATACGTTCAACTGGTCAAACATTTAACACTGTGATGCATCAGTAAGAATAAAAACTGCAGTACATTTCAATGCTTAAGTTTGTAATAGTACTAAATCAAACAAATAAGCAAACAAAAACACCATTGTTTCTTTGAGTAAGGTGCTAGGGAGCTCATTATTTTGAAAACTGACAAATAAAAGGAAGCACTCAAATATATTTTTTCTGAGTTAGGATGTAAACTGTGTCTCAGGGTAACCAAAGAATTGATAAAGAAAATTTTTCTTTACTGAAGTATTTCATGAATAAACAAGTAAGAAATGATACAATTAGAATTTCACTATTTTGCAAACTAAAATGAAATCATTAATCTTGGCAATGATAATCAGTGACTGCTAATGTTTCGAAAGGGTATGTTACATACATACTATAATTCTTGATGAAAAACTTTTAGGCAATTTTTTGTGGAAGAAAACCACTACCTCTAACGTGGTCTTGTCCTCCAATCCCCAGAGAAATGAAACCAGAATCTCATCAGTCCTTCTGATGTAATTTAACTACCAACTTGGAGGGGGCAGAGTTTCCTGTTTACTCTGCAAGAGGGTGCAAGAGCAATCTCCAAAGTGTGGGAAACCGTACAGGACACATATTTTGTTTTATTTGACAAAAATTTATAAGGAAGAGAGAAAGTGGTAATCTTATTTATTAGGAGATAATTAAGAAACTTATCTGTAAATGGACCTTATTTAGATCCTAATTTAAAAAACACGTAGTATTAAAGCTTTATAAGGTTTATAAGAAAATTAGAAGACAATGAATATTGAGTAGAAATTTGAAAGCATTAAATAACTATTGTTAATTTTTTTTTAGGTACAATATTGGCATGTCTTTATATATTTTTGTTTTTTGTTTATTGTTTATTTCTTGACTCATTTTTGATGAGCCCCTATCCTATGTATATAAAGTGACCTATTTACTTTAGGTCACTATAATTTACTTTATAAAGTGACCTAAAATGAAATGTTTTGGATATTCTTCAAAAAAAATCTGTAATGAGAGGACTTGATAGAAATATGAATGGATCAGGATTGACTATGAGCTCATAATTTTTGAAGCTAGGTAATAAGTACATGTATTAACATTACAAAATTCTCTTTATAGTATACGGACACATAAAAATAGAAGAAATATGATACTGTATATGTTTTTAAGTAAAGTATATGTGGTAAGATGCATTTAAGAAAGAAATTTCAAAAGCCCATTTTTTTCTGCAGAAAGAGATTTTGCAAGTAAAATTCCTTTTCTGAAAGTCTGAAATTTGTCACTATCAAGATGGTTTTCATAAAACAGTATTTCATGTTGTCTTCAGTAATCAAGCTCAGTAAACATGGGCAATTTTTAATTATAGGAAGGGAGAACCACTTAGGCTACTTTACTACTCACAAATACTCTAATAGGGATCAATCACACCCAATTAAACCTCAGGGAATTATGAATTTTTAATAGGTTTATCATGAGATAATTCAGCTTTTAAGTCCTCTTTAGGTTCATGCTAGGCAGGCTTTCTCAAGCTGGAAAGGAACATCTTCATGATCTCATTTTCAAACAAGCTTTGTGATTTTTGAAAAGAAGACAAAAGAGCTTTCCAATTTGCAGCAGAATTACAGTTTCTGTCTATTTATTAGAAATTTCTAAGCTAGCTCTATACACCATGTATGAACTCATGTTTACATGAAATAGAAGTTTTGATAATGCTAATTAAGGGCTCTAAATAAACTTAATCACCCAAATAACATTCATATATTATTCTTTAATACTTTAAGCTGGCCCATCTCCATGATCCTCATTTACTATGTAGCTCATAGTAGAGCCTGCTGCTTATTTTATTAAAAATAATACTAAACCAGCAAAACAGACTTGAGTCTTGTCTCCTGATCTCTGTGACATAATGATAGAGAGAGCAAATGTTAACATCAGGCCATCTGACTTGACATGTTCTAGGTGAGCAGCATCAGCAGACTTTCCATGCCTTCTTTTCTTCATCTATACAATTGTAATAGCATTTTCTTATATAATTCTAGTGAGTGTTAAATGAGATACTACATGAGAAGCTTTTTAAAGTATGCCTAGTGTATGATTGTTCTCAGCAATTGTCTACTGAGGTAGAAAAGCAGAAGTCTTTTCTTCTGTGGCTGAGTTACATGATTTACAAAGACCACATTAGCATGATGCTCCCTCAGAACAAATCATTTCCTTAACCAGTGTGAGCATGTGTATATGTGTGGATGTTGTGTGTTTGGTGCAAAGGATCATTTGTTACAATACAAATGCATCTATTGATTATTGGTTGTGAAATGTTCTGAGAGGATAGAACAGGGGAAAGGAAGGTTCTAGTCAGATTGTTTTGGCAAGAGTATTTTCTGCTCTGTAATTTCAGACCTGATGAACAGGTAACTTTTTGCAGTGTTCAGAGGAATAGCCAAGGAACCCCATTTAAAACGTTTGACAGAACCCCAATCAGCCATCTCGTCTTCACTGAAGTTTTCTTTGCATGCTAATTTTATCTCCTAATATCTATTTAGAGAAGACTTTTCCCCTAGCCTTTCCTTTTTCTCTAGAATGGCGTATATTCTGGGGGAATATAATTATACTTGTATAATGAATATAAATAAGTCATTAAGATTCACAAACATAATGCATAATTAATTGATGCGATTACAATAAGAAATGAGCACACAGAATACATATTTGTGTAGAAGTCTATTCAACCATGTAGATACTGCAAATACTAGAGTTTACTTAACTCAAAGAGTAGCAAACTCACTTATCAATTTCTACGATTGGACGTCAGATGACGCTAATGAAGACTTCTCATGCTGATTCTACAAGGATGAAAAATTAGTAGTTTCATAAATGCCTTCAGTTTAACAAATTTATATAAGAGGTATAATGATTTTGTGCAATGAGGTAATACCCTAATTTTAGCCTGATGTTATCAAAAAATTTCAAAAGAGATTTCCATTCTAATGCTTTATATCAAGTCCACATTGTATTTGATGCTCAAAGAGATAAATGCTGATGGTAGCTTATTAATTTCTCAGTAACCTTTTTTTTTTGTAAGCTAACAAATGAATTTATACACAGAGTTTTTCTTTTTTTTTTTTAATATTTTTATTTATTTCTAGGAGAGAGAGCCAGCGTGAGCAGGGGAGGGTCAGAGAGAGAGGGAGATACAGACTCTGAAATAGGCTCCAGGCTCTGAGCTGGCAGTCAGCACAGAGCCCGACGCGGGGCTGGAACTCACGAACCGAGAGATCATGACCTAAGCGAAAGTCGGACGCTTAACCGACTAAGCCACCCAGGCGCCCCATATACACAGAGTTTTTCATTTGTTCATCAGTTCAGATATCTGCCAGGCATTGTATGGTATGCCCATGTTTGTGTGTGTGTGTATGTATGTATGCATGCTCTCACACATAAGTGCATCTGTACCTTTAGGACCTGGCTTCTTAATGGCAAATATAGCTCATATGAAACATATTTATTTATCACATTACTTTTTTCTTACTTATAACCATGAAGTAAATGGATGACTTAACATTTTATATCCAAAATACATTTTGTCCTATAAGTACAAGTAACTATTTTTTTAAGTCATTGGGTTCTGTTATATAGTTTCTTGAACTCTAATAACAGAACGCATACTTAGGCAAATGAGTCATTTCAGTACTTTCCCAAAGCTTAAAAGATTTATAGGAATCAAAGGATATGTTTACAATGCCTTGCATATGCAAAAATGGAATAGCTCATTCTTTCAAGCCAAACATTAAGTTTCTCATCCAAAATATTGAGTACTTGAGCCTTTGCAAGTGTCTGCTAAGATACCCTGAATCAAACCCCTGTTCTGGAAGAACAAAGGGTATTATTGCTTTATGGATAACTGTTCTATAAAGTCGATTTGAGATTGTCTATTGGGGTGGCTAGAATAATAGCCTTAAAAACCTGGCCCCATTAGTAGATATTGGACGCCACTTGAGCCAATGGGCCTAATTGTCCCTCCCCTCCCCCTTTTTTTTTGCCAGGGTTCTGCTCACACTAGCTAAAATAATTTCCTGTATCCATTATGGCACTTATCTTGCCTGCTGCCAGAAATAAGACATTCCATCTGCCTGTCTAGACTCCTTTCTGTCATTACTCCTAAGTGAATTTTAGTTTATCTGTGCCACCCTAAAAGATATTTCCCCTTCAACATGGTCGAACCCTTGATTCTGACAGTTATTATCATAATTAGTTTTTATTTAAAAAAACTAGAAGCAATCCAGGATAAAAGATTACCACATACATAATGAAAGTCTGGGATAAATTTAGAAGGGTGTGTTAAGGCTTAGACTATAGTGCTAGACTACCAGGTTGAAGACCTAGTACAATCACTTTGTAGCAGAATGACTTTGGGAAAATTATCTAAATATTTTATATTTCAGTTTTCTAATCTTTAAAAGAGATTGGGGGTGCCTGGGTGGCTTAGTCGGTTAAGCGTCCGACTTTTGCTTAGGTCATGATCTCGCAGTTCGTGGGTTCGAGCCCCACGTCGGGCTCTGTGCTGACTGCCAGCTCAGAGCCTGGAGCCTATTTCAGAGTCTGTATCTCCTTCTCTCTTTGACCCTCCCCTGCTCACCCTGTCTGTCTCTCTCTCTCTCCTAGAAATAAATAAAAATATTTTTTAAAAAATAAAAGAGATTGATAGGGACACCTGGGGGCCTCAGTTGGTTAAGTGTCCGACTTTGGCCCTGATCATGATCCCACGATTCGTGGGTTCAAGTCCCCCATTGGGCTCTTTGCCAACAGCTCAGAGACTGGATCCTGTTTCAAATTCTGTGTCTCCCTCTCTCTCTGACCCTCCCCTGCTCGCACTCTCTCTCTCTCTCTCTCTCAGAAATAAATAAAAACATTAAAAATAAAAAAAAATACCAGAGATTGATAATAATAGTACTTGTCTACTAGGATTTAATGTGCTTAACATAGTGTCTATACATAATAAGATCTCACTGATTCTTATGGTTATTTATGTTCATAGGTAATATTATCAAAATTTAACAAATAGCATAAGAGGCATTTACTTGCTAGGTTTACAAAGTCACTGATAAGAGCACCATCTCATTCTTTTTTTTTTTAATACATTATGATCCTTAGTATTTTGTTACCTGGAATCTTAAATCACAACTGAATATATGTGCTTTGAATCTTATTTTTTTCACCTTAAGTAAAATTAGAGTACTACAATACTATCCATGGTTACATAATTTCTTTTTAAATATTGAAGAGAGTGTATTTAATCTTCAAGAGAATGTTGTGATAGTCTCAGAAGTCACACACATTTGGTTAGAGAGTACCAAGACTGGCACACACAGAGAGCAAGCATTCAAACATAACCTCAACCTGGTGGTGATAAGAAATGATCTAGGAACAAAAACTCTTGAGTAAAAACATTGTTTTCTGCTTCAATGCATTTGTGCCCTGGGATAACCAGAAATAATTATTGAAACAAGCCTCTTGTTAATAATAATTACACTTCGTTCTATGAAAACAAGAACAAACAGCAATTATCTGTAATTTCTCATTTGCAAAACACTCTCATTATGCTAAGACTTCTTGTCTGTGTTTGATAATATTATGTTATGTGTGTTAGAAAAACTACAGTTTTTTTTAATGTTTCAAACTATACTGGGCATTGCTGATCAATACAATGTCCGCATAAGATTCCTGTTTTAAAACAGAACAGCTTCTTTGCACAGCATAAGGTATCATAATGTCTTTTGGCTTCCTTCAAAGAAGACAAGGTTCATTAACCAAAATAAATATACATTGTTCCTTGTATTAGCAAAAAATTGAATTAGGAATAAAGAAATAGAAGTCAGTCAGCTGTCATTATAAATAAATTTTTAGGAAAATTTAAAATTTGATGTATATGAAACTGTGTGTGTGTGTGTGTGTGTGTGTATTTCCATTTCATACCTTTCCACTAATACCACTAATATGTTTTCTTCCGTTCCTATTTGAATAATTATTAGTCTATACTGCCTCAATAATTATGTACTTAATTTGTACACAATAATTTTGTATTTTTCTCATAATTATTTAAGTGCATTATTGCATTTATCTTGATAGATTAAAAGTTCTTTGAAGAAATGAGTAATTTAATTCCCTTTGCTTCATGCCTGGACTGTATTATTCAAATTAATGGTTTGTATAGTGCTTTAAATTTTGTAACAAGAGTTGCTGCTTATCAGTCAACTGGCTCAATAAGTTGATGATTTTACCATAATGAACTCCAGTTTCCTCATGTAATGAAACAAAGATGATAAGAATATACCTAATTCTCATGGTTTCTGAGAAGCTTGATCACAGATTCAAAGCACTTAGCACAGTGTCTGGCATAAAATTAAGCTTCATTCAGTACATATCATGGTTTTATTATAATTATAGTGATGGACCTAAGTAATATTCCTTATTTTCATTTTTTGAAAGGCCAGTCTTTTGAGGAATGATATATTTGCCATTTCTTATATCCATTACTTCTTTTCTTTGATCACAGCTCAGCCCAGGATTTGGTAACCAGCCAATGTAAGGCCTGGAATAAGGCAAACCATATAGAACAACAGCCAAACATGAAGTGAAACTCAAATTCTTTACATGAATTATGTCAGGTACCAACGCCCCTCATCCAATCTATGAATGAGGTAATTTGGTTACCTCAGCTTTTAAAGCAGACTTTAAATAATCTTCTTAAGATCATATAAATAGTAAATGGAGGATTTGAATTTAAACCCAGTCTGGCTGACTGCAGACTCCATGATCAGCTCACCCTGATAGGGAGGTGCAAGGCTAAAGTTTACTTTCTGAATACAGGTTTATCCTTCCCCTGTAGCTTATAGTGACCTTTTAATCAAATGTCAAGGTCAGCCTTTGTCTGTGTTCCTCAAGAACCCATCTACATTTAACACATATTATTCAGATTTCTATCAAACAAATTGTTATTTTTGAATGTATGAATATATATAATACATATATTCATCAAATATCATATATCTTATTGTTTATACCATGTATTGCCCGTGTCTTTATTCAAATATGTACCTTTCTTACTTATATGGTGTTCCTAATATCTTAGTCATTTAATGCTTTAGAAGAAAGCACAAAGTATATTTTTACTCTCACTTTAAAGGTTAGAAGAATGGAAACACAGGAGGTTAAATGATTTGCCCACCCATTTCCCAGAGTTATGATGTCAAATGGTGATTTTCCCTTAAAAAATGCACACACACACAAATCTAGGATCTCTCAAAATGCTATTTTTAAAATGTTTATTTTTGAGAGAGAGAGATTGAGAGAGATGCAGGGGACGGGGGGGACAGAGGATCCAAAGCAGGCTCTGTGGTGACAACAGAGAGCATGATTTGGGGCTTGAACTCACAAACCATGAGATCATGACCTCAGTTGAAGTCGGATGCTTAACCGACTGAGCCACCTGGGTGCCCCCAGAATGCTAATTTTTATAACCAGAGAGTAGTGCTTTGACATTTTCTTAAATATTATTTGTGAGATTAGCCAAAGGGACCAGAGAATGCCCTGCATGAAACACAGGTTTGTGTCCTTAGAGAGGGGTGCATGCTATTTCGGTTTCTTTCCTTTTCTTTTTTTATTTTTTATTTTTTTTTATTTCTAGGAGAGAGAGAGAGAGGGACAGCGTGAGCAGGGGAGGGTCAGATAGAGAGGGAGTCACAGACTGAAACAGGCTCCAGGCTCTGAGCTGGCAGTCAGCACAGAGCCCGACGCGGGGCTCGAACCCACGAACCGCGAGATCATGACCTAAGCGAAAGTCGGACGCTTAACCGACTAAGCCACCCAGGCGCCCCGTTTCCTTCTTTTTCAGGAATTATAGGATGTCACTAATTTTTTACCAATGAGCATAAGCTAACAAATGCCAGTTTTGTAATTAATTACTTCCCCAATGTTTAGAATTTCACCAGCCTTAATTAAACCTGTCCTTAATTCTTCACCAGGATACAGATTCTTAAAATAAGTTTATTACAAATATGTAAAATTTACCTTACATGTAATAATAAAATATACTGACAGATCAGCTTGGCTGAAACTGTAATCTAAAGTTTCCACTCAATTAAAAAGCTGAGCATCTTATTAGTGATACCAGAGAAGGAACATTTGAAATAGTTAGAATTCCTGAGATGAAGTTCAAAGTCATATCATCATCTTTTGAGATTAATAACAAGGGCTTTTGCACCTGCTGCTGTCACACTGTGTCATAGTAATTTATGGAGTTAGAATCTGGGGAAAATTAGAGTTTGGATGTTTCTCTTTAAAAGTTGGAGTCTTGCTTGCCTAACCCTTTATGTTTTCCTTAAATTGTTTCTTCTTGATAGAAACACCTCCTCATAGACATTTTTGCTTGTATCGGTTTTCTTCCCAGGTAAAAAGTGAATACACACATACAGTTGTGATTTCAGTCGTCATGAATTATCTTTTTTTTTTTACCTTTTTTTTTATCTTTCAGTCTTCCACCCATACTTATGTTGATACTTTTCACTTTAACTGTTGATTTTCAGTTTTAATACCACAGGAAAGAAAAAATTTATTTTCAAATCAATATTAAAAAAAGACCAAATTGGTTCATGTTTTGGATAATCCGTTTTTTTAATCTAAGCAACTTTTCCATATTAAAAAAAAGTAGCAACAGTGGCCTGATAGGTATTTGGAATGAAGGACCTTCTTAGATTTGTTATTCTATGAATTCTTTGTAAAGATGGAGACAGCTCATGTTTAATTTAAAATATACAGTAGTGGTGGGGTGCCTGGGTGGCTCAGTCAGTTGGGTGTCCGACTTTGGCTGAGGGCATGATCTCACAGTTCATGAGTTCGAGCCCTGAGTCAGACTCTTTGCTGACAGCTCAAAGTCTGGATCCTGCTTGGGATTCTGTGTCTCCTTTTTCTCTGCCCCTCCCCTGGTCACACTCTGTCTTTTTCTCCTTAAGAAGTAAATAAAAATTTAAAAAATTAAATAAAAAATAAAATATACAATAGTGGGCTTGTGCACAAGAAAATACTTTTCACAATAGCAGTCATTCTGAGACTAATTTGGTTTTAGAGCTTTATGCCTTTAGGCTAACAAACTAAGTTTTTTTCATCTTAATTAAACTTTTCTCTCAAAATCAGCTTACTTGACTGGCAAATGAAAAATGTTTTCGCTTTGGACTCATACACAAATGAATTAAAATGCAGGATGCTTTGAATCCCTAAAGAGAAAAACACTTTTCACTCTGAAGTAAATAGCTTAGGTAACTCAGTACTATCCACTCCTCTCTGAGAGTCAGATGTACCAATTACTTGGTGGTAATATGGACACCATAGTAGCCTGTTGATGTCAAGAAGGAAAGGTATGGGTTACATTGGCCAAAACCTATTTTATTTTGTAGATTTTAATTTGTGTCTCTGACTTAGTTCTTTTAATATGTATGGAATAGCCTGGGGCGCCTGGGTGGCTTAGTCGGTTAAGCTTCCGACTTTCGCTTAGGTCNCAGGCAAAGCAGTAAGACCACAATTATAAGTGGTTAACACCATTCATTGAAAGTTGTACTACTATTCAGTTTCTTTGGGACTGAGACTATAGCTTCTATAATTATATTGGATAAATCCTTACAGACCCACAATTTAGCATCAGTTCATATGTCTGAATCTCACTGACTCTTTTATTATGACATCTTTGTGTGTCTTAAATTTAGCTCAGTAGGTTACAAAGTAGGTATTAAATAAATGTTACTTGAATGAATAAATGAAATAATTGGCCAATTTGTAAGTTTTATAGAACTTAATAAAGCTACACATATTGACTTTTACCTTGTGATTTTTCCGTAATACTGTGTATGTAAGCAAATTCTCTCCCTGAAGACATGGTTAAATAAATGATGATAAAAGATGGCTGACTATGCTATTCATGACTTACGGCAGATATTTTGTTATTGTTGTTATTCCTGGAAAATCAGCTAGAACAATCCACAAAATTACTAAATGTACTTCCAATAATATTCCCAAAGATATTATAGGAAATTTAGTAAAGTCATTAAAAGTTTCATTTGGAAATGGAATAAAAGCATGTAAAAACAGCAGAATATGTATTGTCGACATTACATCAAATATATAAATCAGTTTTTCTGGATTGATGGCTTGACAATATCAGTTTTGACTGTACAGGAATATGCATACCTCCCAGTTTATTAATTTTATTTTAATATCTTTCAATAAAACATTGTGGTTGCCCCCATGTAGGCTTTGGATACCTGCTAATTTTGTCCAAAAAGTTATTTTATATTATTTTTTGCTATTGTTAATAGTATTTTACTTTTTTTTTTTTTAAATTTTAGAGAGAGACTGTGTGTGTGAGCAGGGAAGAGGGGCAGAGGGAAAGGGAGAGAGAATCTTAAGCAGGCTCTATGCTCAGCGTGGAGGCTGATGCGGGGCTGAATCCCATGACCTGAGCCAAAATCAAAGTTAGGTGCTCAACTGACGGAGCCACGCAGGCGCCCCATCTTTTATTGTGTTTTCTAATATTCTGTTGCTAATATGCAGTAAAATAAATTATTTTGGTGACCATATATCTGGCTAGACTTTTTTCCAGATAATTTTTGGATATCTAATAATGTGGAAAGTACAGGTTTGGTTTCCTCCCTTCAAAGAGTGAGGTCTTTTCACTCTAATTCTACCTTACAACATGGGCTAAAAACTTTGAAATATTTTAAATAATAAAGATGAAGGGCACCTCAGTGGCTTAGTCAGTTAGACATCCGACTTGAGCTCAGGTCATGATCTCACAGTTCATGAGTTTAAGCCCCACATCGGGCTTTGTGTTGACAGTTCAGGGCCCGGAGCCTGCTTCAGATTCTGTGTCTCCTCTCTCTGCATCTCCTCCACTCACACTTTGTCTCTCTCAGTCTCTCAAAATTAAATAAGTGTTAAAAATTGTAAAAAGGAAATAATAAAGATGAAAGGGAAGATTCTTGTCTATTCTTTGAGTTTAATGAAATTTCTCCTAGTGCTCACCATTTGGTATGATTTTAGATATTGGATATGAGTCTGGTTATATAATTCCTATTATAATTAGGGTGTATACATACTGAAATATTTTTTTAAAAAAAATTTAGTGTTTATTTATTTTAGAGAGAGAGAAAGAGAGAGACAAAGACAGAGTGCAAGCAGGGGAGGGCAAGAGAGAGGGAGACAGGGAATCGAAAGCAGGCTGCAGGCTCTGAACTGTCAGCACAGAGCCTGATGTGGGGCTCAAACTCAGGAACCGTGAGATCATGACCTGAGTCAA
The DNA here is from genome assembly GCF_008692635.1 of Crocuta crocuta. NCBI lineage: Eukaryota > Metazoa > Chordata > Mammalia > Carnivora > Hyaenidae > Crocuta > Crocuta crocuta. The sequence continues at coordinate 969,241 of NW_027529634.1, forward strand.
AGTCTGACGTTCAACTGACTGAGCCACCAGGCTCCCCTAAGATCTTTTTTTAAAATAAAGAATTTTATCAACTGCTTTTAAAGTCAGCTTACATGATCAGGCACATTTTTCCTTAAAATATACTGTGTTTATATTATAAGCCTTGAAATTAAATATTCTTACATTTTAGTGCAAACTTTCCTTGGATATGATAAATTCTTATTTTAAAATATTGGTTAGTTCACTATGGTAGACTTTTTATTTACCTTTTTTGTTTCAATGTTTATAATCATTACTTGTCTTAAATCTTCTGTTTTTATGCTCTCTTAGATTTTCTTTTCAGTATTGTGTGCAGTGTATAAAACAAATCAGGAACTTTGTCTGTTTGTCAGTCTGTCTCTCTTTCTCTCTCTTTTATGCTCCAGAGGGCTTACGTATAAAAAAGACATTATTGTGTTTTGAAAGCTTGGAAGAACTGGGCTATAAAACTGCACAGACCTGAGGCTATTTTGGGAGGCAATTCTTCCACTACTTTTTTCAATTTCTTCTCCATTTATTGGTCTATTCCATTTTCTACTTCCTGAATATGTTTTAGTTATTTATGTGTTTGAGATTTTCACATTTGTCAGCTCCTCATTTTCCCTAGGCATTCTCAAAATTAAAAAAATGAATTTTGTATTCTGGTGGTGTCTTTTCTTTTTTCTCTTCTTTGTCCTTCTGTAGGAGAAAGATAGGACAATGATATTAAAATTATGGATTTTTCATCACCACCACTGTCAGCAAAAACAAACTTTGTGATCTCTGCTAGCCACTATGCACTGTAAAGAAATGCTTCAAATCCATGTATCACAAGTATATGGGCCCATTGCATATACATGATAAGATGTCAGCTCAAATGTTATTAATTTAGTCAACACTTAGAGCATTTTTTACATATCTGTGAACATCTGCTCACTTCAAAACATTTTTAATTGATTGAATATTTGTCATTATATGTAGATGTTTTACATAACAGGCAAAACCATTGAAGACTACCATGTTGATGATTAAGAATTCAAAATACAGTTGGAAATTATTATATAGCAACTGAAATGACTGAAACAATGATTACTTAAGGGAAATGAAGATATTTCTTTTAAGACAGTTAATGGATCCCTTATGATAGAATTTTTTTCTCGGTGGTTAAATAAAAAATTTTAAGTTGTTAAAGGATTATATTAAAAGATTAATACTTTTCCTTTGACATTTTTTCCCTCTTCTTCTATATGCCAAGCCCTGTTATAGGTGCTGAGAATAAGTAGAACATAGTATAAAACAAAGTCCTGCTTTTCAAAGAAGTTAAGGTAGAGGGAAATAGACAATACATACCCAAAATAAATGTGAAGCAAAGTAGCATAGGGGACAAAGTGAAGGTGTAGAGAAGGGTCCTGTTTATAATATGGTAGTCTCCTGTGTCTTTCCAATGAAGAGACATTTGTTGAGAGACCAGGATGAAGAGAAGGAAGATGTCTAGTCAGATGCTCAACCGGCTTAGCCACCCAGGTGCCCCCAACAAGAAGTTTAGAAGTAGGTAACCATTAGGACTTTTAGTGATACCAACACTTCATTATGCAACATAATGCTTATCCACTTTCACATATGTCTATTTCTCATTCCATTTTCCTCACAGAATATGTGTCTTCAGCTTGGTCTTTCTATAAACTTGAGAAAAGGCTGGCTTCTAAGACAGATATTATTTACAAAATGGCTAACAATTGGTACAGCTTATTTTCATAAAATTTCAAACTTATCAAAAATTATGTCATCTCATTTCCATATCAAAATAATTCTGTGTCATATAAGGCAGGTGTTATCATTACTTTTTGATAGAGGGACACCTTAAAATCTCATTGCTAATGATTTGTTCAACATCGCATAGCCGTTAGCTGTTAAGTAAGCAATGAAACCTGGATTCCATATAATCTGTTTTATTAATGTCCTGTTCTGGCTGAAGTAGAATAAAAGTACCACCCAACCCTAAATGGTCTCTCTCAGGCATTTGATCAAGGATGTGAGTGGGGAAGGCCTTACTCATTAATGTTTTATTTAACTGGTATATGTATGGTAGAATAAAGCCAGAGAAGGATATTCCTCAGATCCTCTCATCTTATTAATTATTACTTCAATTGATCAGTCCTATCAAGCTAGATTTCTTCTGGGGCACCTGGGTGGCTCAGTCGGTTAAGCGTCTAACTTCAACTCAGGTCATGATCTCGCGGTTAGTGAGCTTGAGCCCTGTATGATGCTTTGTGCTGATAGCTGGGAGCCTGTAGCCTGCTTCAGATCCTGTGTCTCCCTCTCTCTGCTCCTCCCCTGCTGATGCTCTGTCTCTCTCTGTCTCTCTCAAAAATAAATAAACATTAAAATTTTTTTTTTAAAGTTAGATTTCTTCTACATGTAAATTTCATTTTTCTTTAAAAAAATTTTTAAAACATTTATTATTACTGAGAGACAGAGAGAGACAGGGCATGAGCAGGGTGGGGGCAGAGAGAGAGGGAGACACAGAATCCGAAGCAGGTTCCAGGCTCTGAGCTGTCAGCACAGAGCCTGATGCGGGGCTCGAACTCACAAACCGTGAGATCATGACCTGAGCTGAAGTCGGATGCTTAACCGACTGAACTACCCAGGTGCCCCCTTTAAATTTTTTTAATGTTTTATTTATTTCAGAGAGAGAGAGAGAGATACAGCGTGAGCAGGGGAGGGTCAGAGAGAGAGGGAGATACAAAATCTGAAACAGGCTCCAGGCTCTGAGCTGGCAGGCAACACAGAGCCCGATGGCAGGGCTCGAACCCACGAACCAAGAGATCATGACCTGAGCCGAAGTTGGACGCTTAACCCACTGAGTCCCCTAGGCACCCTGTAAATTTGTTTTTTCTACAAGAGCATTATTTGCTCTAGTTTTGTCTCCCCCAATTTAATATTTTGGCCAGAGAAAACAGAATGCGACTCTGGTGTAGAGGTAAGTTATGGGAGTTAAATATTTAACTCTTAATTATGACTTCAAGGCACATATTGTATACTCTATAGTATCGGGGTTTTTGCCTACTTCCCAAAGCTCAGCATTCTTATTGTTCCCTGGCTTAAGCAGGTTCCTTATTCTCCAGCAGTGTGGCCATTATAGCACTGTCGTTGTCTGATAAAACAAAATTATTCAACAGCAAATGAAGCTGTAATTACAATCAGAGTTCATACTCATGGGAGATGAAATAAAAATTAAAAGTACTAACTTTGTGACATTTTGATTATCTGGAAATTCTCCCAGTCTGACAGATGACTGTACGGGCACATGGCTACATTTAAATGTAGAGAGAAGAAGCTCCTTATAAATCAAACAAAATTGTTCCGGACTGGATTTCACATGTATTTGCCAATTCTCTGGTTCTTGTGGAATTCTAGGTTTTGATTAGAGATTTAGTTATGAATAATGGACACTTTCCCTTCAAATTATGGTTTCATAAAATGAAAAACGAATACATACATGTTTTACAATTGAAGAAAAGAGAGAATCAGTCTTATCTAAGGAGTCAAGAAAATAATACACGTTTCTTGGTTAAAAATTTTGCATGTTCTTATTTATTTAAAAACTTGATACACCTAATAACAAAGTCCTTCTTTCGATGCACAGGTGGCTCTTCAATTAAGACACCATTGTGTTCAGCAATAAATCAGCATTCATGGAATCATATTCACTTTGCTCACGCCCTCCAACTCACACAGCAGGGTCTTACGACACTTTTCAAACGGACATAATACAGTGAAATGATACAATTCAATAACTCCAAGAGACACCAACAGTATCCAAACTTTTTATAAAAGAACAGAGGAGAGTCTTAATGGAACTTCTTTCCCAGCTTTATCTTCCTCGACTTTGATGAGTGAGTGATAGCATTATCTGAGGAGAAAGGACCAATAAATGTCAAGAACTTTGCCTTCACGGCTGCTCTTTAAGAGAATGGGACAGTCATATTACTTCCTTCTTGTTCAGTGTCTTCTTTTTTAATACAGTGAATTGTTTCTTGCTCGGTGATAGAAAAGAAAAATCAAGTGATAATTGGGAGGACAAATTAAAGTGTCTAACAGCATAATATAATTATAAAGTAAAGCTTAAACTTATAATTCATATCTATCAGATTCTTCTTTAAAGGTTTCTGTAACATTTCTGTAGTTTAACAATAAATTATATAACCATGTAATTATTTTCTATTGAACTCAGAAAAAAAGTAACAATTACAGGAAACACAAATTGATATTTTTCTTTTTTCTTTTTCATACTTTACATGGCATGATTTATTTATATTTTCATTTTCATTTTTTTAAATGTTTATTTTTGAGAGAGAGAGAGAGAGAGAGAGAGAAAGCTCTCAGCTGTCAGCACAGAGCTTAATGCAAGGCTTGAATCCACAAACTGAGATCATGACCTGAGCTGAAGTCACACACTTAAATTTACTGAGCCACCCAGGTGCCCTGGCATGATTTTTTAAAACTCTATTGAAAAATAGTTAACGCATGATGTTACCTTAGTTTCAGTTGTGCAACATAGTGATTCAACAAGTCTGTATGTTGTGCTATGTTCACCATAAGTGTAGCTACCATCTGTCGCCATAACACTATTACAGTATCCTTAACTATATCCCATATGCTGTACGTTTTATCCCTGTGACTTATTCATTACATTCTGGAAGCCTATACCTCCCATTCCTCTTCTTCCTTCTGTGCCTGTTGTCCTATGATCCTCCCCTCTGGCAACCACCAATTTGTTTTCTGTATTTATGGATCTGTTCCTGCTTTTTTGTTTGTTTGTTCATTTTGTTTTCTAGATTCCATATGTAAGTGAAATCATATGGTATTTGTCTTTCTCTGTCTTAGTTATTTCACTTAGCATAATACCTTCTAGGCCCATCCACGTTGTTGTAAATGGCAGGATCTCATTCTCTTTTATGGCTGAGTAATAATCCATTGTGTTTATATATTCCATCTTCTTTATCCATTCATGTCTCACTGAACACTAAGGTTGCTTCCATGTCTTGGCTCTTGTAAATAATGCTACCATAAACATAGGGTTTCATATATCTTTTTGAATTACTATTCTTGTTTACTTTGGGAAACACCTGTATGTAATATTACAAGAATCACTGGGTTGTATGGATAGATGACAGTTATCAATATGAATATCTGGTGAGAAATCAGATTTTACTCTCAGCTCAATCACTTCCTATTTGGACCCCTGGGGCAAAATCCTAACATTTCATGGCCTCATTCTCCTTATGTTAAAATGAAGGAAAGGGGCACCTGGGTGAAGTCAGTTAAACATCTGACTTCAGCTCAGGTCATGATCTCATGGTTCGTGGGTTCAAGCCCCGTGTCGGGCTCTGTGCTGACAGCTATCTCAGAGTCTGGAGCCTATCTTCAGATTCTGTGCCTCCCTCTATCTCTCTGACCCTCCCCTGCTCATGCTGTCTCTATCTCTCTCTCAAAAATAAATAAAACATTAAAAAAATTTAAATGAAGGAAATACCCCACTACATGAAATCTACAGGGAATCATGGGATAAAAAAAAACAAATCTGTGACAGAACTTTATGAGACAGACAGACAGACATAATTAATTGCAGTTACCTGTGATGTAAAATAGCTCTGGCAAAAGCATGAATGTGAGCCACACGGAACTCAGAAACACAATAGCAGTAGGTACCGTTTATTCAGTGCTTACTGCATGCTGGACTCTCTGGTAAGTGACTTCCGTACATTCTCATGATTACTCTAGCAGGGAGATATTAAGGCTAAGAGAGGTTAAGTAACTTAATGAATGTTAATACGTCTGAAAACCAAGTTTGTCCCTCTCCAGAATAATTTAAGATACACTATTAACCTCTTTAATATGTTTGCCTGATCTGTTCTTCCAACTCTTCAAAGTGATCAGTGTTTCATAAGAGTTGTGTTCAAGTGACTGGGGCAGGACCCTCATTTATCTCTATAAATCACCTACCTAAAAATCAGCGTAACTGAACATTTGTATATTTCTGAAAAGATGAACTGGGAATAGGATGTCTAAAATTAAAATGAGTACTTGTTTAAACTGAACTGAAGTATATTCCATCTTTTAAATGAGCAGGATTAATCCTGCCTGGGTGGCTTAGTTGGTTAAGTGTTGACTATTGATATCAAGTCAGGTCATGATCTCATGGTTCTTGGGATTGAATTTGGGATTCTCTCTCGCTTTCTTTCTGCCCCTACTATGTTGGAATACTCTCTCTCTCTCTCTCTCAAAATGAATAAATAAATTATGACAAAAAATAAAATGAACAAGATTGGGAGGAGGTAGATTTTACGTATTTGATCAAAGTCATTGGTACTTGTACCCCTTGAAGAAATGGTTACAGGAGGAAAGATTTTTTAAAATGGAGGTAGAAGTAAGTAGTGTTGCATCTTTGGGAACAGAGTAATCTTTACTTGGCAATATTACACAGTTTTCTAAGTTAATTTTTACTCATTGATCAAAAAAAATCATTTATTGGATGTAATTTCAAAGTCTTGCAGATTTGCTTTTTTTTATGTAGAAAACTCAATACCTGATGTTAGATTTAAGGTCTATGGAACTTTTTAAAAAAAACAAATTGGTGAGTGAGGAATTTGTCTTCTCTTTTCTCATTAAGGAAAACAAAGAAGACTTTGAGAGTTGAAATGTTTTAGAGTTTCGTAATTGACTTGATGGATTGTGCTATATTGATTTAAGGTCTGTACTTCTATTTGGACTACAAAAGTTGCACCAGATAACATGTAGGGAGCTAAGCGAAGAGCAAGAAGCTTTGTCTGCAGGGCTAAGTTAATGCAAAGCCAGAGCAGGGGATACTTTTAAAGAAGGAATTAGAGTTTACCTTTCTAGGAATATCATTTGTAAATGAATCATTATTATTGAATTTTATAACTTAATTCAAACACTGAGAAAGATAAATTAACTCTATGGGACTTCAAATTAATTTTTTATTATGAAGATTTTTATTCTTGGCCCCTTCCCCCCACCCGCTATTCTTTATATTCCCTCTTAATGAAATATTCCACCATGCTATTTTCTCCTCCTCCCTTAGGACAATGAGTCACACATTCACAGCTTCTAGTAGACTTATTTTTTCTATATATTCACTTAATACTAAAACTCGAAATGGGAAACACTGAACTTATTCTGCTCCACACAGTTCTTTTTCTCCTTTCTGGAAAAAACAATACTGTTCGTTCAGGTGTAGAGTAATGCTGTCAACCAATCACAGTTTCTCTAAATCCTGACATCCACTTAGTCCTTGGTTTGTTTCTTCATCTCCATACCAAATCGAGAACTTCATGACCTTTTATTATAAATTCTGCTGAGATGAATTCCCTTAGAGGAGCACTGAATATCCTTCCAAGGTGGAGCTGTTCAGATCACTACTATGTTAAAACAAAACAAAAAACAAGTCACTCCTAGCAGCTTCATCTATTTTCTGCTGAGTAATAGTCAAAAATATTGATACCCAATGCAATCTACAATCCATTGTAATCTCATGTTTTTTTTTATTTTTTGAATCCAGCTTTCTTTCTCACTCTCTTCTTTCACCACATACTTATTCACCAAGAACAAAAAACGTGTGCTAGAAGACTTCATTAGCCACATGAGTGATAAAGTTGATGGCAGAAGTGGTAAGGTAGTGGTATAGACAGGCATCAACACAGTTCTGGGCCTTCACCCTGGAATCAGCACAACTTTGTATTATCCAATTTACAAATTGACCACTGATGTTTTCTTTAGGAAAATTGTTTTAAAGATTGATGCCCTTTAGAAATATTCATACCTAGCATTTCTAAACCTGATGCCTATTGCTTTGTTGTCCTTTAAGTGTTGGTGTGGTCTGACTCCTCCCTGGAATCCCTTCTACTCCAGTAACTACTCATAAAGAGTATAAATAGCATCCATCTAATCCAGATGCGAGTGACATTTTTTCCAAGAAGCTTTCACAAATATACATATAGTGAACTATGACTCATGACATCTCTGAACTTTCAAAGCACTATGGGAGCTCCTGGGTGGCTCAGTCAGTTGGGCGTCCGACTTCGGCTCAGGTCATGATCTCACGGTTCGTGGGATCAAGCCCCACATCGGACTCTGTGCTGACAGCTAGCTCAGAGCCTGGAGCCTGTTTCAGGTTCTGTATCTCCCTCTCTCTCTGGCCCTTCGCTGCTCACGCTGTCTCTCTCTCTCTCTCAGAAATAAATAAAACATTAATTTTTTTTTAAAAAGCACTATGGATATGTCCCATTATGTCTTGTATTATAAATTTCTCTGTCTGTTTCATTTCTTTTTGAGGAGAGGAGCTAGGAGCCCTTTGAGGCCAAAGATATGGGCTTAATTTGTTTTCATAGTTTCCCAGTAAATTTAGCACAGACCCTTGAACCACATGCATATTCAAATTTATTGGGTAAATATGTAACAGAAAGAATGGTGAGAAACGGTTTTTCAAAGAAGTCACAGAAACCCATTCCCTAAGAATATTTCAGCATAAGATACATCCCGTAAATAGTTTATAAATAATTATGCTTGGAGAATCAAAAGAGTTTCTATAGGGTATTGATGTTTTTTAAAATACCATTTCATTTATAAAGAAAATTATAAAATTAGAGTCATGCATTAATATCTTAATATTTTATGATTTTCTCAAAATAGAGACAATAATACTTAACCTCACATTGGTTGCAATATGAGACATTTTAAAAAGTATTACTTTTCCCAAATTAGTAACTTATTCCATATAAAATAGAAGACTAGAGTGTGTTTATTATAGAGCTCCACATTTCCTTTTAATGTTCCATTTCATTTCTTAAGTTAGAGTAATGTGATTATTTTTCCTCTATTCTGCTGGTTCAAGCATCATGTGCCTTCCACCTTGAAAGGATCAGCATATCCTTCAAATGTTCCATGGAACTGTTCCTTCCTTTTGACATTCTTGTACAATTCTTGTTACTTTATGTTCTAATCAATCCATGCCGGCCAAAACTGCAGTTACAATTAATCAATGTTCCTATCGACAGAAACAGAGCAATAATGAGAAACTGCTGATCAGTAATAAACATGTTTGGGCCACATTTTATAAATAGCTTGCAATAAGGGAGGGCTGGGTCTTATTGACTAATAAATGACTCACAGTCTATTTTCGAGCCTTAACCAGGCAAGAATATATCAAAACATACAGTAGAGTGGCTATATTTCTAGTGAGAAAAACAAAAGATTTAAATTTTAATTGAGAGTTTGCGTGGAATAGGAATATAGGTAGGATGCAGGGAATGCACATAAGGGTAAGTCAAGGTTTATGCAACAGTGACATAATGATATTTTTACTCACATTTATAGCTTCAAAAATGTTCTCTAAATCTGGTCTAATTTTAACTTCCTATCTAGCAATTAAGCCTGATTTATTTTCAAGATTATTGTTCCTTTTATTTTTAACTGATTAACTTTTACTTATTCCTTCTCCTTGTTTGTTCTTAAAACCACACAAGTTTTAAGTCTGCAGTTCGCTTAATGTATTCTTTTATTGTTTTCCCCATTTATCAAATCTAGTGGAAGTGTTAAATTACACCCCAGGTGTCTCTGTTTACCTACTGCATTTACTAATTACACTGTGCATTTAGTCTATTATAATATTCTTGCCCAATTCTCTGAACCCTTTGTGGGTACTTTAATAGCCTTAGAAAAGCGGAAAGCTACTTGAGGGCAAGAACTAGATCTTGAACTTCATTCCCATTTATATAGCTCTCAGAAACAAATAAGCATGGAATAATACTCAAAATTACGTAGTGATAAGCTTTATAGCTAGGATTATAGACTCAAGGTTTACAGAGGCTAGATAGGTAACGAAAACATGTAAAATTAATAGATATATGATGTGAAAAGGAAACTGAACTAAAAAAAATTGGAAAGAATTTGCAAGTAAACGGAGCCAGTGATTACATGGGAAACATGGGTTCTGTCTCCAAACAGTAGCTACTAGTCAGCTCCAATTCTGTTCCTGGAAGAAACCTTCAACCCAGTATCGTATATTCAATTTTTCCCAGAGAAACTATTGTGAAAATTGTATTCGAATTTCTGAATTTTAAATTTAAGCAATTATCTCTTTTTCAACCCATCATAAAGAGCAAGTAAATAAATAATTTGTAGATTACCACTGTCTATCTCCTACTGGTTAAGAATCTCAGCTTTATGGGAAATTAATCTTAATATATTGGTAATATTAGTGAGTTTAAGTTTTACAAGTTTGTATGTCTATATAGTTGATAGCTGAATGGATAATTATACCAATTTCTTAGGTCTCTATACTTCCAATTTTCATAGTTAGAGGTAAAAAAATTTTTTGAGTTAAAATTATGATATGATGGGGTACACCTGGCTGGCTCATTTGGTAGAGGATGTGACTCTCGATCTTTGGATTGTGAATTTGAGCCACACATGTGGCATAGAGTTCACTTAAAATTAAAAAAAAAAATTATAATCTGATGAGAATTTTCAATAGGATGTATTACTGAGTATCTTTTTCACTGGGAGAAGTCTATTCTGTATTAAAATATGTGTGCTCGATTGCTTTCAAAGACAAAATATAGAACCAAACAAAAAGGAAATATTCTTAATATAAATTTGAATGAAATGTTTTGCCTTAAATTCTCCAGGAAACTTAGGAATTACAAAGATATTCTTACAATGTTCTTCAATTATCCCACATCCAGGCTTTTACCATTTTGTTCCAGCCTACAGCTGAGTGGAGAGTGTGGTATAGAATGTGAGGAGAATTGCTTCTTGGCCTTTTGGCAAAGATCAAGTGTAAAATGTGAGGAGAACTTAAAACCATCTGCATGTGTTTTTAAAACTTGGGTAAGAGTGAGAGAAAGATGACTGTGACTCCCTGCTTTCCAATGTTTTCCCACCGACTGATTAAACAAACAAAACAACAATCCCACAGAATAGGAAAAAAAAAAAGTAGAATATACCTACTGTTAAACTACTTAAACTTCTGAAAAAAAAAAAAACACTTCTGTAACCCGCTGGAGCTATTTAAGAGTCTAAACTTACCTTAAACATCCTCAGATACTTCCTTCTTGTTTGGGTATTATTTGCTTAGAAAATATGTTTTTAAAAATGATAGTTAAAAGCAGTCTAAATGCATACATTTGTACTTCTCAAAGGGAACCCATTGGAAAGAATTAGGTGGGAAAAAGCATATCTTTCTCTTAATAAATGATACCTTTACTATGATATATGCTGTCTGGTGATGCACTGCATTTACTTTAAATGAAATTCCTTGATGCAATATTGCTTTGATTTATTGGGTGGTTTTTTGATTTAGTAGGAGACAGTTTTAAATCAGATGGTGAGGCTGATTTACTGGAGAAGGTATTTGATTTGATAGATGATGTATCTTCTTCAGTATTCAATAAGTAATGATTCAATAGTGGATGTCTGATTTGGTAAGTGAACTATTAGATTTGATTTTGATCTATTTTCTCAGTAAGAGATACATTTATTTTAATAGTTGATGTATCTATTTTAATGTAAAATGTGTCAAATTTATGACTTCATGTTTTTTTCTTCACTTCTGATTTATGAACTTTACTATTAATATATATGTTTCAATTAAAGGTAATACGGAACATTCATTACATTCTACCACTGAGTTAGCATACTCCAAACCTATACAAAAGTTTTTCCTTTTTTCTGATAAAATGTTTGCAGTTTTTAAAGGTGAAAATATTTCTCTCAGTTCAAGGAAATACAAGCATATCTTGGCAGAAAGATGTGTGTGTGTGTGTGTGTGTGTTTAACTTTGGAATCAAAATTAAATTTTATTACAAATTTAAGTCAGTAAATGTCAAATCTTCCCTTTTCCCTTTTACTCCACCAAAGTTGCTACTCAGGTTACTGTTCTCTTTCCATCCTTTCTAATAAAGAGCTTGCTGGCGTTTCTCTTTTTATTGAGAAATGCTGATTAGCCTAGCTACTGCTTCTCAGGTTTTCTTAGCATCATGGCTTACTTGTTTGAACTTTACAGGTTGATAAATGAATTACTATGAACTTCAGACAATAATTCTACTTGGTATGCGTTTGAACCAACATTTGTAATATTTTCTTAAAATATAACTAGAGAATCTATGATTAGAAAAGCTATATGCCATTACCACATAAAGCTGGAATACAAAATGTGACTAAGATTTGAGAGAAACAAAATATCTGACATATGTCATCTTAGTGCAGTTTCCTTTAAGTTAATCCTCGTAAATTTGCTACCTAAGTAGAAGTATAGCTGAAGTTAGTAATATCAAGGCAATCAGTCTTTTTTTTTTTTTTTAAGCTATCCCACAGAATTATTTTAAGAAAACTCCAAGCAGTTGAAAACTGGTTCTTGGTTGTAGCCGTAGATGGAGTCTTGTTCTTGCTTGCCCTTTTTATGTATAAAGAGTGGATGTACATACAGCACATAAACAGATAGACAATATATCTGTGATGTTGATATTTCATTTGGAGAGGTGACAACAAAATGTTGTCAAGAGAATCTCCTTAGATGGGGAATAATGAAAGAAAAAGTTGAGAAACACTGTTGTAGGGGATTAATAAATACATTTGGTTTTAACTATTTTATGAATCAGCATATGTTCAAATACTAGAGTATACTGTATAGCCTGGGCAAAACATAAAACTCTCAAGTAGACTGTTGATACTAATGATGTAAAAATCTCTTACAGCCTCTGTATTTGTTTATAGAATTTCTGTGCCATTGGAGGGTGAGCTGAAACTTAACAGGAATCCACAGGGAAGTCACATGCTTCCTTTCAGTCACTTACGCAGTGTAAGCCTACGGCAAGGGGAATGAGCTATGGAAGGCCTGGTAGAAATTGCCAAGGGGGGGTATTATTCACACTCAAATATGTGTTTATGGTTTTTTTTAAATGTTTATTTATTTTTGAGAAGGATATAGAAAGAAAGCACGAGCAGTGGAGGGGCAGAGAGGGAGACAGGGAATCTGAAGCAGGCTCTGCGCTGACAGCAGAGACCCCCATGTGGGGCCCTGAGCTGAGGTCAGATGCTCAACCAACTGAGCCCCCCAGGTACCCCTGTATTTATGGTTTTAATGGTGCATCTTCATGAAGCCTATTCATCCTAGTACTTAGAGAAACTAATTTCATCTCTTAAAATGCAGTCCATATTTTCTTCTCAAAATAAGAAACTTGCCAAGAAAAATTAATATAATTAATATAAATTAATATGATGTATTTTATACTGGATGGATAGTCAGTTAAGCATCTGACTCTTGATTTTGGCTCAGGTCATGATCTCATGGTCCATGAGTTCGAGGTGCTGGTCAGAATCTCCACTGGGAGTGCAGAGCCTGCTTGAGATTCTCTTTCTCCCTCTCTTTCTGCCCCTTGCCCATTCTCTTTCTCTCCCTATCTCTTCATAAATACATAAATATTAAAACAATACATTTTATTCTGTGGGTAAACAAGTTATTTTTGGAAGACACTTTTTAGTGGCACTTCATCCACTTTTCTCTCCCACGATTCAATGTGTGGATCATTTCCCCAAATGACTCTGAATAAGCATTTCATCCACATTTTTCCTCTACCTTTCTTCAACCTCCTAGATCTACCCTTTCCTAAACCTGTATTAGTATATTTCTTGTGTGTTGTCATTTGATTTCTTCCATTCTAATCTTCCACCCATTATGGTAATCCCATAGGCATGATGAAAGCCCTGAGTGGTGTAGAACAAAAAGAGAATCTGCCTCAGGAAGCTAGAATAGAAAAGGTGGTGGACATTTATACTACTCAGAATTTTTCAGTGTTATATGAACACACCAAGACCTCATGAAATACAGAAAAAGCTATCAACATGCACTGTTATTCCAAATAATCTTTAACATGCCCTAGTCGTCTCCTAATCCTTGCCTCAAAGCCTCTGTTTAGGCTGTGACAAAGTGCTCAGAGAAGCTGTCCATCAAACATATCCCCATCCAAATCAGATCTCTCCTTAAAAGATTTCTGTGAGTCCTGTCTCCACCAGGAAACTTTCAGTGACTGGCTTTTTAATTCCTTGCTTTGTGGAATTCCTTCTGCACTTATATAGACTCTAATACAATTAGACTTTCAAATAGACTTCTAGATATTTTTAATGTGTATTTTCCCCTCATCTTATATAGATTGGATATTTCTCAGGAAAAGTTTGTGTTCTCAAGATATAAGTAATTTCACAAATTAAGATAGAAAATGAGAAACATATATTAGAAGATCCTTAGGCAAGGTGCTTTGCAGCTAAATGTCTCCTTGCTATTCTCTCTTACTGTATTAACCATTCTTAGAAATAAAATAGGGAGATAATGAAAAAAAACTGATAAAAAATATGTTTGAAAAAGGTATGTTTGAAAAGGAAGAGCTAAGATCATTCATTTAAACAAGTAAAGCTGAAACTCAGACTAAATTACATACAGTTTCACTATGATTTTGACATCCTTCCTGCCCTTACTTTTTAATAGGATGACAATTTATCCAGTTTCAGTAGTAATATTAAAATGTTGTACCCCTGAAATTCAGGCCACAAATGTGAGCCTAAAAGTAGAAGGAATCTGGAATTGTCAGATAGTACATGGATCATTAACCATTTTCATGAAGAAAGGGTCCAGAAATAGATTTGACATAAGTAAAGTCAAGAACATGATTCATGAGCTTGTTCTAAAGACTCTCTCTGGGTTATTTAAAGTATGCAGATGGAATAGGCTTTACCAGTTCATTTTTTTAAGCAAAGTCATATTTCTTGAAGGGCAGGAACGGTAAAGGAGTATAGAGAATAAAACTCCAGTTTTATGTAACAGTAAATTAAGACATGTGGCATTTTACAATTTAAAATGATTTTAAGGAAAACTATTCTGAGCTGAATTGTGTTCTTTTATAATTCATGGTTAAAGAAGCCCTAACTAACACTAAGTACCTGAAAAATGTGACCATATTTGTAGATAGGGCCTTTAAAGTGATAATTATGTGAAATGAGGTCTTAGAGTGGATCCTAATTTAATACGAGTAGTGACCTGTTAAGGAGGGGATTTGGTCCTACAGAGAGACTCCAGGGGCTCAAGTGCTCAGAGGCAGGGCAGTGTAAAAAGGAAGCAAGAGGGTGGCCATCTGCAAACAAAGGGGGAAGAGTCCTCAGAGAAAACCAACGCTGAGGGCACCTATTTTTGTTGTGAAAGCCGCCCAGTCTTTGAGTCTTGTTTTATCTGTTTCTTTCTGGTTTTGTTTTGTCATGTTTTAATGGTAGCCCTGTTAGACTAATATAATAATCTAGAAAAAAATACTATTGAAAGCCTGTTTTAAATACTAAGTTTTCATTTTCTAAGTATAATTATGCTAATAACAAATTATTTTATCTTATTTAAGGGATGCAATAGTCTAAATATTCGTGCCTACTTAAAATTCATATTTTGGAATTCTAACCCCCAAAGTAATGGTATGAGGAGGTGGGAGGGAGCTTTTGGAAGGTGATTATTTCATGGGGGTGGAGCCCTCATAAATATGATTAGTGGCCTTATAAAAAAAAAAAAGCCCCAGAGAAATCCTTCCCCTTTGTCCTGTGAAGACACAGCAAAAACATGGCTGTCTATGAACAGAAAATGGGCCCTCACGAGATGCACAATCGACTGGCGCCTTGTCCTCCCCAACCTCCAGAACAGTGAGAAATAAATTTCTGTGGCTTATAAGCCACCTAGAGTATGGTATTTTGTTATAATAATCCAAATAGACTAAGATAGGTGGTAAGACAAATTTATTTTTGTATAGCCAATTAAAAAGTGAGTATTATATAGGTCTTCAATTTTTCAAATATTTACTCTGAAATCAATTTAAAATGTATAAGTTAATAATTTCTTCCATATGTCTATATTATTACCAGGATAGGAATGATTGAAATGCAATGAAGCAGTGAGGTTAGAAAATATTATATATGTGTAGATATAAAACTTTAACCTTGCTTAACTAAAAATAGTCACTTTTATGTAGAAGTAGAGCCCTGGATTAGGAGAAGAAGAAATAGATTCACCATTATTTTAAGAAAATTTGCTCATCTTCCTGGGCCTGTTCCTTCCTCAGTAAATCAAACTACTATATCAACATAGCTCAATATTCTAAAATAGAATATTCAAGAAAGTACATTTCTTCATTTATCTTTTCAAGAACTCTTAAACAATTATGAAGATATGGCTTACAATTAATATAATTATGTTATAATAATAGTTAACATTTATTATTCACTCCATATGTATCATGAATAACCAAATAGGTAATATTATTATTCCCATTTTATATATGAGATAATTGAGACAAAGGGAAATTAAAATAAATTGCCCAAGGTGTAGTTTATAAGCCATAACTAGATCATAAACAATGATACTCCAGAGTCCAAACTATTAACTTTATGCTTTATTGAGTAAGATTAAAATAGTACCACCTATCACTTTTAGAAATCAGTTGAAATGGTTCATTTTCACACAGAGTAGATATACTCTAGGTCATAATTACCCCTTGAAACCTTAGAATTGCACATCATAAAAGGCAGATCTGGTCAGTCTACAAGGCTGAAACTAGCATCAAATGAAGATCCCCTCGGTAAATTATACTTATGAGAAATGGTATGTTTAGTAGTATTTACCATTTTGTGTTGTCTTTTCCTTCCTAATTCTAGTAATTATCCTTATAGTCATTAGCACAAAAGTAGAATTTTCTAACCCTTCTTCAGCTCTTATATATCATATATCCAAGTTTGAAATTGTTTATACTTTATGCTAATTTCTTTGGTTTCTCTCTTTCTTACCTTAAAATTTGAAACTGTTTTCTGACAGCTTTTAAGGTTCTGAGCCAGTCTTGCCATGTTCATGAGATTCCAATCATGTAGCATTTTCCCCTCCCTGTTTCTGGTTTCTTCTGGTTTCTGGTTACTATCTGTCACTTCCTTCCTTTTATAACGTTTGCAGTTTGGGGAAATGTTGATAATCCTTCCTCCTGGCTTCATCCAAGGATCTTGCTTCCTATTGCTTATATTCTGCCATTCATCATGTTATGAAATTCCTGTCTACTGGATTTTGAAATCCAGTGAAATCTACACTCAGGTTGCTTAAAGGATATCAAATAAATGTCTGCTAAATGCATCATTCTGTATTCTAAAAGTATGACTTGGATATAAATTTTTCTAGAATAATATAACTACTTGTTTATTTGACTGTTCCTTTATTAGCACACACATTTTTTCATACTGTGTGCATTTTCATCTCTTGCAAATGCTAATCTTTTAAAGGTGACTGTCTGAACTTTTGGGACTGGTCATTGTGTCTGTACTGTGCATTTTATTGATCATTTTTTTATTTGCATTCTTTTTCTCTAACTGGACTGTAGATATGGGAGTTCCTTGAGGTCTAGTCAATAGCTTCTAAATTTATATTTCCAGCCAACATCCCTCTTCTGAGAAGATCATGAAGCCTATTCATCTCTTTCTCTTGGGTATCCTAATAACACCTCAAACTCAATTTCTCTGAGGACAAATTTAAAATCCTCAATCTAAAATAAAACGTGGTTGCCTCTTGGTGTTCCATATCTCATTAAATGGGACTATTATTCATCTGACTGAACAATCTGGAATATAAGAATAATCCTTGAGTCTTCCCTAAATGTCTCTTCAATTCATCATCCCCTCTATACCCTATAGTCTACATTTGGTAATCCCACTAAACTACCCTATTAGTCTCCTTACTAATGTTCCTCCATTTATTTGGCCCATGTCTCAGAGATTTTTTTTACACTGATACTAAAGCAAACATAATAATTTAAATGCAACCTGATTATACACCTGTGAAAAATTTTCAATAGTTCCCTCACTGAATTTAGAATAAAGATCAGAATTTAGAATAAAGACCTCAATGCAGGCTCTAATCTTTGCTTATGCTGGAAAGACAATCTTTCCAGGTTCATGTCACAACTCTCTGCCCATCACATTCTGTTCTTTAGTAGTCTAGCCGTTAAAACAACAACAACAAACCTTTTTTATTCTTAACCTGGCAATGATAATGCTGCTGATTCAGGTCCAGAGATCACACTGGGTGGCAAAGTCCTACACAAAAAAATGGCTGAAACAAATTAATGCTCAGAGGGCTAAATAATAGTCACACTAATGATAATAGCTAATAGTTAAGTAGTACTATGTGCCCGGTCGTGCTTTAACCACTTAATTAATTAATTAATTAATTAATTTATGATTTAGGTTCATGATTTTCCTACAGATGAATTACTTCCAACAAGACTATAATCTGTCTCATATCAGTGACCTCTTTGGTGATGCACCCTGTAGAAGCCACTGTGGCTCATAAGTTTACAATTTTATATGCAAAAAATTAGCAATCATGAAATTGAAATTTACATAAATCTGAAAGAAATAAACTTGGGGCTGAACTATGCTTTTGAAAATAATTTTATTTTAAAAGTAAACATACTTATTATATTTTATTCATAGAAATATAAAGTTGACTACCTATATGTTCCTTTTTTACTTTGGGGTGAATCAACTTTCCTCTTTTCATTTCTTGACCTCCTTTACTTATTTGCAATATTTTGACTATTATTCATGGTATATATAAAAATTTTACCACTATCTTTAAGAAACTTATAGTTCAACAGAAAATTTATATTACTATTGAGATTGCTTCCTGCCCTTAGAAAATTAGAAAATTACTCAGTACAAAAACTTCTCAACAGTTCTCATAAAATCAATTTCTATTATTTTAAGGCAGATGTCTTCTTAATGAATAGTGTTACTAATATACTTAGAAGCATGGTAGTTTTAAATACTACTTTTATTGATTTGTCCTGCACCCATGTGTCTTCTTAGGGAAATTATTTTTTTACAGCTGACCTGGTAGTAGCAGTTATGATGGAAAAGCCATGTTACATAAGCTTGTAAAACCAAAACCAAAACCAAAAGAATCCATTCAACAAGGGCTAACATCCTACCTACTTCCTTAACTCTCATTCATTCAACAAATATGTTTTTGAAGCAGACATAGTGCCAGTTATAAATGTTATAGAAGTTTGTCCTGGTACATCGATCAATAAACAAGAGAAACAAAAATTCCGCCTTGATGGAGCTTACATTCTACCAAAGGGAGACAGATAATGAAAAATAAACATGGTATGTACTCTATGTCACAAGGCGATAAAAGCTGTGGAACAAACATTTTATTTTATTTAAAATTTTTTATAGTTTATTTATTTTTGAGACAGAGAGAGAGACTGAGGATGACAGGAGGAGGGGTAGAGAGAGACACACACACAGAACATGAAACAGGCTCCAAGCTAGCTGCCAGCACAGAGCCTGATGCAGGGCTTGAACCCACGAACCATGAAATCATGCCCTGAGTTGAAGTCAGACGCTTAACTGACTGAGCCACCCAGGCTCCCCTGGAACAAACCTTTTAAAAGAGGAGCAGATGTAAAGCCTATTAATTTAAAATTAGAGAAGAATGATAAAAGCTGGGGAGAGAATGGGTAATATACAGTTTGCAAATTTAAGTGGGGCAATCAAGCTAGGCCTGAGCAATGTGGTGTTTTTTAGTAAAAACATAAAGGAAGTAGAGAAGGCAGCTATGTGGCTATCTTAGGGAAGAAAATTCCAGACAGAGGGAATAGTCAGTGTCAAGACTGTAGGGAGGGAAGAAGCCAAAATGTTTGAGAAAGAGCAAGGGGAGCACTGGCTAGAATAAAGTGAACCCAGGCACTAGAGGTATGAAAGTGAATTAGAGAAGTGAGGACATGGGGGTGGGGCAGACACCTTGTAGGCCACTGTGAGAACTTGGACTTTGAATGAGAGTAGAATGGATGAGTCATTGTTTAGTGTTAAGTGAAGGGGTGACATGATTTTTCTTCCATTTTATTTTATTTTATTATTTTGAGAGAGAGAGAGAGCAAGTGTGGGAGGGACAGACAGAGGAGACAGAATCCTAAGCAGGCTGTGCAGGGTCAGCACAGAGCCCCACACACGGCTCCAGCTCACGAACTGTGAGATAATGACCTGAGCAGAGATCAAGAGCCAGACGCTTAACCGACTGAGCCACTCATGTGCCCCAATTGTTCTTACATTTTAAATTCTGGAGGCAGCAACCAGAGCAACAGGAAAGCTAAAGAAGGGATGACCTCAGTAATCCTGGTGAGAGATGATGATGACCATGACCAGGGAGCCAGCAGGCTAACAGTGAACATAGTGAAAGGGGGTCAGATTATAGAGACAGACAGGCTGACACACACATATATAATTACCTTTTTCTTCTATATTTTATTATGAAAAATTCAGGTATAAAGAAAAGTTAGACTGCCATGGTAAACATTTGTTACCCAGCACCTAGATCTCACAGTGCTTAATATTTTATCATATTTATCTTGGGGAAACATTTGAAAGGAGAACATATCATATCTCTTCATCTTGCCATACTTTGGCATCAGAAAATTAAGAATTCTGTAGTAACAGTTAATATTCAGTTAAAATGGATATTGTCAAATTTTGTGAATTATTTTAAAACATCCCTCATAGCATGTGTATATGTGTGTGTGTGTGTATGTATCTGTGATTCCAAGTCAGGACTTGATCTGGGTCTATGCATTGTAGTTGAGTGTTAAATCTCTTTTAAATTATTTCCCATTACATTTCCCTTAAAAAATAAGAATGCATTTTTTAAATGTTTATTCATTTATTTTTGAAAGAGAGAGGGGGAGAGAAAGCATGCATGAGCATGAAGAGTAGAGGGACAGAAAGAAAGTGAGAGAATCCCAAGCAGGCTCTGCACTGTCAGCTCAGAGTCCAATGTGGTGCTTGATCTCATGAACCACAAGATCATGACCTAAGCCAAAAATCAAGAAGCAGACACTTAACCAACTGAGCCACCCAAGAGCCCTAGAACATTTGTCTTATAGAAAATTACCCACATTAGACTTGCTTGTTAATCATAGTATTGTTTAATTTTTCCTGTATTTCCTATAAATTGGGGGTTAGGTTTAATGTCTTGATTAGATTTAGGTTAAATTTCATTCATGAGACTTCATCAGTACAGCTATAAAGTTGAAATATGGCATATTAGGAACCACAGAATACTGAATTATCCAAATTTTAGAGATGCTAGAATGATGTGCAGTCTGAAGTCACTTGAGACATCCCTTTATTCTGTTATTATTCATTCAGTTGATGTACATTTAGATTATTTTGTGTCTATTGTTTTGAATTTTAAGCTTTGTTTTTATTTACTTTATTTTTGAATGTACAAAACATTTTCATGGTTCAAAGGTCAAAAATGTGCTAATATACTTAGAGAAGTGTTGCTTTCATCCCTATCTGTTCCACTTTGTAATCTTCCACTCCTATGGAACAGGGTTTGATGGAATTTGTAAAGGGCCAGAGAATAAATATGTTAGGTATTACAGGCCTTACATAAATAAATGTAATAAATTACAGCTGTCAAGTTTGAAAATGAAACAGCCACTTATTTTACTAGCAAAATGAAGTTATTCAGCAATAGCAGAGGAGTTCCAAGTTGGCACACACAAGCTATGGTGAACCAAGTCCAAAGAGACAAAGGGAAGGTGAGCCTTAGGTTTCAGGAGGAATTTGGGTAGGGATGTTTGGACCCAATGTCACTGGAAAAGAAAAAAAGTTCACGGTTGTTGTGTTTTCTCATTGGCTGCAAATGGTGGTTAGTATTGGAGAGGTAAGGAAGGGTCATCCTTCTTTTTCTTAAAAGCAGGAGATGAAACTCCTATAGAAAAAAAGTTCTCCCTTGCCAAAATAATTGTTTTCTTTCTTCCTGCTGCTTATGCAGTCTGCAAGTGGTACGCGTCTGAAAGTTCCTCCTTCACAGCTTCCTGACTCAAGCCATGAGGTGGGATGACATTTTTTGACAGGCCATTCCCTCTTAAAGGAAATTTTTCAAGTTTTTTTTTTTTTTAATGTTTATCTACTTTTGAGAAAGAGAGAGAGACACGGAGACATAGTGCGAGCGTGGGAAGGGCAGAGAAAGGCAGACAGAATCCGAAGCAGGCTCTAGGCTCTAAACTATAGGCACACAGCCTCTCGTGGGGCTCAAATTTACGGACTATGAGATCGTGGCCTGAGCCGAAGTCGGACACTTAACCGACTGAGCTACACAGATGCCCCCTAAAGCAGACTTTTTTAAAAACCTTGCAAAGAATGCAAACCCATTTGTACTTTCCTTGGATTCAGGAAGACAGATCACACTTAGATAAGAAAAAGTACACGGTGGAGCAACAATTTCTCCATTGGCAAATGGAGGCATTCAGCTAAGCTAGTAGGGTTACAGCTGGGGAAACATTCAAACAAGGTATGGAAACACCTGGTCCTAATAGCCTGACCTGATAAATACCACCCATAGGATTGTGGGTATAATTGGCCGTGGCATTTGGGAATGAAAAGAAACGAGTCACAGCTAAGATGAAGAACGTTGTCCTCTGACCGTGTGAACAGAGTAGTTTCCGGAGACAAAACCAGCCATCAGAGAGATTTCCATCTTTTGCAGTGGACTGAGAAATGCTGATTAGAGCGTTGTGTCTCCGAGAGAAAGAGGGCAAAAACAAGGTAAGCAGCAGCAGTGAGAAAAAGGCACACAGCCCTGACCTGGTCATTTGGAGAAAGTTGTCTCTTTGAGCTGTCATCTGCTTTAATTCTTGGAAATCTTCACATTCACGTCACCAGTTGGTGTGCAGGTTCAGTTGGGGTTTGGTACTTTCCTTATATGTGATTATTAACTCAAGAATCTGTTCCTTGGAGTTTGGTAGCACAGAGGTTGTTAACAGTATCTGAAAGGGCTTTTCTAATGAAGTTGAAGAGAGGCTTGTTGGAGGTTTTGTTTTTGTTTTTGTTGAGTTTGTGTGTGTGTGTGTGTGTGTGTGTGTGTTTCGGTAGACATAGTCTTTGGGGTTGTAAGGTATGATGGAGGCTTAAGGGCTTTTTTTCCCTAAGATTGTGCTCTCAAGAAATTGCTCTACTAAAACATGGTATTTTTCAACAGAAGCAATCCAGCCCTTACAATATTTAAATGTATTTCCTTTATCAGGTATGGGTCAATAGCAGAATCCTGATACATTGGTCATTCTGTGATTATCTCAGAGTGAGAGTATATCTTTTATTGAAATATAATGGCATGTAGCAATTTTTGGTAGACATCATAGTGATTTATTATATTTATACATTGCAAAATGATCCCCTACAGTAAGTGTAGTTATCATGTGTACCATACAAAGTTATTATAGTGTTATTGACTATATTCCCTATTCTGTTCATTACATCCCCATGACTTATTTACTTTATAGCCGAAAGTGTGGATGTCTTAGTCCCCTTCACCTATTTTACACCCCCTCCTACTTCCCACCTCTAGTAATCAGCAGTTTCTTTCCTAGATCTGAGTCTTTTTCTGATTTGTTTAGTTTTGTGTTTTATTTTTTAGATTCCACATATAAGTGAAATCATACAGTATTTGTCTTCCTATGTCTTATTTCACTTAGCACAATACCCTCTATGTTCAATACTTTTGTCACAAATGACAAAAGACTCCATTATTTGTTATGGCTAAGTAATATTCCATTGTATATCTGTATCTCACATTTTCTTTATTCATTCATCTGCCCTTGGATACTTAGGTTGTTTCCATATCTTGGTTATTATAAATAATGCTGCAATAAACAGGAGGGTGAGTATATCTCTTCTAATTGGTGTTTTCTTCAGATAAATACCCAATGGTGTAATTGTTGGGTCATATGATAGTTCTATTTTTAATTTTTTGGGGAACCTCAATACTGCCGTCCATGTTGGGTATACCAGTTTATCCCTGGATAGACCTGTGATTTACAAGAACTAATGGCAGTGATTTTGGTGAGAGTAGTTGAAGGGTTTCTACAAATTTTCCTAATTGAGTGTTAATGATGTTATTAGTATGTTCATTGAGGCTGGTGGGCACAGTGGAAAGATCCTTACTAACAGGATCTTAGCTATAGAGGAGGCAGTGACCTGTCAGGAGAACAGATTTTTATTGAACTTCTGCAAATAAATAACTGTATTCCCATTTAAAAAAGTACTCAAGATTTTCAAAATTCTGTAGGGATCAGGTAGAAAAAAAATCATTTCATCTTTGTTCACAAAAATTTTACCGAATTGCTATAAATCATAGATAGCTTAAGAGAAACAATTTCCTTAAATCAAATTCACTCTATCATCTTAGAGTTACTTGTATTCCAGAGCACTTGCCAGAGTCCTTTCCGTGAATTTCTTGGAAGATGAAACATATTTGTAAAAACAGCAGAGTGGACAGTAACTGTCTATAAGTAACAAAACACTCAAGTACCTGTCATTAGTTCTCTTATGAGAGCTTCTTATAATGGAATTGTCAAGAGGATTTGCTTATTCTCGTGATCTGAATTTTAAAATGATGACTGATTTTGACAATAAACTATTTGTAAAAAAAATAAATAAAATGATGACTGAAAATATTCTATCAGGTCATACCAGATTTCTAGGCATTTCTCTCAAGTTCTGGAACATTTAAATACCTGTACAGATTTAATATAACGGAGCCCGAATATTATTATTTCACAATGTGCCTCATGTAATTTAGCATGTCAACTAAGCCTAATTAGGTTAATGTCTCTTTTTTAATAAGGAGAGAGAACGCATATTTTGAGATGTTTCAGGACCTTCTGGAAGAATCTAAACGTAGTTCAAGATCAAAAAGACTTGTTGATAGGTCAAAAACCCTTGTTGATAATTTCTGAGAATTCTTTGAATCTCCCTTCTAATCACCATGTAATGCATCCTTAAAAATAAAACAGCCAAGTTTTGGGTTTTATTTTTTATTTATTTTTATTTATTATTTTTTTTGCTAGCAAAAAAACTTGCTAGCAAGTTTATTTGGGGTTACCAGAGGAATTGCAAGTTGGCATGTGTGAGCCATGGTGAATCATTGGGCAGATCTGCAGAGACAAAGGGAAGGTCAGCTTTAAGGTTTTGGGAGGAAAGTGGGGAGGGCTGTTTTGAACAAAAGTTTACTGGGGAAGAATAAGAGTTTAAAGTTGTGGCCACTCATTGGCTGCAAGCAGTGGTTAACATGTTGCAGACACAGAAGCATCTTCCTTCTTTTTCATAAATGTGGGAGATGATATTCCTTTGTGAAAAATGCGCTCTCTTGTCAATATAATTCTTATCTTCATTTTTTCCTGCTGGTTATGTAGGACGTAATGAGAGGTATGTGCATGAGAGCTCCCTCTTCAGGGCTTCCTGACTGCAGTTTAAATGAGGTTTCCTTTATTTGTTTTCACACAGTAAAACTTAATTTACAAAAACATGCAGCAGGCTGTTTTTGGCCTGTGGGCCACAGTTTGCTAATTTGGCTATAGATAGCCATTTTTTTAAATTAGCTTCTGCCTTACTCTTCTTGTGTTTCCTTTTGCATCTTATTTTTCTTCCTTAAACAAAAATAGGAGAGCATATGCAGTGTTCTGCACTTTGTTAATTTTGCTTAAATCACATATACAGAAACACACTAGCACAATATCCATGCATGATACCTTCCTTATCCTGTTTTGTAACTAAACATAGTATTTCATTATATTGGATGTGCTATAATTTATCCAATCGATCTCTTATTGATGGGCATTTGAATTGTTTTCAGTCTTTTGTAACTGAATAATAACTGGCTTGTGAGATATATGAGATATATTACCCCCAGAGTAGAGATAGATCACCTCTAGAAGTAGAATTATTGAACCAAAAAAGGGAACATAGCTGCAATTCTGTTTAATATTGCAAAATGCTACTTCACACAGACTGTGCCATTTTGCATTCCCAATATCAAACACATGAACATGCCAGTTTTTCCATAGCCTTGCCAACAGATTGTGTGGTCAAGTTTTTGAATGTTTTCCAACATGATATATGAGAAATAGTATCTCAGTGTAGTTTTAATTTTGACTTATTATGAGTGAACTTGAACATCTTTTCATACACTGAAGGGCCATTTGCATTCTATTTCTGTGAACTGCCGTCTCTGCTCTCTTTTTTTTATTGGGTTCCATGATATATTTTCAAATTAGAGCCAGTAGGCTTCCTAACAGATTGGATGTGGTGTATGGGGAGAAAATACAGATAAATCAAATACAGCTTGAAGGTCTTTGTAATGATAAAGCTGGGATGAGAAAGGGTATATTTCGAGCAGGGACAGGTCACCAGGTCAAGGGAATTGAGATTTCAGTTTTGGCCATTGTTGAGGTAATGCTGTTCATTAGACAGCCAACTGGAAAAATGGAGAGGCATTTGGACATATGACCTTGGATATGGTAGAGAGGCCTGCGCTGGAGATGGAAAGCTAAGAATTACTTGCCCTGAGATGCTAGTGAATGCCATGAGACTGATGAAGTCATAAAACAACTGTGGAAAAGAGAAGAAAACCAAGGATTAAATCCTGAGTGTTTGACATTCAGAGTTAAAGAGAAGAGGAAGCCCCAGTGAATAATCAGTGTGGTAGAGAAAAACCAGCAGAATGTGGTGCCCTGAGGCCAAATAAAGAAACTGTATCAAAGAGAAATGGGTGACTAAGGCTGGTGATTGGCCAAGAACATGAGGATAGATAATTAGCATTGATTTAATTAATTAGCATTAATTCGGAGCCTTCTCCTTCCAACACCCAATTTGGCCTGTCAGGCTCTTTGTCAGCTTTAAAACTTATGTGCACAGGGGCACTTGGGTAGCTCAGTCGGTTAAGCATCTGACTTCGCTCAGGTCGTGATCTCACGGTTTGTTGGTTCGAGCCCCGCATCAGTCTCTGTGCTGACAGCTCAGAGCCTGGAGCCTGCTTCGGATTCTGTGTCTCCCTCTCTCTCTGACCCTTCCCCTGCTCACACTGTCTCTCTCTCTTTCTCTCTCTCAGAAATAAAAACATTAAAACATTTTTTAAATAAAAAATAAAACTTACTTGCACATACACACACAAATTAGAATAGAATAAATTTGTTTGTACAATGAAGCCTTCTCTAGACTCCTAGACAAGCACATAGCCATCATTTGCGTTCTCTGCTGCCAGAACTTCACTGCATAGAATTTATTAGTCTCTCTTAAAGCGCTGTCCTTTTCTTAACATTAGAAAACAAGCTCTCTGAGGACAGGAGCCATGTGTCTTTTTTAGTTTTGTTTTTTTTTATTTTTTAATGTTTTACAACTGAATTACTAGGTGCATTTGTAGTTAGAAAGTACTTACTAAATATTTTTTAGTTAAGTGCCATTATAATACAATATATCTATGTATTCCTGTACCATCAGCACATGGGTAAGTTATTTACATGCCCTCTCTTGTCATACACTGTGGGTCTAAAGTTCTTTCTTGTCTAGCAAGACACTGAGATGCAGGATTAAAATGAAAGAGATGGCTAACGTCCGGGAAAAGGCAAGAACCTCAAATAAGGGTCCTTGCCCCGTTTTTATTAGGATCAGGTGGACATGCACAAAGAGAATGAAACTGTGGACATTAACTCATGGATGTGAGGGAAAGGGGGTCTTGAAGATAATCAGGGTTAGGGGTTTGGGTTAATACAAAACAAAATCTGGCACCAGGCAGCCAGTGGAAGGTTGTTTACAGCAGACATGAGGCACCATTCTGTTTGTCTTAGTTAGCCTAGGGGATGAGACTAGTAGGGCAAGTAACCTCAGGGTAAACAGGGCACTTTGCTTTTGTTAATTATCTCCACTCTGGGCAACTTCACCCAGCAGTGGTCTATAGCCCTATTTACCTGTTTACCTAATTTAGTCCTTCCTTCCTGTGAAAGCAGTTTTCTGCTATAGTATTAAGTTGGAGGGTGCTTTTGACTTGAATACCTAATCTTGCTTACCTTCTATAACTTTGTATTGAGGCCTTTGCCCTGCTTTCTGTTCTGGAGGCCTTTGCATCCCTCTCTATCCTGGGGTCCTAATCTTGTTTACCCAAACTTGGGTGTGAGCATCCTATGACTTTATAATTCTTTAGGCCTTGTTAACTCATCAGTGCAGGCTTAGGGAATTTCTAAGCTTATTCCCCACACTCTCTTATCTTTATTCATTAGTAATTTAAGGCCTATTTTTCTTAGTAAAAATTATGTATACCAGATGTTTTAATGATGGCAATATGATGCCATTTGGGGGTTAATTGTCAATAGGAAATATTGGTAGTTGCACATCACAATCACAGATGGAAAATGATGATTTTATAAGTAATGAAAAAGGTGTCAGGAAATGAATAAGTCTTCTATACACAGCTCATTTTGAGTGTAAGTAGGCATCTCTCTAAGAAAAATTCATACAAATCTCTTTGGGAAAGAAAAAGAAAAGAAATGCTCCATACTCTAAAAGAAGTGTTAGTGAAAGATAAAACACATTGATTTTGAAAATCAGACCCGTTATTTGACTTAAGCATTGTCCTGTTTGTAAATAGGATAGCAGTGGCATATGATGATCCAAGTGATAAAATCTGGCCACCTAAGGGGTTATAAAACATCAATTTTTAACTTAAAACTTACATAATTTGAAAATTCCCAATTGTGACTGTTGGTGGAGTCATGTTTGAGGGAACACTAGGGAAGACAGAGGTAGAGGAATGTCCAGGAATGTGTGAAAGCAGGAGACATAATATACTGAAATGTCACGAGACTTCAGAGAGAAAGGAATGAGTGAGGTGAGAAAGAGTATGAATTCTATAACCTAATGTTTTAAGCTGGATTGGACTGGCCTTATCAATGAGTGACTTTCACAGTGGGACAGGGCCATATACTTAGAAGGGTCTCACACTTGGTTTAATGCTCTGCTGCCATCTTGAAATTCTCAGTAATATTTGAACTTCAAATTATGAATAATACCATGCATTTTCATTTTGCACTGAGACTCTCAAATTATGTGGCCAGTCTTGACGACCTATGATTGTGAGAAGGATCACTGCAAGGAACTTAAGAAAATAACACAAACAAAAGATTATTAGAGGTCTGTGAGTTCCATTTTATTAAAGTAAAGGGTTCATAGAGAAGCAAGAGTGCTTTTCAAAAGAAAAAGGAAATGTGTTGGGCGTGAACTTGAAGAGCCCAGTAGAACTCATTTCTCTTCACTCTCATGTCACCTGTGCTTCCAGATGCTAACTCATTAGTTCTAAAATAATACTGAGTTTGTGAAGCTGCAATTTATAACATCTCCATATATCTTTCTATATGTATTTTAATTACTGGGTTCTGATTTACACAGCTTGATCAATGCCACAATGCTAATGTCTTAAGGACTCACGATTCATTTCATCATGAGTTAGTTATGCAGAAGAAATAAAAAAACAGAATAAGGGAAAGGGAGAAGGAAAAACCTGAACAAAGCCCCAGTGACCTGTATTAATTGCTTGCTATAGGTTTTTTTTTTAAATCATATCCGACCCAAATAGCATTGTGACTTCCTGACTCTATGGAGGCAATACTTTTGATGTCTTCAGTCAAGCTTCTAAGTGTTCTTAAGTAACTGTGCATAGTCAGACTTACCATTTTGTGACTAATATCTACAGTCAGGACATGTTTAAATACTACTTATTTTATACATAAACGTGGAATAATGAAGAAATGAGTGAATAGAGCATCCTATTCTTACATGGAATATGATAGTGTTCATTTTAATAAGAATTGACCAATGTGGTTATGACAGAGTCATTGTTCAATTGTAGCTCCTTTTATTTTATTTTTTTTTAATTTAATTTTATTTTTTTATTTTAATTTTATCTTTTANGTGCCCCTGTAAAAGGCACCATTAGGAGGATGAAAAGACAAGCCACAGATTGGGAGAAAATATTTTTACTAAACACATATCTGATACAATATATATGTCTGAAATATGCAAAGAGGGGCGCCTGGGTGGCTCAGTCGGTTAAGCGACTGACTTCAGCTCAGGTCATGATCTCATGGTTCATGGGTTTGAACCCTGCATCGGGCTCTGTGCTGACAGCTCAGAGCCTGGAGCCTGCTTCAGATTCTGTGTCTCCCTCTCTCTCTGACCCTCACCTGCTCATGCTGTGCACTCGCACTCTCTCTCTCTCTCTCTCTCTCTCTCTCTCAGAAATGAATAAAACATTAAATTTTTTTTTTTTGGAATATGCAAGGAGTTCTTGTAACTCAACAATAGGGAAACAAACAACCCAACTAAGAATTGGGCAAAGGATCTCAAGAGATACCTCTTGAAATATGGAAATGGAAAATAGCATATGAAAGGAAGATCAACATTGTATGCCAGGAGGGAATTATAAATTTGCCAATAAGACAGCACTACACACCTATTAGAATGGCTAAAATCCAAAACACTGACAACACCAAATGCTGGCAAAGATGTGGAGCATCAGGAACTCTCATTCATTGCTGGTGGAATGAAACATGGTACAGCTCCTTCGGAAGACAGTTAGTTGGGCAGTTTCCTATAATACTAAACATAGTCTCACCATATGATTAAGCAATCATGCCTGTAGGTATTTACCCATAGGAGTTGAAAACTTATGTCCATATAAAAACTTGTACATAAATGCTTATGAAACAGCCTTATTCATAATTTCCCCAAATGTAGAACAACCAAGGTGCTTTTTGATAGATGAATCAATAAATTGCTAGTGTACATTGTGTGGTATATTCATACAATGGAATGATACTCCATGATACAAAAAAATTAGCCAGTTTCTGGATAAAGCCACAAAAAGACATGGAGCAGCCATAAATGCATGTTATTAATTGAAGAGAGCCAGTTTGAAAGTACTGTATATTGTAAATGATTCTGACAATGTGATATTCTGAAAAAAATCATACTTTGTTAAGAGTAAAACAATCAGTGGTCACCGAGGTTCAGACAGGAGAGGGCACTGGGCATGCCCTTTCCTTGGGACTAGGTGATGAATAGGTTGAGTACAGGTGACTTTCAGTGCAATATGACTACTCTGTATGGTGGTGTAATTGTGGATGCAGGGCATGGTGTTTTTGGCAAAACCCATAGAATGGACGGCACCAAAAATGAGCCCTAATGTAGACTATGGACTGTAGTTTACAGTAATGTATCATAATTAGTTCATTAATTATAAGAAATGTTCCACACTAATGAGGATGTTAATAATAAGTGGAAGTGTTCAGGAGGTTGAGTGTTTTCTAATTATTAGAAAAGGAAATAATTATTTTGAAAAGGGGGTATGTGGAAACTCTCTACTTCCTACTCAGTGTTTCTGTAAACCTAAAACTTCTCTAAAAAATAAGATGTATTCATTAAAGAAACAGTCATGAACACTTCTTCAGACTGATTAGACCAAACCTCATGAATCTTAGTGGACATAATATTACCTTTAATTAAATACTTTTAGCAATTGAAAATATATAAAGAAAAAAGTTGTATCTCAGGCATTATGGTTAGAAACTGGAGACTTGACCCTAGTCTCCTAGCTTTTTAACTTTTTATACTAGTTTAGATGTGTCCTTGAGCTTTACTTTCTAGATACACAAAAAGATAGTGATTCAGAGGGATTTTCCAAGCTTCAGAAGAGGACACCTGGAGAATTTTCCCAGTGTAGGAATTTGCCTTTTATGCTCAGAAAAAAAATGAAGATGTGACAGTGGCTCCTCTGAAAGTTATGTATAAATGCAGACAGCACCTTTGTCATTAGGAAAGGAAATAATTATTTTGAATTTGGAATAGTCAAAGCCTTTATGACACCTCATTTTCTTTTTAAAGGTAGACCTATAGAAAACTAGGTCATTATTAAAAGGTTTCTTGGAGGACATCAGCTGAATGAGCCGGAGAGAATTTCACAAATAGAAAGTTTAACAGTGTCAGGAAAGAGTACCCTAACTCCTCCATGTCACATTGGACATGCCTTTTCCTTAGTATGGGGTAAGTGAGGCTCCCCATTACTCTAATGGCCATGTCTGTGTTTGCTCAGTAGTCATCTTTTCCCAACATTTCCATAGGCCTCCAAACCTGCTTCTGAGTAATAAATTTTTTCTTAGGTTGCTGATCATATCTTCAACCTGGAAGGAGTGTCTCCAAGAAAATTTTAACCCCGTTAGAGCTTCT
The DNA here is from genome assembly GCF_008692635.1 of Crocuta crocuta. Taxonomy (NCBI): domain Eukaryota; kingdom Metazoa; phylum Chordata; class Mammalia; order Carnivora; family Hyaenidae; genus Crocuta; species Crocuta crocuta. The sequence goes on from NW_027529634.1 coordinate 1,001,443, forward strand.
CTAAGGGAACTTTGTTTATCTAGGCTTTTACAGACTCTGTGCTGATAGAATTGTGTTTTACCTATGTGTTCTTCTATTTGGCGACTTGGGTTCAAATTGGACTCCACTTCTCTACCACTTGACTCTCTTATCTATTTGACCTTAAGCATTTTGCTTAACTGTCTTAGCCTTAGCTTGCTTTCCATTAATTGATGGTAGTAGCAATGACTATTTTATATTAGCTTTTATTAAAAAATGAGTGATACCCAAGTAGAGCATACAGCTCAGTTTCTGTAAACTGAGTAAACACTCAGTAAATATTATGTTTTATTTCTAAAAAGAGGCTTATTTCCAAATTCTGAAGGATGTGTTTCCTTTGCCTTCAAGTAATGCATCAAATGTATGACTATAGTCTTTACAGGAAAGAGTGTTTTGGCCATGACTCATTGTTTCTCTGGAATCAGCATTTAGACTTGGGAGTGCTAGGACTCTCCCTAGGAGCCCCTCTGGTTTAGAGTAGAATATGTTAATTCACATGCTACCAAATAAGAATCAAGTAATACACTAAAATGGCCACAGTAGGTAAATGCATAGCTTCGACACCATGCTACAGAAATAAGATGGGCAAAACATGCCAGTCAAAAAGAATTTGGATATGGGAAGATGAGTATGAGAACGAAACTGGTGGAAAGTACCAGTGAGTACCAAGCAGCCTCTGAACCTTTGGATGAAGCCATGCAGTAGAGTGTTGGGGTTTTCACTTAGATGAACCAACATTGTTTCTTTTCTTTAATTTAGGATGGATTTTCTGTTACTTCTGTTACTTACAAACTTAAGCTTCTTAACTGATACAGTTTATAGCACAGGGCTTTTTTTTTTAAGACTCAAGAGAAAACGTGATAACACTTAGTAAACTGGTAAAAATGGAATGAAATATATAATATTGCGACACTTTTGCTATGAATTTTTGTGCCGTCATCATTTTAAAGTATAATCCTTACCACTAGAATATTGTTAATGAAATGAGAGAAGAGAGGTAATGTTACTTTGTCTTACAAAGGAAGGCAGAGTTACTGTTTCTCTACCTTATAAGGAGGCCTCAAAGGATGGTCAGACCAGGAGTCTCTAAATGAGTAGTTAATGGTAAAAATTTTCCCAGAGGTTTTTTAGGTAGAATAAACACGTAGCACTGATAGAAGAATGCTTGACTGAGAGAATCTTCTCTCCTCCCATTTCTTCTCTCTTTTTTCCATTCCTCCTTCCTCCTTACCATCAAGGTCGCCATGCTGAACCTGCCTTTTAGTAGGCACCTGATAGTGCCTCTTTCCTTAAACATCTCTTTTCCTGTTAAAATCTAATTATTCTTGTATCCTTCTCTAATAACCTTGCAAGAAAACCTATGTGATAACATCTCCAATTAATTAGCTCACATAATTGTTTTAATGGCTTAGGATTTTGTTTGTTTTTTCTTATTTTGAAAATTGTCTGCTGGGAGTATTTGGTTTTCAGAAGAAGACTCCTAGAGACTTGAAGACAATACCATAGATTAAATCATGGCTGGTAAGAATTTATGAGGCCTGGGAGGGAGATATATTATGAAAGCTTATGGGGAAGGAATCTTTTATAACATTTCTCAAATTGTCCTAGATAGACAGCCTCTTTCTTCTCTGTTCACACATAAGATAGATCCTAATTCAAAACTGCTAAACCTTTTTGATGGTGTTACTCACATCATGAAGTCTCCATAATGAAAAAGGAAAGAAGAACAACAAAAACAAAAACAAAATAAAAGTAGGAAATAAAATGTGAAGAGATGAGTAATATTTCTGTCTTTCACAGGAATTCATGCCTCAGATACAGGGTCACTGAGATTTCAAACCTGGCACATTAGTAACAGCACAAGACAAACGAAATACAAAATGGACATGACAAATTTGATTTATTCCAAGTAGAGATTTACCAACCGAGGGATAGCTATTGTGATAAGAAATTATAAATGCTACCATCACATACTAGAGAAGATAAACAGTCTCTTATTCACTTTGATTTTTCCATGTCTAAATTTAAACTGGAAAAATGCTTTCCACTTATGTGCATTTAAAGGTTAAGTCCTGTGACCAAGGTAAAAATAAGCACTAAAACAATATAGTTTGATTTGAGTAGTGCTACTTAACTTCCTCCTTGTCATTCCAATAGAAGTGAGTCATTCCTTAGTTGTGACTCAAGGCATTTGATCATTATCGGATTATTTATTTATTTTTTGATTAAACTCTTTTCTGCCTTGTGCAAGACCAAGCTTATTTAAATGAGGTCAAGGTCTTAGCTGATTCCTGAATCTATTATATAGTTTTCCTCCATCACATACCTTCTTTGTATCAGGGTGCTTGTACCTGGAGGAATTTTTGTACATTTCCCCAAGGAAATAGGAGGAGGGGTTTGCTGAAAAGGTTAGTGGATGAACTGGTAGTTAAATTATCTTCAAATATTTAATAGTCCTTTTAGGTATTATAGTTCTCTGTGCATCTGTTTGGCTGCTATTATCAATTTTGGGTGACTCATTTTCTTCATGAAAGAAATGGAAACTGCTGGCCTCTGCAAAGTATGCTCAACTTTCATTGTTTACATTTCCATTGATGGAATGATCAGTATAATTATTAGCATTATCCTGGGTATGGCTAAATGGACTCAAAGTTCATAAAATGACCAGGATTTTCTTCAAAAGTTCAAAACTTAAAAAAAAAAAAACTCTTCTCGTATGAAATATTTATTGAGGCCAATTACAGTTAAACAATAATATCCTTAAAAATATATAACTGAGAAAAGAGACAGATGAAATATTTTGACTTCAGCATTTATAATTATCAACAAGTAAAACTTTAGTCAAGATGTTTTAGTCATGAAATATATTAAATACGCACACTAGACATTCAGGTACACAGAGTCTCTTTGTGACAGAATGAAATGGGATTAGTGAAATACATTGCATTAGCTATGATTCTTATGGTCAAAATGATAGAAACCATTCTAAAACAAACTTGAAAGCAGCAAGTGCAATTTATTGCCTGATAGAGTCCAGGAAAAAGTTGAACATCGAACCTAACAGGAAATGCAGGTGTGCTGCCTGGAGCCAGTATACCTCAAACCTGGAACCCAGGTGCCATGGGGGCCTCCTGTTGGCCTCAAGAATCTCTGCTCTTGTCTCTCACTACAGACCAGCTCTTCCAGAGTGTAATGTTGGAAATGCAATCTCTCTGACTAGCAACAATGGGCAGATAATTATTACATTTATTAAAAGTGCATGAATTATTAGGGAGGTTGAAAAAATAGAACCTTGGCTGAATTTCCAGGAATTTACAAAGGTACATTGCAGAAGTAGGTCACCAGGAGCGCTGCTGCCTCCATCTGTACTGGGAAACTTCCAAGCGAAGTGAATGGCACCAGTAGAGCTGCTGATTGCAGAAGCTCCTGCCGCCGCTGTACTCCAGCGATAAAACCTGCATCTCACACCATGGCTCTTTCTCCAGAAATTCAGTTGTGAAACCGTGTCTCATGCAGATACGTCCAAAGCCCACCTGGAACCCTACCCAAATGGTAGTTTCAGCTTTTGCAGTTTAAGAAGGCACTCCAGGGGCGCCTGGGTGGCTCAGTCGGTTAAGCGTCCGACTTCTGCTCAGGTCATGATCTCATGGNTGAGTAATGTACAATGCACATTATTATTATGAAATATGGCTGTGATGTCTTGTGTATTGTTTAAAGATTTGATTATTAGAAAGAGATATACTCAATACTCTTGGAAGTTTTAAAATTCACAGAAAAGAGCCTCAGAATTTACCTCTTCTTCTGTTGATACTGAGCTCTAGACTAACTCTTTCAGTAGAAAGGGTCAGCTTATATAAAATACTCATTATGGTGATGATGCTGATAGGAACCATAGTTTCTGGAAAAAAAAGAATTCTGGACCAATAATCTCATGTGTTAATGTGTGTTCATGTGTGCGTACATATATATGTATGAATTTATCATTTATGTCTATATATGTACATATGTGTACATGGATATTTATTCATATATCTAAATTCAGATTTACTACAGTGAATAGTAAATGCTAAGTGATAGTGTTATAGAAATTTGGAGTTCAGAGATGATATAAAGTTTGTATAACAATGTTTGCTGCTGCTGGGCCTTCAAGTTGAACATTTCTCAGGCAAAAGTCTGAATATAAGCTAAGGTACAATTTGGGGATGATAAATGACACTTGCTAGAGGCAGAGAAGAATGGGAGAAACTTTGGAAAGGAAAACTTGAATCCAGATTTTCCTAGCCCTTGAACTACTAGAAAACTTGATATTCTCTTCTACATAATATATTATTCTTGAAGGTATTAAACATTATTTTTGAAGGTTAATCTAGTAGCGGTATAAAAGACAAATTTGGAGAAAAACAAATGCAGAAAGACTAGAAAAGATAATAATACAGTTATTTAGGGATGAATTGAGGCAACTGAACAAGGATGGTGGAAGGAATAATGAAGATGAGGCAAATAAATTGTGTTTTTTTAAATCATAGTTTTAAAAATACAACATTTCTTATTTCACATCTGGAAAATGTGTAAGCCTTCTTGATGTAAATGAACATAAAAACCTCAAAATCTCATTTTTAATGTAGCAACACTTTATATTGCTACATATACTTAACAAAATGGTAAATTTAAGTTTGGAAAGCCATGGAGAGTTAGATAAGCCCAGTTTTCAAAAGCTAAAATATGGAAGTTATGTCACTGAACAGAAACTAACAGAACTTCCAGTTATTGAATGGGGAGTGGGGGAAGCAGAGTACCTAGAAATTGGTTAGGTAATCAATATTCCAGTTTTCCATTTCCAAGGAAAGCAAGCTTAGAAGATGCATAAAATGTCATAATTTCTGACTTATTTTACCTGGCATCAAAGGGAAGAGTTGAAAGACACATTTCTTAAGGGGGAAAAAAGGCTAATTAGATAAGGAAGACATGAAAATAAATTGTAATGTTCTAAAAATCTTGGCAACTACTCCTATTACTTCTTCATTTCTGCCTAAGTGGATCTGTGTCACGTTGGTTTTACCCTCAAATAAATCCTGAACGTATTCTCCCCTTCCCTTTTTCTCTTGCTAGTCATCATTCAGCTGGTTGTGTGTATTTTAGGGAGAGGCTGCTAGGCAAGAACCAGAGAACGCAGGTGGAGAAATGGTTTTACTTTCTTGGCTACATTAAATTTACCTTTTTGATTATAGGAATTAAAACTCAAGATAATTTTTAGCAGTCATTTTAATTGTGTTTTACCACTCTTGCCTTTTAAACTAGAGTATCAGTCTACAGTAAGAGGATTTGTAACAGCCAGGTTTCTCCGCTTTCTTAGAAGGATACGCATGAACAATCAATACACAGCAGTGAAATGGAACACTTGAGTTGTGGATTTTTCAGATTCAAATTTCACTGGGAGGAAAAAACAAAGTTTCCTATCCATGAATGTCTATAGAGCAGACATGGTGGTATATTTTATAAAATCTTTCTGAATTCCCATGGGCCAAGGTTTTGGCTTGTTAGCAAGTAATTGCTCTTCAAGCAAATTTTATAGCTCTGTATCTGTCATTCACTTGACCTTCACTGAAAGTATGCCTTACTCCAAGTTAAATTATTTCAAGTTTGTAACTGTAAGATCTTCCAGTTTACCCTAATATCCATGATCTTTTGAAGAGTATCTAGAAAAGTTATATACCTTTCTTTTCAGTATTACCTTCATAAGAAAGATGTCACAATTCTTTCAATAAAGAAATGATTCACCTTTAAGTGAAATGTTCACTAGCGCCTATGCTTATGATTTGCTACTTTATAGAACTTATTGATGACAAATTGTCTTTTATTGATGCTAAAATGCTGTTCACCCCAAAATAAATTTTAAAATATAATAATGACCTCTAATATTAAATGTAATTCAACAGCAGAAAGGATAATTCTTACTCTTTTCTTTCTTTAGCTTAGTTCAGAATACAAATTGGAAGAGGCTTAAAGCCTCTATTTCAATTGGCTTTGCTTATTCTCAGTGCAACCTTGAAATAAATTTATTGTTTTTCATTTATATTTAAGGTCAGATGAAAGATAAGTTAGGATCTATTGCACTGGCTGTAACAACCAATAAAATATTTCACTGCATTCTGGGGAGTACCTAGTACCTAATCAGAAACAGTGTGAAACACAGTCTCTTTCAGAGGTTACTGTTTTGCGCTACATAAATACCCATCCAAGAAAATAACGTATCTGCCCAGCTGAGGTTTATACGATAGAAGATAACAGAATGATATTACAGTTTAGGAATGCTTTTAGATGAGCCGCTTCATAAATTGGGGAACTGTAGCATTTTAATGAATAATATTCATTAAATGACTATTTATGTTAAAAGTAAAAATACTTTCACTAAAAAAGGCGCCAGTATATTTCTTTTCGTGTACACCATGAATACACATATTTTGAGACACAACTTGTCTAGAGTGAGGCAAAACCAGTAGCTAAAAGCTTCCTACCTATTACTTTTTAAATATGACTTACGTAGCACATTGATCAATTAATACATAAACCCAATTAATTTTCCTCAGAAAACTTCTAACCTTTGAAATCCTATTTTACATATATTTCCTATCCAAAGTTTATTTTGTATTCTATAGTTCTAATTCTACAATTTGATGTGTTTTAAGAACTAAATACAATGATATAATTCTTGCCACAATCATGATATGAAATATTTCCATTGTCCTAGAAAGTCCCTTTGTGCTTGGCTTGTATTAATCCTTCCTGTAATTCTCTATCTCCTGTTTTTTAGCCCTCAAGTTTTAGAGTTTGTATTTCTACAATGTCATGTGTAAGTGGAATCCTACATATGTAGTCTGCTGTCCCTAGGTTTTTAAAATTAATGCCTTTGGGGTTTATTCATGTTGTATGTTTCAACAGTTTGTTCCTTTTTTTTTTTTCTCCTGAGAGTTATCCCATTGTTTGCACATATATTTTCATTTCCTTGTTGAATAGATTGTGGATATTGTCACCTTGTTCCTGATCTCCGTATGAAACCTGCTCTTGGTTTTTAGACATCCTTATTAGGTTGAGTAAATTCCCTTCTACTTCTAGTGTACTGAAGGTTTTCATCATGAATGAATATGGAATTTTGATAAGTAACTTTTCCTGTATCTTTTGAGATGATCATAAGCATTTTCATCTTTGTTCTTTTGATGTGGTGAATTGCATTTGTTCCTGGAATAAATCTTAATTATGATTCTTATTTTTGGTATTGCTCTATACTATCGGCTAAAATATTTTACAGATTTTTATGTCTATGCTTATAAGGTGTATGGTCTGTGGTTTTGTTACCAGAGTAATGCTGGACTCCAGGCTTTAAATGGGAACAAAACAATCGTTCTTAGAACTTTCTAGGTTCTGTTTTTATTCCCAGACTGAGCACAAGTAGAGTACAAAGAAGTGAACTTCTCTTCTAGATTCTGAAAGAATTTGTGAAAAATTGGTATTATTTCTGGTCTTGTGGGAAGGTGTTTAACTGTAAATACAATTTCTTGAATGAGCTTTTGTGGCTTGTGCTTGCAAAGTATTTGTCCATTTTATATGAAGTTATCACATCCATTGCTATAAAGTTGCTCACATACTCCCTAATTATCCTTTCCATATCTGTGGGATTTGTCCCGCTCTCATTCTTAATACTGGTAATTTGTGTCTTCTCACTTTTTTCCTTATCAGTCCAGTAAGTGATTTGTCCATTTTTTTGTTGTTTTTCAATGAACGAGCTTCTGGTTTCATTCATTTATCTCATTTTACTATTTCCTATTTCATTGATTTGTGCTGTTATACTAATTTTTTTTTTTCTTTCTGCTTACTGGGTTTAATTTGCCTAGGTTTAACTTACTCTTTTTTCCTAAGTTTTTCAAGTTGGAATCTTAATCGTTAATTGAGTCCTTTGATCTGCTGCAGCACAGATCAGTTTTTCATCTTATGATGGTGTGAAAGGGATGCCCGTTTAGTAGAAACCATACTTTACTGTCATAGACTCTAAGTCTAAAGTTCTCTATAGGCCAGCGAGACAGCAGATGCAGGATTAAAATAGGAGAGAGAGATGGCTAATGTCTGGAAAAAGACAAGAGTCCCCAATAAGGGTCCTTGCCCCATTTTTATTAGGACCAGAGACTTATAAACATGGTGATGGACATGCACAGAAAGACAATGAATCTGTGAACATTAACTTGTGGAGGTGAGAGAGAAAGGGGGTCTTGAAGATATTCGGGGTTAGGGGTTTGGGTTAATACAAAACCAAATCCTGGGGCCAGGCAGCCTAGCAGAAGGTTGTTTACAGCTGACATGCACCACCTCTGTTTATCTTAGCTAGCCTAGGGGATGAGACAGGTAAGACATGTGACCTCAGGGTTAACAAGGCATCTTTTCTTGTGTTAATCATAGCTCTGGGTTGCTTCACCTCAAGGACAACCCACTATAGGCCAATTTACCTGTTTGCTTAACTTGGTCCTTCCTTCCTGTGAAAGCACCTTTCTGCTGTAGTACTAAATTTGGGGTGCACTTTTTCTCTGAATGACTAATCTTATTTATTTCACATACCTATGTATTGGGGGCCTTTGTCCTTCCCTACTTTATTCTGGAGGCCTCATCCTCCCTTCTCTATCCTTATATGCCTGATCTTGTTTAACCAGATTCAGGTGTGAGCGTCTTAGGGCTTTGTACTTATTTATGGCTTGCTAACCCATTGGCATAAGCCCAGGGGATCCCTAAACTTATTCCCTACACTTCACATTTTGGATTTTGATCTTTTCCTGGCATAGTGATAGGCAGTACCATATACTCCATTGATCCTGGGCAGTGGTGGTGAGCTGCACCTCCTGTACTACCACATGATTATGAGGGTGAACAGCCATTCTGGACCCATATCACCATTCTGTGTCTCATTATGAGTACAGTATTCAATAGATTATGGGAGATATTCAACACTATTGTAAAATAGACTTTGCATTAGATGATTTTGCCCATCTGTAGGCTAACACAAGTGTTCTGAGCACAGTTAAGGTAGATTAGGCTAAGCTACGTAGGTCAGGTATATTAAGTGCATTTTAACAATAGTTTAAATTTAGGATAGGTTTAGGAGTACCTGGGTGGCTCAGTGGATCAAATGTCTGCTTTGGCTCAGGTCATGATCTCACAGTTAGTGGATTCAAGCTCTGCATTGAGCTGTGTGCTGTTAGCTTGGAGCCTGGACCCTGCTTTGGATTCTGTGACTCCCTCTCTCTCTGTCCCTCCCCCACTCATTCCCTCCCTCCCCCCCTCTTCCTCCCTCCCTCGCTCCCTCAGAAATAAAACATGAGAAACATTTTTTTTTTTAATTTAGGATGGGTTTATTGGAATGCAACCCTATCATATGTCTAGGAAGATCTATATAAATGTTTACTGTTATGCATTTCTGTGACCTACTTTTATTGCACTCCTCAAGTTCTGATATTTTATGTGTTAAATTTTTGTTTCAAAATAATTTTTTAATTAAAAATTTTTTGATGTTTATTTTGAGAGAGAGAGAGAGAGAGAGAGCCAGTGACAACGTGAGAAGAGGAGGGGCAGAGAGGGGCCCACAGAACTCCAAGTGGACTTCAGGCTCCATGCTGTCAGCACAGACCCCAAAGTGGGTCTTGAACTCAAAAACTGTGAGATCATGACCTGACCTGAAATTGGATGTTAAACTGATTGAGGCACTTGGGTGCTTCTATTTCAAAATATATTCTAATTTTCCTTTTGATTTATGCCTTGACACATTATTCATAAAATGTTTAATTTCCTAATATTTTGGAGATTTTCCAAAAATCTTTTTGTTGTTGAATTCTCCTTTCACTCCGTTACAGTGAGATAACATATTTTAGATGATTCCAATCTTCTTAAATGTATTAAGACTTGTTTTATGGCCCAGAATATGGCCTATTGTGCTGAATATTCTGTGTACACTTGTAAGCGATATGTATTCTCATATTGAGTGGTGCATTTTATAGATGTTAGTGGGTCAAAAATAGTGGATAGTGCTGTTTAAGCCTTTCATATATTTACTGATTTATTAAGTCATATACTACTTTTCTCTCAGTTAATAAGAAAGGAGTATTAAAAATTTTAGCTATAATTTCCAAGCAAGTCAAGGAAGGCTTCACATTGGTAATGATAACCAAGAGAACTAGGTCCTTCAAGATGTGAATAAGAATTCAAAAGAATGTTAACTACAGAGTTAACATTTAACATCCTAGAGTTAAATACTAAAAATTACAAAATATTAAAAAAATAAAAATTACAAAATATTATGTATTTTATAACTATTATCTTTAAAAATGTTTTTGTTTATAGATAAGAACAAGAAGAAATTCAAAAAAGTGGAATTTGGGGGTATTCATACAAATTTTTGACTTTATTTGTTAATGCTGCTTTAATGGCCCTTGTATAATAGAAGAAAAGTTAGAATTTAGATTCACTATATTGAGGTAATGATAAGTATCTTAATGTAATGTACCCAGAATATATTTACAAAACCTAAACTAAAACAAAACAAACAAGCAAAACCTTCCTGTGAAATGAAAAGTAGGTCTAAAGAAAGAAAGAACTGGGGGATTTGGTAATTAAACATTATTGCCAATTCATTTAAAGCCTCATAGTCATGCTAAGGGCTTTATCCTGATGGCAATGGGAACCATCAAAGGATTCAATGGGATAACATGGAAATTTGTGAAAACCATTTTGTCAAGGAAGTAGAGGGTTGATAGTAGAAAGGAACAATTAAGCATTGAGAATTCCTGTGATTTTACTGAAAACCAATGAAACCCTAAACAGTAGGGGTTGCCCCAACTTAGGAAAAAGTTTCTGAAGAAAATTCTTTGGTTATCATTTGTAGGTGAATAATTAGACAGGAGAGTTCCAATAAGTTCAGGCTTGGTGATTAGTTGCACTAGAGATCAGGCTAAAAATAAGAGACTTTTTATTAGGGTATAGGAAAATTATTTGTTCAGTTTGAGCTGTCTGTGGAACTTCTAGGTGGGATTCTGTAGACAGCTAGAAATAGAGCTTTGAGGTTTGGCACTAAATCCTAGAAATGGATAAAATTTTTAGAAAGGAAGAAAAAGGATTAAGAATACTAATTTGGGGGGCACCTGGGTGGCCCAGTTGGTTAAGCAGCTGACTTCAGCTCAGGTCAGTATCTCACAGTTTGTGGGTTTGAGCCCCGTATCGGGTTCTATGCAGGCAGCTCAGAGCCTGGAGTCTGTTTCGGATTCTGTGTCGTCTTCTCTCTCTCTACCCCTCCCCCACTCATGCTCTGTCTCAAAAATAAATAAAAACTATAAAAAATTTAAAAAAAAAGAATAGTAATTTGGGCAGTAGAATTGGATCAAAAATCACAATGAATGATTTAGGCAGAAGACACAAATCTGTAGCATACTTGGACATATCATGGTGTTTATTTTGTGAGCAGGTTAACTGGCTCTAATGAGGAACAAAATTTTATCTAATTTATCCCATGCTATTTCTTACCAAGATGGAACAAAATGAAAATCCTAGGCTTAGGATTTCCAGTTTGAAATGGTTTGGCTTATGTTTTAGGCCAAATCTCTAAGACTTTTTTTTTCATTTCTAATTACAGGGCATGATATAATACAGTTTTCTCTAAATTAAATCTATTAATCTTGATCTTACAATTCCCTTCCTTGCCCCCCACCCCCCTTCAAAAAAATAAATTTGCAACAGAATTAGGTATAAGCCTGAGAGTTGGCTTCTTTGGACAGTTGAACAATCTAATTGGATAAGCATCATTAAGTTTAAGAATTCATAATTGTGGTTTTTCTGCTGAGTGACTTTCTTTCTTTCAAAGCCTGTTAGAGAACCCAAACTCCTCATATCCGCCTGATCTCCATTACTACATCAGCACAGATAAGCCATTGTTGAAAATGCCTGAGTCAAGAGCACATTGATCTTTCATAGTAGAAGCAATTTCCTGTTTTCAAAAAGTTGTAATGAGATTTAAAAAATACAAACAAATCTAATATATCCACAGTAGAGATTACTCTGATAAATGCAGACAAACTGATGTTTAAACTGTTAAAACCTTCTCTAACATTCTTTTGTTACTTTGCCAGCAGGATTCTCTACTCAAAAAGTGAGGATCTGAGATAAATACACATGTTGTCTAAAATATATGGCCCAAAGCTGAAATATATAAATAATTTACAGTCATTTGGGAAGGGAAGGCCCTGTCTTTTGTAGCCTTTTAAGTATTTTAGAGATTAATTTTTATTGCAAAATATGAGAAAAAGAAATGATTCCTATGGATCTAATTTTCTAATATTATAGTTCATGCTATGAGAATACTTAGAACCAATTTTTTAACCCCAGATAGAAGATATATGATGTTATTTAATTATTGAAAGACTTCTGATATATTAAAACTGTAAGAAAATTTTTAGATTTTCAACTTTGAAGATTTTCTTTTACTGAGCAAAGCTACCACCCTCTATGAGTAATAACATAGATATAGCTATAATAACATAGATCTCAGCTATAATCACAGAGATGGTTGAAATTGACCATCCATGTTTCAAGTTATCACATGTTTTTCAATTACTCCTGAAAGAAAATAAGGAGGGATATTCCTACTAAATGTCTGCAATATTTACACCCAACACCTCCCCCACCCCCAGTACCATCTGTTTCATTTTATCTCCAATAAGGTCATCACCTTTGCTGAGGCCTTTGCCACTTAACCAATGGGCTAATGAAGTTGTTTCCATGAGGGTCTCCCCTTTTCCTTCCAGTCTGTTCACTCCACCTGACGTGTCTCTGCCAGATTAATATTCCCAAACAGACTGTCCTTGATCATTTTATCAGGACAAGATGGTTTTCCTCTCATGAGCTTTGTATCTAGAATATAGGAGAGAATAATAAATATCCTACAGTGAGATATACGAGGCTAAATAGTCCCAGGATTGAAACAGTAAACCAATGATTATTGATAGTCAAAGGGAAATATGTTTTCTTGGTGACTTTTTATTTTACATTCAAATTTTTTTGAACTCTTCCTCCATAAATAAATACATACATACATACATACTAATTTATTTAATACTGTGTTCCAGGAAACTTCTGGTACTCAAAAATGATAGTTAAACTTCATTTCTTAAGTCTTCTGCTGCTCCCACTCCTATTTCCACTCACTAACACATCCTTTGACTTAACTATCCTTTAACTCTGGGTGATCTCTGAGTAGACATTATGTTTCCAACACTCTTTCCCTTAGCTTATAGAGTGTGGTGTTGTCACATGCATCTGCATCACAAAAGCCTATGCATTTGATAGGGTACTTGTGAAACATTTCCATGCATGCTTGCCTAATTTCCTCAGACAGAAATCCCAGATTTGTCTTTTTGCACCTTACTGATCATATCGTTGATTTGTACAAATCTACAAACTCTAGCAAACTAGTTCTAAACAGAAAACTAGTAAAGATCCAGTGGAATATCTGACCACACTTATTCCTTTATTCAATAAACATTTACTGAAGGTTTATTACCTTGTATGATCTACAGAAAATGTGTGCAATGCTATTAGTGACTTAGCTCTTGCTTTCTCTAAGGCACAGTACTCAGAAATTGACAAGCATCACAGTATTTTCATTAATCCTCAAAAAATTCTCAAAGGAAAGTCTGATTACCCTCATTGGCAAGATGTGGTAACTTGGGTACAGAGGGGCTGAAAAGCTTCCCAATGCTGCCCAGCTAGGAACTGGAGGGCACCACTGAAGACAAAGTAATACTGCTCTTCTCTTACGGACATCTCACTTTCTTTTTAGTTTATATTTTATTTTGAGGGAGGGAGGGAGGAAGAGAGAGAGAGAGAGAGATACAAACAGAGGGAGAGAGAACAAGTTGGAGAGGGGCATAGAAAGGGAGGCAGACGGTCCAAAGTAGGGTCTGTGTTGACAGCAGAGAGCCTGATGAGAACCTTAAGATCATAACCCGAGTTGGAATTATTGGATGCTTAGCCAACTAGGCCACCTAGGTGCCCCAGACACATCTCACTTTCTATTAATGTGTCAGAAGTAGCAAGCACTAGTTAAACAATCTACAGGTCCTTGAGGACTATATGTTTTGCCCAAAATTACTAGTTTAAGACACAGCTGAAATCAGGCAAAAAATCTTTTGAGATAAGTTCTGCTTTTTTAAAAAATAAGAGCTATTCAATTTATTAAATAAAAATTTATTGGATTGTTCAATTCTATGTCCTTTTCATGATCCCTTCCTGCCACAGTGATGTCCTTCTTGAGTTAGTGATTTTAACTTCCCAATGGTGAGTTTCAGCCAAATTAAACAAAACTATGCAATTATGCATGTTTTTTTTTTAATTCTCTCTTGCTTTTATGCCTTCACCCAGTGTTCCAACTGCATAAAGTTCCCCTCTACAATTGAAGACAAACTGTCAGTGTACTAGCACTCCACTAACTTTATAATGTAATACTGCAAAAATCTGTGTCCACAGTTTCATTTATCCAAAGGAAGTAGCTTTGTTTGAGCTTTATTATATATTTTTAAGCTAAAGAAAACACAGAAAGCAATGATTTAGTGTGCGGCATGGGTTTGCCAACACTGGTTCAAATTAGACCTGCCAGCTAACCTCTATTTCTCACCTGTGAGTCCAGCAAATAAATTATAAGTGTTGGCACAATATTTATATTATTATTTTTATAGCCCACAATTTACAACCCTGGCTGTCCTTGAGGGGTTTCGTGTATTTGTTACAACCTCCTCCAGGGAGAATTCATTGAATGGAGACTCAACATCTGTGCTCAGGGAAAATTCAGACTCATTCTACTATATTCCATTTCCCAAGAAACATTACTATTCCTCATTGATTGTGTACAGAGGATTAATTATGCTGTCGCTTGGTGTATTTACGTCCTTGGTGGTTGTATTGACTCACTGACTTTAAAATGGTCAGTGTATTTCTTTGCAGCAGGATGTATTTGTTTTGTAAGCTGTCTCACTGCTCTGTGCTGCTACCAAGCAGGCACTGTGTCTGTATTTCAAAGTAACCAGTGCAACAAGAAAAGCATTCATCAGCTGGTTATTTTCATCACTCTAGAGAAAATAGTTTCGCTGAATTAACCAATATTAGTCCACAGTACACAGATCTAGGCTTGCTCCCCAGCTTTACCACTTAGGGTGAGAACTTACTTAAACATTCTGTGTCTGAATATCCTCAACTTGAGATATCTGGGTAATAATAATGTCCACGTCACTGAGTGAGGAGAGGAGTAAATGAGATAAAGCAAATCACCTAACAGAATGTCTAGGGATTGACAGTCAAAAATGTAGTCATCATTTTTATGCCATTATTGTTGCACACAG
This sequence comes from Crocuta crocuta, assembly GCF_008692635.1. Classification (NCBI taxonomy): domain Eukaryota; kingdom Metazoa; phylum Chordata; class Mammalia; order Carnivora; family Hyaenidae; genus Crocuta; species Crocuta crocuta. The sequence continues at coordinate 1,016,880 of NW_027529634.1, forward strand.
TTGCTGTTCAGGGGATCATAAATTCATAGTCACTAGGGCAGTGATTGCAAGCTTTTCTTTTTCCTTTTTCTTTTTTTAATGCTACATCTAAGGGCTTAATCTCTAGTTATCTGTTTATACAGTATATCTACTTTCTTTTCCTTGGACAACAGAAATAAATGACCAGCATTCAAAATATTCCTTCTTGGGCATTTTTCCCCCTTTTTACTACCTCATGTAAAAGCTGTGCTCAAATAATTGCGAGTTTTGTCTCTCTAAAAGTAGGCTAGTGATTAAACTTGAAATATGTTTCTTTCTGTTCATATCATTTAAGTGGGTTTCTTTGGGCATACCCAACAACATCAGACAAATTTATCTCCCTCTCATTGATACAGAAATAAACAGGGATTTATGAGCAGCATAGTAATGTACTGTATCTTACCACATGGACCACTTAGCACCCTAAGTACTGTAATGCATGCCATTTCATCATTTGCCTATAGTCCAGCAACAATCTTGTTTCCTTTCTTTAATCCTTGTCTTGCAGAGAGTAGGACATTCTTTTTTAAACTATATATAAATCACATCAGAATCCTATTGGAACAACTATTCACTTCTTGCTCTCACACTTGGAAGAGACAACTCCTTAGCACAGCCTACATGGCCTTCCCTGAGCTGACTCCTGACTTCTTCTCTGACCTACTTTCCTGCTTTTCCTTCCTTGGACACTAGACTCATCACTTTGATCTTCTTGCCTCTCAAACACACCAATTTCATTCCTGACCCAGGATCTTTGTACTCATTTCCTCTCCTAGAAGCTTTTTCTCAGATCTTCAAATAGTTTCCAAAGTTGTATCTTCTAGGTTTCTGCCAATACATCGTCTCCACTGAGATACCTTCCCTGTAATAATCCTTCTGTTTTCGTCAACCCCTCCTCTTGCTCTGCTTCTCTTTATAATACTTACCACTATTTTAAATTTTATTGATTTATGTATTTATTTATCTATGTTCTGGCTTTCCTACCAGAATGTAAGCTGTAGGAAAGCAAAGACATTTACCATTTTGTTAATGGCTATGTCCCTATAGCCCAGAGCCTAAAACAGTGACTGGCTGACAGAAGTAGGTAGAATATGAATGAGCTAAAAAAGAGTCTAGGATATTCTACTCAAAAAGTGAGGAACCTGGACATTTATTATTTCAAACACAGAAAACAAAATATTTTGTCTCATACTTAGCTTGCTTTTTTCAGAGAATGACGTCTTCTCCATTTATTGTAATTTATCTATTTAATCATGCAAATGTCATTTAATGAATAAGCCTATTATTAAAATATATTTTATCGTGAAATCTTTCAAAAGTCTGGCAGGTGAAAATTAATAGCTATGAATCATTTAAATCATTTCAGTATTCCCAAGGTTATATTATTCACCTATATAATACCAAAATCCTGACCTACTATTTCAGTGAAAATTAATGAGATTTCTCTCCCTAAAACAGTATTTTTACTCTACCTGAGTTTTAAAAATACAGTTGTAAGAATGTGAACTATTGTGACTATGATATCTTATTAGTGTGGCCTAATTTTAATTAGAACTTGGAGTTCTGTGGGGTAAAAAAAAATAATTTTTATCTAGTTCAACACAGTCAGCTATGATATAGATAATTAGATCATAGTATCCAAATGTGGAGGTTTGATATAAGTGTACTTAAAGTAGTTTTTGACCAATAAAACAAAATGAAATTCATACTAAACTCCCAACCTTAACCTATGGATATTAAAGTGAATACTCCCTAGTGTCCTGCCTATGCTACTTGAAAAGTTCAACAATTTAGTATTGTTTCTAGAAGTTATTTTCATTAAATTACAGATCTTTCCCTTTATAATGTATTCATTACATTACATTTCAACAAGAAACAATACAGTCTCTAGCAAAAACCTAACATAAAGTCTCCTTTCATTAAAGGTTTAAATAGTATACCCAATGACTTGGGAGAATATAGGTATGGATTAGTTTGTGTATGAACAGAGTTTTATAGAAATAACAAAATTTTCAGAAATAATTACAATTTGCTTAAAAGTAAGGACCACCTCCTTATAAAAGCTTTTTCCCTCCCTTTGAAAGATGGGTTGAAGGAATGAAAGAGTACCTTTCAACTTACTACCTTTTATTGACTGTATGATCTCACATCCCAGAAGAGGTGTGGTGATTAAAAGGTAAGCAATTCAAAAAATGAATGAATTCATTAATTTTTTTTTAAAAAAGGTAAGCAATTCCTGGCAATTCTCAATATTTACTAGATATTTACACACACACACACACACATCTAATTATAGCATGTCTCCCTAACTTTAGAAAAAGATTAGTTTTCCAGAATCCAATATGAATTATCCATCTTTTTCCCTCAACATGGTCTGTACTTATGTACCAACGTACAATTCAGCACTTAAAATATGAAATATCTTTTATAATGTTTGCAGATGTATCTTTCTTTATTCTCAAACTAGAAAATCCACATTTTAAAATACAGAATCATTTTTAAAACCTGTTTCTTTTGAGAGAGAGAAAGAGAGTGCTTGCACAAGTAGGGGAGGGACAGAGAGAAAGGGAGAGAGAATCCCAACCATGCTTTGTGCTGTCAGAGCAGAGCCTAATACAGGGCTCTATCTCATGAACTGTGAGATCAGGATCTGAAACGAAATCAAGAGTCGGATACTTAACCAACTAACCCACCCAGGCACCACTAGAATCAATATTTTTTAGTAGTTAAACATTTTTCAAATGCGTAGCATAATGAAGGACTCCTAGTAGATATCAAACAAACAAAAAATTACGATTATGTTCAATCTAGGTCTTCGTACAAATGAGTCACCATTTGTATTAGAATATCAAAGGAAGAATTTTAAGTTATATAATCTTTGACTACTTGTTTTAAATCACAAATTTACAAACTCCAAATCTTCCTTTAAGAAAAACATTTCTCCATAGGGCTTAGCACTATTGTTTTTTTAGTTTATATTTTACTTATTCATTTTGCTTATTGAAAATCTTCCCTGTGGATTATAAGCTCCATGGAGGTAGAAAATTTTGTCTGGTTTATTCACTTTTTTAATCTCAATAACCAAAATGGTGCCTGACACACAGAAATGGTACTGAACACAGAAAGTGTTCAGTAAATATTTGTGGAATGCACTAATGAAGGAATAATTTCTATCTTCATAGTTATGTGAGTGTGAATGTATTTTACATTATATATATACATATGCACACATTATATATAACATGTATATACACACATACACACATGTATATGCACACATGTGTATATACACATATATATATATATATATACCCTTAAGTGATCAAATAAATGAACAAATTTTGTGAGGAGATAATAATGTGAATAAAATATTCAGTATTAGCATATATATAAAATATTTCAATATTTTAGAAACTAGAACAGATCTTAAAATTCACACATGCCTATAATATGTGTGTATTTTTCTCTCCATCAAAAGGCTGTTAGTCTGTGCTTTGTGTGTTACAATTGATGTTTTGTTAGAATTGAAGAAATGTGGTTATTCACTTTGTATTGATGGTCAATATGTCCTGATTTTACCTATAACTGTAGTTATTAGTAATTTTAATGGTCAGCACCGCTAACACTGGTAAAACGGAATTAGTATGATGTCCGAGAGGAGTCCCTTCCTTTGTGAAATCTTCTCAACAATTCAGATAACTGCTCCTGGGCACTTACCATGTTTTGCTACTTAACATAGTCCTGGGGGATACTTTTTATTTTTACATGTTGTTAATTAAATAGGAAAGAACGCACTCAACTTTTATTAGCTTTATTTGGATTTATTTCATCCAGTTTTGTTGAGATATAATTGACATACAACACTCTCTATGTTTAAGATGGACAGCATGATATAACTTATATTGTGAATGGGTATTTCCATAAAAATAAAACAAAACATGCAAATGCTAACTAAACAGTAGTTCATTCTTTTTTTTTTTAATGTTTATTTTTGAGAGAGAGAGACAGAGAAACAGAGACAGTATGAGCAGGCAAGGAACAGAGAGAGAGGGAAACACAGAATCCAAAGCAGTCTTCAGGCTCTAAGCTGTCAGCACAGAGCCCAACACGGGGATCAAACTCATGAACCATGAGATCATGCCCTGAACTGAAGTCAGATGCTTAACTGACTGAGCCACCCAGGCACCCCAACAGTAGTTGTTTCTTATATTACCAACCACAATAAATCTAGGCAAACCATCAGTAAGGATGACAAGTAAAAGAAACAAATATCTAGGTGCAAACTATTTTCTTTCCTAAACTCAGTGAGTTATGATGATTAATCATTAAATATTAAATGTTAGTGCTGTTAGAAAAACAAAGCTTTTGCTGAGTACTTACTATACAGTGAGCACTATAAAAGGCATTCTTTATGCATTATGATAGAAGTTTTCAAGGTGAAGAAACTGAGGCTTAGGTGAATAAATTGCTGAAAGTCACACTTGGGTAGTGGAGCCAGGATCAGAATCAAGATGTGACTCCCTTGTGCTTTGAGTTCTTGCTTTCATTGCTAGCTTCATTTGAGAGTAGCCTCAGGTTAGTCCAGTGGAGTCTACCTTCAGAACCAAAGCCAACTTCATAGGCATGTGACATGTGTAGTTTCACAGATCCTCACACTTAGAAAGGCCCCCTCCTTGGTTTAAGTCTGTGCTGTTGCCATTTTGAAAATCTTAATTTTAACAAGCAGCCTTGGATTTTCATTTTGCACTGGGATCTACAAAGTATGTAACCAATCCTGTTCCATAGTTTTAGTTCAGGAATTTCACAGAATAATTTCACCTTGGTTATTGCTTATTGACTTATTTTCCCTTTGAAAAAGACATCCAAGGAGACTAAGTTTTCCCCCAAATGTGACTATTTGTTAGTCAACCCTCCTGTAATTTCATTTTCAATGGACATAATCTCATTCCGACACTAGTAGGTAAAAACTACTGTTATAGGATTGTCAGTCCTAAGGTCTCACTTAAGGTGCACCTGTGAAGTAACCTTTCATTATATGTTTTTCCTTTTCAGAAGATTTCTTATAGGGTATTCTCCTTCCTCAGCGAATTTTCTCCTTCAGATTACACCAAGACTGTTAATTCAATTATTTATTCAAATAGGAATAAGAAAAAAATAATTTCGAAGGTCATATACCTGTTCTAGGTGCCAGCATACTTTTCAGGAAGCAGTTGCAACTCAACCCCCTGATCAAAAGAAGTACACCAACCTAATGCTGCACATGCTCTTGCAGTTATTCCTGTTATATTATTTATTTCCTCTTTCTTTGCCATCTAGAGTTATTATATGCTGTGAGTAGCTAAAGGGGCTTTTACGAAAGCAGGAAAAATGCATTCATGTCATATGGAGGCTGCACGCTAATTACTAATCTGACAGGGTGTAATAACAATACAAAAGCATCAGCAAAGAGAAAAAATGAACAGAATATGCAATTATTTTATGAAAGAGTTTCTTTCCTTGAGGGAGAAATCTGCACGCTTACCATCTGCAACAAAGGAGATGTTGAACCACATAAGTGAATTACCCCAGCTCTGTGTACATGTGTAAATGGAATGGGATGAACTTGAAATGACATTAGGTAATTTTGTTATTGTCAAAAAATAAAAATAAAGAACACCAAAAGACATGACTAATATAGTGAACTCCAAAGATGTGTTTCCAAAAATTTTTCAAAGGGCCACAGTAATTCATTTGAGAAATCAAATGTGATGTAATACATTTTCCCAGATAAAAAAAATACATAAAGCTTTCATTACTCTTCATAATCCATGTAAACTGAACAACTGGAATACACTGTAAGAAAAAGAACTCCATACATTAAGATTCCAGTGTAAGTGTTAGGAATTTGTAGAACTCCATACATTAAGATTCCAGTGTAAGTGTTACGAGTTTGTTACTCGTAGCACATTATTCCAAGAAGTGAAATCATTTGGACAAGGTCCCTGGTTAACATTTAGAGTCAGTCTCACTTTAGTGACGATAGTTTAAGGGTTTGCATGCCAGCTTCAAATCTGATACTGAGTTCTTACCTTAATTTGTTTAAGTCTCTTTTAAAGATTATCAAAAGAGAAAATTAGTTACTCATACCCTGGAAAAGTTTCCATGTAATTGGGGAATAAAAATATTACTTCAACAGAACAATCTAATATTGCTCTACTCTTAGAAGTACAGGGACCATTGTTGTTGTTTTAATATTAAGGATGCTTAATATTAAGATGGATATTCTTTAAAATGAGAAAGAACATGCCCTTGGAGATAGGGAAATGTGAACTTGTACTAATCTTAATTGGTTTGTGAATTCCAACACCTAGTGATATCCCATGTCGCCATCAGCCTAGAGCTCTCACACAGCTGCAGAGAACTGTTCAAAGATTGTGCTTTAAGTTGGGCTGAGTGCCAAAGCAGCGATTAAATTAATGAGGTTGGAGGACAAGCATGTATATGAAAAGAAGTATATTAAATCACATATGCTATTGTTATCTTTGCTCTTTCTCCTAAGGTCATTTCCGTCTTTGATTAGCCCTTAATTGATTTGGCATTGAATTTGGTATTCATTTAGAATTTGGTTATTTAATTCTCAGTGATTGTTTTGTAATACAAAAAACATTTTAAATGTAAATCAAACATTAACTATATTGAGCAGGTGTCTCTGAGCTCTGTTGTGAATGACCTGTGGTGTGGTCATCTCAGAGAAGCATACTTCTCCCTACAATGGAGCTTACGCATGTCAGTGATTATCTCCCTCTATTTGTAAGCATTTGGAAGATAGGGATCCAGTCTGTTCAACTAGACTTTTAAAGTGACGCTGACAGATCACTGCTTGTTAAGCACACAATGATATGGAAAAGACATGTGTTTGTCTATTTCATGATCATAGAATAAACAAAATGCACATGTACCATTTAGACAGTTTGAAATTTTTGCCTCACGTGAAACTTTTTGTAACTGGATGGAGTTTTAGTATGCCCTATTATATTATTCTCATGTTTCTCTACTTTTCTATAGAATATAATTTATTGAAAATTTATCTCAGAACATATTTAAGGATGAGCTCATTTCCCTTTTCTATACCAACTATCTCAATTAGTTGGCATCTTGGAAATAATATGGAAGTCTAACCATAATTCTTCATATATCAATACTGTTTTATCAGCCAAACTACATTTAGTCCAGATCCATTTTATTTAAGACAGTGGGCACCTCAAGAGGTTGTTTATGAATCAGCCTAGTCCAATGATAAAGTGAGAGAAGGTGAAGATCTATTAATATCATTTTTTGTAGACCTACACTAATTCCCAGTCTCTCTCTCTTGTATTTTCTTATGCCAACAAATAATGAATAAATAAATAAACCTTAACTCATATAGGAATTTCTTTTCTGACTTTATGAACATGATAGATATTAGCATCAACAGTCACATCTAAACTGTTTGGGTCCCGGACCATTCACTATGGCATTATCCTGAATGCCCTGCCTGCTTTACGTTATGATGTGTCCAGTCATGTTTAACTCTTTATATTTTACTTTATTTCTCTAGTGGAAATATAGGAATTTTTCAGGGATGTTTATAATAACTGTAGCAAGCAAGGACTCAACCACATTACTCCTTCGGTTAAAAATGATTTTTGGAAACCTATAAAAGGTTAATTTAAATAATTTATTAATGTACTTATTTTGACCAATAGAACCACTAAAAACCCTGAGAAATAACTTTTTGTCTAGTATGTACTAGTATTTCCGGTTATATTCTATGACTCTCGCATGCTGATTTTTTTGTACAAAATTATTAGACAGAATCAAAAGTTACCTGATGAATGTGGTGACATGAAGAGGCTTTATTATCTGCTTGATGTAATGCCACTTACTTCATTGTAGTTGAAATTCATTTACATTAGAGGATTTCAGCTGTGTGTCATAAAGAAGGGGAAAAAATGAATTTTATCCAACACCTGATTTTTAAAAAAAATTCATGATCTTTTAAAATATAGTGGGTCTGTCTGTGCAGTTTATTCCACTTATTCTATAGATTCAGAACTTATCTTCCTTTTCAAGTTAAAGGGCAGTGGGTAAAATGCGTCCTGGTCAAAAGCTAGGTATTTAACAAGATGGTTGAGAATTGAGTATTAATATTGACTAAAAGTCTTTTATCCACCAGTCAAAAGATTCTTTGTCTACATTATTTAATTTGATTGTCAGTGGAATCCCATGAGAACTTTTTAATGTCCCCATTTTACAACAATGCAGACCCCTACCTGGTAAGAGGCAGTGTCAAATCCATTGTATATGCAGTCTTTTCCAATAAGACAATCATTAAGGGACACAGTGATTGGTGATGTATAATTTCGTTAAGTATTTTTAGTAACAAAAAGTTACTAAAAATAAAATTGACCATAGCTAATATTTCTGTCATGGAATCTTCCTGTCTTTTCATTTGATCTATTCACTTTTTTTTTTTTTTTTTAACCAATCATCTCTATTTGTATTCCTACTTCAGAGCTCATTTCTACTTCTTGGTTTTCAAGGTGCATTTCCAATTGGAAATGAGTTCATTCTTTTATCAATTCTTGGATCACATTCCCAAGAGAAGAAACTTGATAGGCTCAATTTATATTTCTGAATCATGTCACAGCACAAAGCATTGGTTGACCAATGCTGTTATTTATTTGGCTGCTTTGAGTCACATCTATTCCAGGTCTGCTCAGCTTAGACTGAATATGAAGTATCATGTGCCCAATGATGCTGCCTGAAAGTTATTCCTTTAGCAGGTCTATGAAGTGGTCTTGGAAACCTAGAATAAGCTGGGCAAACAAGTGTGGCATGGGCAGATGAGGGTGCATAACTTTCTTGATATTTATAATAACAAAACTTAAAATAGTCAGGTTTGTCATAATTTAAAATGATAAACTGAATTCAAAGATGCATTACTGTGAGGAATGGCAAATGACTTACGCTTCATTCAGTGCTCAACTTTGACTTGATACTCAGAGAGCTCACTCTCCCACTGAGCACAGAACAAAAAACTCTCAAAACAGAATTTCTGGAATCCCTGAAAATTCCCTGGGAGCATCTCTGGATGAGGAGACTTGACTATTAACTATGTCTTCTTTCTTCTCTACAATTTATAATCTTAGTTGAATTTCTTTAAGAATTCTTTAAGAATTTCTTGGTTTATATATACAATGGAATACTACTTGGCAATGAGAAAGAATGAAATCATGCCATTTGCAGCAACATGGATGGAACTGGAAGGTATTATGCTAAGTGAAATAAATCAGAAAAGGAGAGATATCATGTTTTCACTCATATGTAGATCTTTGGAAACTTAAAAGAACACCGCAAGGAAGGGAAGGGGGAAAAATAGTTAAAAACAGGGAGGGAGGCAAACCATAAGAGACTCTTAAATACAGAGAACAAACTGAGGGTGGATACAGAGAACAAACAGGGTGGATGGGCAGCGGGGGAACGGGGAAAATGGGTAATGGGCATTGAGGAGGTCACTTGTTGGGATGAGCATTGGATATTGTATGTAAGTGATGAACCACAAGAATCTACCCCAAAAACAAAAGCACACTTTACACACCGTATGTCTGTATGTTAGCCAATTTGACAATAAACAACCCAAAAAAAGAATTATTTAAGAATTTCTCAAAGGATTGTAGCAGAGGGCATTTTAAAATAAAAGTATGGTATTTTAGGGGTGCCTGGGTTGCTCAGTTGGTTGAGCATCCAAGTCTTGGTTTCAGCTCAAGTCATGATTTCATGGTTTGTGAGTTCAGACCTCACACTGGGCTCCATGCTTTCAGTGAGGGGCCAGCCTGTGATTCTCTCTCTCTTCCTCTCTCTCTAGTCCTTTCCCACTTGTACTTTCTCTGTCTCAAAAATAAATAAATAAGCTTAGAAAACCTACATAATTTTAGCTGCCCTGTACAAGCCTGACTTTTACAGCTGAGGTATAGAGAGATCAAGAAAGTAATAAACTTGTAAAAGTCCATCTAACCAGTTAAGAGCTAAGACTTCAAATACCTTGATTATCACTAAACCACAGTGCTTCTACCCAAAGCTAAATTTTAAAATATTCTAACTTATAGAAGTCATATCTATTATTCAGCATGTTTGAAAACAAGGTAAACTAATTAAATTTTCTCTTTTCTGAAGAAATTTTGTATATCAACTTTTGGGTAATTAATTTTTAATATTTAAAGTAAGCTAATTTGTAATGAAAATGGAATGATACTTATTTGGGATCCTTCTTTGATTCAGAAGGAATTCCAGCTTTAAATTCATAAAGTTAGAAAACTATGGAATTTATGCATGACCCAAAAGCAGATTTTGGTTATAATGAATACTGATTAGCTTGATCTATTTGGGCTACTATAACAAAATACTAGAGATTGAGTAACTTCTAAACAACCGAAATTTATTTCTCACAGTTCTTGAGGCCAAAGAGTCCAAGAAGCCCAAGATCAAGGCACTAGCACAATCATAGCCTGGTAAGTACCATCTTCCTATTCACAGCCTTCCATCTTGCTGTGTCCTCATATGATGAAAAGAGCAAGGGATCTCTGGGCCTCGTCTATAAGAGCATCAATTAATAAGGTCTCACCTCCTAATACCATCATATTTGGAGGTGAGGACTTCATTGTATGAATTTCATAGGGATGCAAACATTTAGATCATAACACTGATGTTTTCTTATTTGTTCATATTTTTTGCATAAAAGTAAAGTGCAGAAATTCTCAATTGCATAGCCTTTATATATCTATTGTGCTGGCTGGTTCCTCAGAATCCTGTAGGGATCACACAAGGAAGAAATTGAAAGAATATGGAAATTTATTCCATCAGCTGTGTAGGCTTCTACGTTTCTGATTCTGGAATCTTCAGTGGGTTCCCTGGGCACTTGGAAAAGTTCTTCTCTGCATCTAGGTCAGTAAGTTTACTCAGTGAGTCTCTTCTTTCTTCACTTTGCATTTTTATTTCTCAGAGAGAAGTGTATTAATACAAAGAAATAAACAAACCAAAAGCAACACTACCACTGTTGAGTAGAAATATACTGTTGGCTGCAAATATACTTTCCAAATTTCTAGTAGCCACATTTCAAAAGTAAAAAGAAACAGAGAAAATTAATTTTAGTAATAAATTTTGTCTAATGTATAAAAATGTTTCAATTTCGGGGCGCCTGGGTGGCTTAGTCGGTTAAGCGTCCGACTTTCGCTTAGGTCATGATCTCGCGGTTCGTGGGTTCGAGCCCCGCGTCGGGCTCTGTGCTGACTGCCAGCTCAGAGCCTGGAACCTGTTTCAGTCTGTGACTCCCTCTCTCTCTGACCCTCCCCTGCTCATGCTGTCTCTCTCTCTCTCTCCTGGAAATAAATTTAAAAAAACATTAAAATTTTTTTTTAAAAAATGTTTCAATTTCAACATATAGTCAGTATGACATTGATAAGATTCTTTTATATTCCTTTTTTCATGCTAAGTCTTTGGAACCCAGTACATGTTTTGTTCTTACAAGACTTCTCAATTTCAGCTAGCCCCATTTCACACGTCCATAAGTCAAAAGTGGCTCTGGGATGCCACACTGGATAGCTTTAACTCTTCACTTCTGAACATTTCCTGAGGCTAATATATATCTCACTCTAATTGTGCAAGAAAAACGTATTGCTGTATTACTACAATTTTAAAAATTATTTAAATTTTGCATTTGTGGTGATAACTACTTAAGATGGGAAAAAAAAAGCAACATGTGGGATAGATATGTAGCATGATCTCAGTTTTGTAAAAAGTAGATGTAAACACCCGTAGAGAGACCCAGACTTAGGTACTAATTTCTAAGTGTTTCTTCTAGGTGACAGGACTGGAAAGGTAGGGGAAAAAACTATAACTTTTCTGTTGTGTTTTCTTTTTAGAGTGAAGAATTAAGGAAGTTGTTACACTTTTTGTTTTTGCTTTTAGAGGTTTAAAATTAAACCAGAAATTTAAATGGATAATTCATTTCTCACCATTCATTTTATTAAGTTAGCTTAATCGTTGTATTTTTAAAGCTATCAGAAATTCAAGCAGATGCCACGAGTGCTCTGGCCTATCCGCACAGTTCAAATAGTAGAAAAAATTAGCAGTTTTCATATATTTCTACTGTGTAAAAATAATGTCGTAACTCCATGGCATATTCAGTTTTGAGTTCCTTTGGAGGGACTAGACACCACCAAAGTAACAATTAAAAGGATAATAGTTTAGCAAGCAGGGGGTGCCTGGGTGGCTCAGCTGGTTAAGCGTCCGACTTTGGCTCAGGTCATGATCTCACGGTTCGTGGGTTCGAGCCCTGCATCAGGCTCTATGCTGACAGCCAGCTCAGAGCCTGGAGCCTGTTTCCGATTCTGTGTCTCCCTCTCTCTGACTCTCCCCTTCTCATGCTGTCTCTCTCTCTGTCAAAAATAAATAAAACATAAAAAAAAAATAGTTTAGCAAGCAGGACATCTTGTTCAGTAATTGTGTTCAAAATAGGTTGTCTTTGCTCGTAAAAGGAGGCTAAAGGGAGCCCTTGCTTTTCTGGAGAAACAAAGAGTTTATGGGTGTTTAAAAATACTGTGAGTATGTTATATTTATTTAACAATGAAGAAATTTATGAGTTGATCATCAAGGGCACAAATACTCCTGAATTAAAACAAAACAAAGCAACACATCAGCAGTCTGAGCTGTGACAGGATAGGTGGAAAAAACTGTACTCTTAGAGAGATGAGAACTCAGAACAGTAAACAAATCACAGCAGCATTTAACTGCCTTCTTTCTGAGGCATTTGCTTATCTAAGTAAGTTGGGATTGGTTGCCCTACTGAGCTGGGGGAGAGAAGTCAGTCAGTTCTGCTTCCCCCAAGCTAGGGACCCATGGGGAGACCAACCTCCACTTAAACCAAGACCACAGAATACTATACCCTCAGAGTGAAAGAAAATAATCCTGACTACCATTCCCAGGAATAGGGGTAGAAGTGCAGGGGAAATCTCAGGCTACCTAAATAGAGCAAGGAAAAAACAGAAAAAGAAAGAAACAAAAACTCTTTTTATTGGTCTTCAACTTGTAAGTCCTTAGAAGGTCTTTGTCTTTTACTCTCAGTGGAACCGTGTGAGGGTTCTGAGCAGAAAAGTGATAGGATCTGAGTGAAATTCAGACGTGCCTCAGAGGCTAGTGCGCAGGGGACAGACTGTAGGGGGAGGGTAGATATACTGAGGTGGGTTAGAGGTCTTGGCAGTATCTTATCAAGAGAGGAAGATTGGACCAAGATGGCAACAGTAGTGGTGGTAGGAATAGGTTACCTTCTGTGCTTCCTTTAAAGGTACAGCTGTTAGAATATTCTGACTTTTTAAATGTAGGATGTGAGCACAAGGTGTATGTGTCATCAAAATAGTTAAAAACATACCCCATGATCTGGCAATCTCATTTAAAGATATCTATCTTAGAGATAGTCTTACCTATATGGACAAGGAGGCATGTAGAAGAATATATAATTCAGCATTGTTGATTCTTCCTCATTTTGTTCCCATCACAGGGGAATAGATGAACAGAAGGTGATATCTTTAAGTCACATATTACTATGTAACAATTGAAGTGAATGGATCTATCTGTGTTAACATGGCCAATCTCAAATATAAAGTTGAGTGAAAAAGTTAATAGATATCGTATAACACTCTGTAAATAATAAAATCTATAATCCAGTCTGTGCATTGGAGACAAATATATAAATTTCAATGAATATTTAAAAACTTGAATTTGAAAGATAGAAAGAGAAGAGATAGATTTTTAGGAATGAAGGAAAGGTGAGAATACAGATCCAGGTATGTGGTCATTTGTTATAATACTCTGTATTTCTCTGTATTTTCTAAAACTGTCCTAAAATCATTTGAAGAATTAAGCCAAAAAAAGCTGTTTAAAATAAAATTTTAACCAACAAAATTGCAAGTCACTTGATGAACATGGATATCATTTCATATAGTTTGTCCAATGCTTATAGACTCTGAGATTCTGCTCAACAGTTTTGGCAAAAAATTATTGAGAACTTACTATGGGCAAAGCAATATTCCTAACATTGAAGGAATACTCATAGAACACTGTTTGAACTCCAAAAAACACAAGCATCAGATGTTGCCTGTTTTTGATAGAGATTTTTTCCTCAAATGAGATAAGAAAGAAGGTAGCCAAAGTGGGAGAGGTATGCATTTATTCTGATACGGAGAAATTCTTAAAAGTGGGGGGAAGTGCATATGACATAAGGCCAGAAATATATTCAGTTGTTAGAAGAACAAAAACAAAGAGGTGGCTGATTCTACAGAAATATGGAAAGAAAGCCAAGCATTTCAAGTAAGTAAATTCAGTAACTAAAACTAAATAGCAAAACACTTAGAAATGAATCTCACACCTAGCCAGCCTAGCAAAAAACGAGAGCATTCTGCATTTTTTTCCCCAACAGCAAAGCTGAGTTGCAATGCCTGGAATCTCTATGTCATTCCTAAAACATAAAATTACCTATGGTAAGCCTATCATAATTAAATAAAACATGAAATGTTAAATAACATATGTATGGATATATTATGCATGAAAAACACTTTGAAATTTCTGCCACGCTACACAAATCTAAGATGCTCAATTTTATAAATGCAGATATATGAATTTAAGAATAATAATGAAAGCTATTTTTAATGTACACTAACTCAGGGCCGTGTATAATAGAAATTAAACTACTTCTATGCACTGTATTATTGAATTATTACCTTAGCCCTAGAGACTTTAGAACTAATATTAACCCTATATTACAGATGAATAATATGAAGCATAGAGAGCATAGCTTACCAGCTACTGGACTTTCTACAACTGTGGGGTATTCATGATTCATCCTATCAATGGCAGTATAACTTGTGGTTGATTTTTAATTTGTCATAAGGGGGCTTTGCGTTCATATTCTGGCTTAGTGACTCACCAGCTTGGTTACTACGAGCAAGATAAATTCTCTAAGCCTCACACTTCTCATTTATAAAATTATGGTCACACTGACTACATTAGAGATGTTGTAAGAATATCATGAAAATTAGAGAAGTACTGTACAACTTTTAAAGAGTCCCTAGTGTCTAGTGAGCATTTGTTTAAAAATCTCTTTAATGTTTATTTACTTTTGAGAGAGAGTATGAACAGGGGAGGGGTAGAGAGAGGGAGACAGAATCGGAAGCAGGCTTTTTGCTGTCAGCACAGAACCCCATGTGGGGCTCAAACCCACGAACCCAGAGATCATGACCTGAGCCAAAGCCAGATGCCCAAATGACTAAGCCACCCAGGTGCTCCTAGTGAAAATTTCTTTAATTTCTAGTATATACTTTGAAAATTATCATCAGATAAGTATGAAGATAAGGGGTCATTCTCAGGTTGACATATTAATTGAATTACAGTTAGGAACAAATTAGTAAACTTCCTTTAATCGCATATCATTCTGTCAGGAATAGTTTTGTCACTAGTAGGTTTAAAGTACATTCTTAATACATTTGACATATTATAATCTAAGGACTAATAATATCCTTATCCTGGTGTTAAGCAAAGATGAATATTGATTGTTAGGACTGTCTTTTGTTGATGTGGACAATTGAGAGATAATGACCACAATATGAGAGTGTGACAACTGATGATTTAATTTTTAAGTACTTTCATCTCATTGCTATCCTTCTGTCTTTGACTTTATTCTTCTTACCTGACCTTGTGTTAAAACCTCACAATTACTGGAGAAAGATGCTTTGTGAAAGTATAAGAGACTTGTTATCCAGTGGTCCATAGTCAGTATAAAATGAAGAAGAAAATAACATACTTTTTAAGATGTACTAGTTAATTTTTATTGGATTAAAAGTAAATCATGTTTTACTGATGATTATCATTATCACTGTGCATAGACATCATTTTGTAAAGTATTATTTGTTTTATTGGTATCCTTTCTCATGTGCACATGATAAAACATTGTTTTCCTAATGTCTTTTCACAGTTTCCTAAAACCAAAGCCAATTTGCAATTGGAAACACAGACCCTCCCTCTGTGTATCTATCATTCTCCCAAGCCTTAACCTAGCATATAATAAGCACACTGATAGGCCTCAGTTTGCTTTTCTTTCTTTTTTTTTTAAGTTTATTTTGTCAGAGAAAGCTTATTTTTAAAGTTTATTTTTATCATGTGCACTAATGGGGGAGGGGCAGGATTCTGTGTCTCTCCCTCTCTCTCTGCCCCTCCCTCTGTCATTACAGAGCTTGATGGGACACTGGGTTCCACCGTCTGCACTGTGAGATCATGGCCTGAGCACAAGTGTGATGCTTAATTGACTGAGCCAGCCAGGCTCCCCTCAATTTTTCTTTTTTCTTTTTTCTTAAAAATATTTTTTTTCTTTTTTCTTAAAAATATTTTTTTTTAATATTTATTATTTTGAGAGAGAGAGAAACAGAGCAAGAGTCAGGGAGATGCAGAGAGAAAGGGAGACACAGAATCCTAAGCAGGCTCTAGGATCTGAGTTGTCAGCACAGAGCCTGACATGGGGCTCAAACCCATGGACTGCAGACCACGAGATCATGATCTGAACTAAAGTCAGACACTCAACTGGCTGAGGCACCCAGGTGCCCCTCAGTTTGCTTTTCTAAACCAATTTATCTCCCATTTCCTTAAATGAATACTCTATGAAACTGGACTGCACGTATGTAGCTATTTTTCCCAAGAAGAGAATAAGTTTGACAGAATTGTGATCTATTCACTTTTATTGAAATACGTAGATAATCAAGGTGATCTAAAATTGCCATTGTCTCCTGTAAAATACTCTTGGTTGATTTAACGGCTAAACCATTCATAAGTTCAAGTAAGATTGTGCTTTCCTATTATTTTAATTCACTTTACACTAAAAACTTCACATTAAAACAAACAAGCTAGCCACATTATGATCTATTATGAGAATCAAATCTTGAGGCCCCTTGTAAAAGATGGTCTCAGGAACCTAAGACAAGGAAGAATGAAAAGAATAAAGACAAGAGAGCATTGAATATGTGTTCATTTAACTTTTACCTGATCTCTCATTAATCCCTCAGTCTTCATTTCCTCATTATTTTTTGTGTAAATTAAGGTTCCTAAAGAACCAACAACATGACAAAGATACTGTTTACAAAAATGAATTTGATCAAAAATGATCACAGTATTAAAAAGTGCCGTTACGAAGAAAATACAGCATATAAATAGAAAAATGCAGCCTGAGATCTAAAAGACAAGGATTAAAATCCTGAGGAGTCATTTAATAGATCTCTTGTCTCAGTGTCTTAATCCAATTCAAGATCCAACTCTTAAATACTTTACTGTCCACAAAGCCTTCAACACAGAACACTGCAGATCACCTCTCTGAAGTCCTAAGCACTTATTCTCAACTAATTTTATTTTATATATGATATTGATCTTTATAGGTAACATATACATTAAATTTAATTAAATTATATGTACAATTTAAATTGGAGCTTCCCTACTAGACTATGCACCACTTGATGGCAAATGCAGTGCTGTCTCCCATGGTGGCTGGCATAATGCCTAGTGCAAGGTTTGTGTAATAAATGTCTGATATCTAAGTATATAGACACAGTCCTTTAGAGTCAAGACAGAAGACCAAAAACAGTAATGTGGCCTCATAAGTTTAAGAGAAACAGAAAAAAATGTTGGTATCTCAAATTATAAAATTGGTTTCTAAACTACATGCAAAAATGAATGATCTTACACAGAACCAAAAATAAAGGAAAAAGAGAAGATTGTAACTTAAGAACTGTAGTAATCTATACAGAAATGATTATTTGACTAAAACAAAGAATCCTGACTACATGTGTTCAGTTTTAGACCCATTCTATTTTAACCCCTGACCTAAGATTTGTAAGTTAATTTTCCTTCCATCTTCAGAGGTAAAGAAAATAAAAGTTTTCCAAGTGCTATTTTCTAGCAGAGAAACACACACTTTTTAAAATGCACTCGCACTTACGAATAAGTCATACCTTATTACATAGTTTTGTGGCAGATGCCCAGATTTTATATTTGAATAATAAATAAAACTATGTGTTCTTTGGAAACTTGAAATTTTGCTTTAACAGTAGGACTTTCAGATGATTAATAACTACTCTAGGCCTATCTGCACATTTCAAATAAATTCATACAGCTAGAATATTCTGTTCTCTTCCGGTTGCAGAGATTTGCACATGCGGCCATTTTAGCCTGGACGTCCTCCTGCCTAGTTTACTACTGCTCACCTCTCTTTTGCCTACATCATATTTATTTGCTTTTCTGCTCCTTTTCAAATGTCACTTTATAAAAAAAAAAAAATACTTCCCTTAGTTTCCTTGATGCTGAGATACCTTTCTTTATAAATAAGCTTTCATCAATGAACCCTTCTTTCCTTTGGGACCTGTATCTTGTTGCTGAATAGGAGGGTCACTTGGGTGATAATTTCATTTATACCTTGCCTCCTCTGTTAGATTGGAATCTATGGAGGTGATGATGAATCACACACTTTGATTCACACAGCACCAGATGAAGAGTTTAGGTAGTTACCTATATTGAATAATAAGCCAGAGTGATTTATTTTGAGTTATAAATTAATTTTTAAAGAACTGCAGTTTTTTCATTTTGATGTGGAACATGTTCTGTAAAAGTTCTCAGTTATTTTGGTAACAGATTCAATATTGATCAATATTTTTAATTTGTCTTGTGCAATGAATTATGTTATAGTCTTCACAAACCACTTATTATTCATTAAATATAAATATTATTGGTTAAATATAAATAAATAGAAATATATTCTTATTCCTTGCACCTAGTTCTGAAAACTAACCACATTTTTGTTGCAAGGTAGCAGTAGGACTGCCCCTCAGTTTTATTACACTGTTTTTGTTGAGGCCCATTTAGGAGCCAAGAATTCATGGACACTGTACCTGCTGTGGTTGGCTATGGACAATGCTCAGTCTAGCCTAACTGTCCAGTCTGTTTGGTCAGGCTCTGCTCATCCTTCAACATCTACCTTCCATCTCATTTTCTCGATGAGAACCCCAAACTCTGTCCATTCCCTGCTACTTCCAGTGTCTATTGTACTGTTATGCTGTTCCACGCAATTTAGTAATTCCTTACATAATGGCATTGTTAGTGAGTGTTTGACATGCTCTGTCTTGCATTCCCCGGCTAAAACACAAGCTTACAGAATCAGGAATTGAGCAACAACACTTCTGTATCCTAAGAGAGTTCTAATACATCAATGCCAGGGCCCAAATTACCATCCAAGGCAATCACTACTCGTTCATCAAACTTCAGCCCCAGTTGCCTTTGGGAATCCTCCATCTACCCTGAGTACCTGGCACATACCTGTGTAATCCCCATTTATCTATATGTGTTGCCATATTTTCCTTCTTTCTCTTTATCTCCCCAGTAGGACAAAGCTTGGTAAGGTCAGGGATCATGTCTTTTATGACTGTATATCTTAGGATCCAGCACTGTGTGTAATGGAGGATAGGGGCTCAATATATATTTGCAAAATGAGTAAATTAATCATCTCTGTCTCTTTTAATTTGGGCAGGCATAGGATCTTCTTAATTTCTAATAAAATTGAGAAAATTTGTATAAACTCTGAAAAAAATTGCATAGATCTTTAAAACACATTTAATATCAAGAAAATTTGTAATTGACAGTTTAATCTGTGCAGAGAGTATAACATAGTGGTTGGGTCAAAGACATGAGCTTTGCAACCAGACCTTTCAGCATTCTTGATCCTGCATGACCTTGAGAAGGTTACCTTGCCTCAGCTTCCTCACAGTACTCTGAGAATTAACAATGTGTGTGTGTAAAAATCCTGGCAAATTGGCTGGCACAGAATAAGCCTTTAGTAAGTTTTAATCAGTTATTACTATTAAAGTATTTTAAGAGGGGAAAAGGCTAAATGTTATTTCTTGTGCTTCACAGATGTGAAAACAGTCACATATTTCAGTTGAATATGCAATAAACACTTAAAAATATAAAATACAAAGCCTAAACACAGACAAGTAGAATATCTTTTTTACACATCTATAAAACTCAAACCACCTTGAGTTACTATATGAGCGGCTTGCAAATTTTCTCCATAAAAGGCCAAATAGTAACTATTTTTGATTTTGAACACTATATTGTTTCTGTCACAGCTACTCAATTTTATTGTTGTATCATGAAAGCAGCCACAGACAGCAAGAACACAAATGAGCCTGGCTGTGTCCTAATAAAACTTTATTTATAAAAGCAGATGATGGGTCAGGTTTACCAACCCTTGTGCTAGCTAGATATATCTATGTCTCACTATATAATTCTACCACAGGTAATAATTTAACATTTGTATAACATTTCTGCAATGACACCAAAACTTTAATGAAGCTAGAATGCTTAAAAACTAACCTTTAAGAATTATTAATGCATAATTCAACCTTTATGCACATTTGAATACATGTAATTTCTAATCTCTATTGTGAATAACTGTTTATGAAATATAAGATTTATGTCTTTTAGTGGCTGTGGGTAAGTAAAATTTATTATCACCTTTCACCCTGGCATAGTACTTTGTGAATAGTAGATGTTCAATTCATATATACATAGAGTAAAAACTAGTAAAAGCCTCATAGCTACCTAGATATAATTTTGCTCATGTATCTTTAAAATCAACAGACGACATAGTCAATTAGTGCAAAGATCCTGGGCTTTCAATCCATACATGTCTATGTCTCTGCAGGTGTTTATCTTGTAGACCTTGTGTCCCTGGGTAAGTCCTGTTACAGGACAGAAGTGATAATACTTACCTTAAAGCAATGATTGCCAGCTAGGGGACATTTTTGACCATAGGGAGCATTTGCAGTGACATTTTTGATTGTTACAAGTTGGCAGGGAGAGGGTTGCTACTGGCATCTAATGGGTAGAGGCTAGGAATGTTGCTCAACATCCTACAATGCACAGGACAGCCCCAGCTTCTCCCTAAGTAATTGTCTGGCCCAAATTGTTGATAGTGCCAAGTTTGAGACACTGTGACTTAAAGGTTTGTGTTAGGATTAATTCACAATATGCTGAAAGATTTAGCAGGAGACCTGGCTAATAATAAGACCACTTATAAAACTGTTAATAATAATACTGACTTCTATTGACGGGTAGAAAATAAAGACACACAAATTTGAACACTGACATTGTATTGTATAAAAACAAATGAACTATCTATTTTGGGGGCTAGAAGCATGTTGACGCATCTTGTAGATTAACTAGTAAAATTGATACCACTCACATATGTATTGACATTTGGAATCCATGTACTCTTTGCAAGCCTTGAAAGGTTTTGAATGATACTTGGCTGTTCTGTTATTGTTATAGTAAATGTTTTATCTTGACGTTAATATCTGACTTGCTTTAAATTCATGTGGGAAATATGAAAGTTCTATTTCCTATCTTAAAAATCAATGACAACTTAATCAATGCTGCTAACAACAAGCCCCAGTTCTTATGTAGTAGAAAAGTAAACAAGCTGGAGAATTAAAAGTGACAAAATTTTCACATCAAGGACAGAGAGCATACTTGGAGCTAGCTCTTCTATATTTGCAGCCTGAAAGGTTCCATCTGCTTCGTTCTTTCCTCAGGGGACTCAGGCACCTTGAAAAGGATAAGAGAGCTTCAGCATTGCAATAATGTTTCATATCATTAGGTTTAAATTAAGTAAATAAGAGAATTCTAAACTGATGATGTATCCTGTTACACTAATCATAGCATGGGATCTCCAGTACTGTCTTCAGAACCTTTTCCCCTACAAATAGCCCTGCTGCTGCTTCTGTTACCCATTTCTAGGTGCAACTGAAGGAGGAGGCAGCCAAGGGGAAAAGCAGAAATATCTCTGAGATGGTACTTAAGGATAACAACGAAGCACACACACACACACACACACACACACACACACACACACACGCACGCACACCTTGAAGCTCATGTTTTTGCTCAAATGGAAATACAAGTCAACAGTCGTCTACTAGGCACAGTTAAAAGTGTCTGGCATTGTGCCAGTCTGCCATTACATCCCGATATACAAACTCACATATATAGATGTCAGTTGCTACCAAATGAATACACTGAGTTGAAGTGATACATAAGGTGAAAGTGGAATTGCACTGTTCACGCACCACCTAAAAATTCAGTGAATAGGGGCGCCTGGGTGGCTCAGTCAGCTAAGTATCTAATTTTGGCGACTTTGACTTAGGTCATGATCTTGTGGTTCTTGAGTTTGAACCCCCGTCAGACTCTGTACTGACAGCTGGAGCCTGGAGCCTGCTTGGGATTCTGTGTCTCCCTCTCTCTGCCTCTCCCCTGGTCACACTCTCTCAAAAATAAATAAATGTTAAAAAATTAATAAAATTGGCCCCTAATTTTCTTTTTTCGCCTTGCCCAATGAACCCATTTTACATACTGCTTCCAGGTTCACCCTCTGCAGAAATTCTGATCCAATGCTCTTCTTTTCTCTAAGGTCAGGTTTAGCCCAAAATATTAATTTCTTAATGTTGCTATGACAAATGAGCACAAATGTAGCAACTTAAAAAAAACGTAAATTTATTTTTTGTGGATCCAAAGTCTGAAATGGATCTCATTGAGCTAAGGTCAAGCTGTGGTAGGGGTGCAGTACTTTCTATAGGCTCTAGGGCTGAACTGTTTCCTTCTCTTTTCCATTTTCCAAGGGCCATCTGCCACTCTTCTTGGCTCATGGTCCCTTCCTTTGATGCCAAGGCCAGCACTATGGGGCCCAGTGCTCTCCTGTAACCATTTTTCTGATTTTTCATAGTTACATGTTCCTCTAACTCTTGTAAGGACCCTGTGATCACATTACTTAGGTAATCCAGGATAATCTCCCTATTTTGAGGTCTGCTGATTAACCATCTTAATTTCACCTTCAACGTTAGTTCCTCTTTGTAACCCACTATATTTACAGGTTTTGGGGGGGGGGGGCAGTCATTATTCTGCTCATGACATATGGAGTTGAAAATGCTTGAAGATCTGTCCCAGTCTAACTCGTCGTTCCTAACTCCCAGGAATCCAGAGTCCATATTTACTTCTTTTGTGCCAAATGCTTCATCCAACCGAACTTCCCATAAACAGGCCACTGTCCATCGAAGACTCCCTCAACTTTATTCATGCTGTTCTAACTTGTAGATGGTTGTTTTCCAACAACTTTGAAAATTTAATCTTTGCCTTCAAGCTATCTACTCTGGGAAGCTTTGTAAATCTCTCTCAGGCAGACATTTGTGCACTAATTGAGACTCTCTCTTCTACAATATCAGTGTATTTTAATACTTTTTTATTTTTATTTTTTGTGGATTCCCTAGGACACACTTTTCTCATTTGGAAAATCATTAAAAAGTAGTAGATCTATTTTGTTAAATGTTTGAAAGACTATATTAAAGACCACACTAAATTGCTATAACAAACAGACATTCTCTGCACCTCCAAATATCAGTGGTTTAACTGATAATTAGTAAAAAGTTATATCTTTACAACACAAGACAGTTGTTCTTGGCCTGCTGATAGCTCTTATCTATATGGATTCAAGAATCAGCCTCCTTCTGGGGTGCCAGGGTAGCTCAGTTGGTTGAGTGTCTGACTCTTGATTTGGGCTCAGGTCATGATCTCTCGGTCATGGAATTGAAAGACCGGGCTTCATGTAGGGCTTCACACTGAACATGGAGCCTGCTTGACACTCTCTCCCTCTTCCTCTACCCTTCCCCCACTGTGGGCACATGTGTTTTCTCTCTCTTTCTCTCCCTCCCTCCCTCCCTCCCTCTCTCTCTCTCTCTCTCTCTCCCTCTCTCCCCTCCCCCCACTCCCTCCCTTCCTCCCTTTCTCTGTCTCAAGGTAAATAAACTTGCAAAAAATCAAGCTCCATTTCCTAGCTCTGTCATCCCAATACATATCTTGTTGTTTGAATCCAAACATTAGAAGGAAAAAGAGAATTACTTGCTTTTAAAAAGTGTGGCCTGGAGGCCACCTCATTTCTATTTACATTCCCTTGGAGAGAAATTAGTCATATAGTCAAAAAGACCTGCCAGGGAGCCTGGGAAATGTAGTCTAACCATGTATCTAGAAAAATCCTATTAACATAGGGAAAGAGGGAAAGATTTGGGTAGAAAACTGTGATCTCTGCTGCAGAGAGTTAATGAGCAGTACAGCTCCTTCCTGATGATTAAACTTCAGCTGGAAGTCACTCATCCCTCCTTCCAACTCTTAGATCATATGAATATGTATGTCTTTACCCTTACAGTCTATTTCTTTGTGATTTATGTCTGATATCTGCCAAAGTATAGGAATCAGGTCAATTTAGATGGAAGTGTTACAAGTAAGTGCAAAATTTACATATTACATTAATTTTCTTTTAAGAATATTTATTAAATACCAATATAGTAAAACAAAACAAAACAAAACAAGACAAAAAAATCTATTGAATTGCTCCATAGATGACAAATATGACCTGGATTAACAAGGAATATATGATTCTTAAGTCTTAAGAATGGGTTTTAAAAAGATAGGCAATGACAGGACATGACAGAAGGCGAGATCTTGTCAAAGATGTTTTTTAAGAGCATCAAGTTGGAGTTAGATGCATTAGTTCTGCTTTAAGGGGTGCGTCATCTAAACAAATTAAAATTCTATTTTCTGCATTGGTCAAATAGGAGTAATAGCTTATAATTCTGGGAAGGTAAAGATTAGATAAATTTTATAAGGTATTTAGAATGACTAATGTATACATACTCAGAAATGCTAGGTTTTGTTGTTGAACAAGGACATCTGTATTAACCTCATATTTTTGAGTAGCATATAGAAAGTATGGAAACAAATGGAAGTTTTTGAGTTAAAAATGAGGTCAGGAAAGCTGAAATCCAAAGAGCTGATGTTTACAAGGACAAAAGAACAAACAGAAGATTTGTCAAGGTTTTTACACGTACAAAAACAAAACAAGGAAGTGCTTCAGGTTAACAAGGACAGTTTTTTTATTTTTTCAAAAACATAGGATTCCAAGAGTAAAACAAACACTTGAGAGAGGTGGTTGAGGGGAAAAATATGTATCAGTGGAGAAATATAACTACCAAACTACCTAGCATCCTCTTTAAGTACATCTACAGATATATAGAAAGTCGTATCAACAAAGATCAGATCCACTGTGTTCTTTGTTGTCAAAGAACATCTAAAGGTAAAGTATTAAGGAACACCATCTTGTCCTAAATGACATTGTGGCCTGGCTTGTGGCTACTACATTCCAAAATGAGAAACTTACAAATGAAATAGAAAACTTAGTGTTAAGTTAATCACATCGAATAAAGGACAAAGAAGAGAGATGCAGGAAGATTGAGAAGGAAATAACAGCTTTTATTTTTAGGAGAAAGACATTTATATTGATAGCTAAGGACCTGCACATGACCTTTAGCATTCAGAAGATTCTAGGACAGGTTACCCTAGTTCCTCAATGAGACATCTTTTCATAAACTTCAACTACTAAAACTCTATCCCCCTTTAAACGTATACATCAATCTTCAGATCCAATTTGATTTCAGACAGTGTGATGGTGTGAGTGCACAAGTGACTAGAACAAGGTTAGAAACTATAAATAGATAAATGTTATACTGAAGTCCAGATAGGTTTATCCAGGCTACTAATCCTTCTGGATAAGAGTTTTGAAATTAGAGTGCATGAAATTCCTATTTATAAATTTAATTGGTTTGTTGCCTTACGTAAACAAAAGTACAAATGTGTTACCTTACATTCTAATGTGTACATTAGAAAAAAACTGATAAACTGGTAAATTGATAAATGTGTGCAAACCAAGAATAACTTTATTATTCCAGAACTTTGACCTAACTCTTCTTGTACATTTTACCAATGGATGGAATAGTAGGAATTATTTTCAAATTTTAATTAAGCAAAATTATAATGATCGAGACTGTGGATATTGAAATTGGGGGACTTAGTGTAGGGTTTTGCTTTTCCCACTTACTAGTTGTGTGGCTCTAGGCAAGTTAAGTTTACTGTTATCAATCTCAGTTTCCTCACCTATAAAAAGTATAATGAAGGAAAGAGCCATCTACAAATTGCATCAATTATATGGGATAACTAACGTAAATACACTTAGCATATAATATATATCCATGATGGTGAAGATAACTACAGTGCTGTTGTTCCTAAAGGTATTTCCTATCAACAAGAGAGTTTCCATATACTTAAAGAGCTTGCAGAAGTGGATGAATCAAATTCAATAAGATTAAAAGGAATATTATGTCCTTGAACAAAACTCAAGCAAAACAAAAAAAATGTTTTTGTAAAGCGATAGAATAAAAAAAAAAACCTATCAAGGACAGATATAGAAGTTTTAGAACCATTTCAGAAACTGTTCAATATGAATCAATAGAAAAATATATATCAGTGGAAAAATATAACTGCCAAACTACCTAGCCTCCTCTTTACATCCTCTATACATCTATAAAAATATAGAAAGTAGTATCAAGCAAAGATCAGATCCACTGTGTTCTTTGTTGTGAGAGAACATAGAAAATCCTGTAGATGATTCACAGTCCACTCTAAGTTGAATGCAGACAGAATCCAAACATATTTAGATGACAGTAGTCGGGAGCTTAGTAATGAAATGTGTCATTTGAACAATAAGTTGAAGAGCAGTGGTGGGATTGTTTTTGGTTTGGGACCCTGAAAAAGAAGTTGCTGTAGTTTTTACATACATCTAGGGTAAACATTTATGAGTAGAATTGTGGGGTCACACAGAAGGTATTTGTTTACCTTCATTAGAAGCTGCCAGTTTGGGACTCTGTGCTGACCATTCAGAGTCTGGAGCCTGCTTCAGATTCTGTGTCTCCCTCTCTCTCTGTCCCGCCTCTACTCATGCTCTCTCTCTCTCAAAAATAAATAAAAACATTAAAAATATTTTAAAAATAAAATAAACTGCCATTTTTGCAATGTGGTTGTACCATTTTATACTACTTCTTGTTTGTATACTTATTTAAATTTCATCGATTGATCATTTTACACTACCCTTAAAAACCCAGAATTCTTTCTTGGAAGAAAATTGGAAGAGTTGACAAGATAGGACTTACATGGCCAAAAATAACTCTTTTTTAAATAAAAAATAATGTTTGTTTATTTTTGAGAGAGAGAGAGGGAGAGAGGACATGAGCTGGGGGGGCAGAGAAAGAGGGAGACACAGAAGCTGAAACAGGCTACAGGCTCTAAGCTGTCAGCACAGAGCCCGATGTGGGGCTCAAACCCCCAGGCAGTGAGATCATGACCTGAGGTGAAGTTGGATGCTTAACCAACTGAGCCACCCAGGGGCCCCAATCAGCGGACTATTTGAACAGGTCAGGCCTCAAATAAGATTTTGGAAGAGCACAAATAAGAAAGCAAAGAGGAAGAATATGGTAGGCAGTGGGAATAAGTTTAGTTTTGGACCCTCTACCACCCAGAAAGTGAAGGAGAAACTCCGCTGTATTTTGAACGCAATGCATTGCGTGGGTTTATATAGGGACTGGAGAATAATTCCATTTTAGGAATACTTCTCAAGATATTGTTATAAGTATTGATAACAAACTAAGAATTTTGGCTCCTGTTCATGCTTCCAAAGCATCTGTAACTCTCTTTGGTGCTTTTCCTTTCCACGTATTATGTTATGCACAATGCAGGTGTAGCTGCACCCTAGAAGTGCATGCCTATGTAAAAGTGACATCTTGTGTTGCTTTGACGCATTGCATTTCTGGTTTCCCCTGTCATGATTCCTCTGTTCTGAAAACTCTTTTGCTTTTAGTACCTTTACTAAATGGAGAAGAAACACACTATAATCACTGCAATGTAAGGGATGTAATTTGTGTCATAAAAAAAAAAAAAGTTAGGCTCTTTTCTACCTTATTTAGAAATTATGATAGTGACACGTAAATCATTCTAGGGATGGAGTTTTACATAATTTACATTATCCTATAATGGATTGTGAGTCTTAGAAAAGTTTGATGTTTACAATTAGATTTAGTAACTATTATGATAATGCCTTAAAATTTAAAAAATGCACTGATCTGAAATGACTGAAAGATAGCATTTTGGGGGGAAGCTATTTTTTTTTGGGGGGGGAAATGTTTTTTGTCACTAATGAGGCAAATGTAGTTCCAGGTGTGAGTGTATTATCCTATCTCATGCTACAAACTCCTCTCACTATGGATTTGAGCCTTGATGGCTGTTTTATCAAAACATGCTCATTCATATTGGTTGGGCCATAAAGAAGTTACTTGTGCATCGAGTAAATTCAACAGTACAAAACCTGGAGAAATATCTATGTGATCAGTAAAGTCAATAATGAGGGTGTCATAGTTGAAAGGCTAGTAACAGAAATGCTTGAGAGGGGAAAATCTTTCCAGCACATTAGTAAGGATTAAGGTAGTATGATGAAATCTAGAATAATAGGGAACAGAAAAGAATATATGATTGAAAAAAAAAAAAACTAATGAATGAAACAGCATGGGAATATGACCACCTAAGATGAAGAATAAGAGAAAAGCCTAAAGCTTAAAGCTAAAAGGGAAAAGTTGGTTTAAAATTCTGAATAATAAAACTAGGGGACTGCTGAGAAGAAACACTCTGGAGAATAAAGAAAAAGTGCCTAGATCAAAGATAGATGATACAAACTCTTAAACGAAGAGGAAAAAATGGCTGTCAAAGAGAAAGAAAACTACAGAAACTAGAAGCCTAGTGTCGGGGAACATTATTACATATCCCTACCTGAGGAAGGGAACGAGGCTGAAGGATATAGGGGAAGGACAGAGTTTCGCATGTATAATTAACCTGGTAAATTACAGCATATATACACTCATCATTTGCTCAGTTCCTATTGTCCCCAAAAAAGGAAGTGAAATACCAACTGTTTGATGTGATTTAAAAAATGGGTTGCAGAATCAGACCTCTAGGTTTGAACTGCAGCTGGCTTTCACTTGGTAGGTGATCTTTGCAAGTTCCTTAACCATTCATCTTGTTTCCTCATCTATAAAGTGAGGACAATTGCATCTTCTTCATAATGCTACTTTGAGAGAGAAGTGAGATCAGGAAATCTTGTGCCTGGTTAACACGAGAACTTTAATTAACAATTTGTTGAGAGAATGGCAGGTCCAGGTTTCAGTTCTTTCACCTAAGTAAATCATAATGACATGAAAAATCAATATCAATAAGAGAAATATTTTTTTTAATTTTTTAATGATTATTTATTCCATGAGAGAGAGACAGAGCACAGAGGAAGGGCAGAAAGAGAGGGAGACACAGAATCTGAAGCAGGCTCCAGGCCCCAAGCTGTCAGCACAGAGCCCAATGTGAGGCTTGAACCTATGAACTGTGAGATCATGATCTGAGCTGAAGTAAGACACTTAACTGACTGAGCCACCTAGGCACCCCCAAAAGGAATAAAATTCTAAAATAGTTCCTGTATCACTTATGTGAAGGAGGGGAAGAAAATAACCATTACCATCCCTTTTTGGTGGCAAGAGCTAATCAAAGAAAACAGGGATGGGTGTTTGAAGCAGGCCACTGGGTGAAAGGTAGAAGTTTTCATTGTTTTACTTGTTTCCCACATTAGCATATAGAAGTTGTGGTCGGAAAAACATTATGTGGCTGCTTTTGTTTCACAATTCACCCCACAAGATCAAGGATGATTTACCTGGAATAAAGTATGGGCTGTGGGCCACCTGTAACATCACCCACTGTGATACTGGTTCAAACTGTGACATGCTGGAGTCAGAACTAAGCTTTCTGAAACAAGTCTTCAGGTGTGGAACCCAATGATCTAATGCTTTTAATACAGAAAATAGGAATAGGTTTCAATAGTGATTGGTGGTATTTGTGAAAAGGGAAGAGGCAGGTTTGTCCTCAGGCCACTTGCTGTGATCTCTCCTGGTGATTTTAATAACATGTTAATGCCTGTATCCTGGCTGAGAATTGCTTCAGCAGCCCTTGCTTCCTGTAACAGCAAGCTGGATTTGGGTTCCTGGCAAGTTTCTTCAACCTGTGGAATTATATGCATTGGTAAAGGAGGTGACTACTTTATCAGGGTCCAAATATATGTTTAATACTGATTATTAATGGTACCTCCGATTGGAGATAATACTATCACTTCAGAGACAAGGCAACCAAGGTGGGTCCATGGAACAGTTACTAAGTAAGGCCAATAGGACTGAGATAAGATGTAGTGTATAATTATAGAAAAATAGCTTCTGGTAGGAGTATTGAGGTATGGGATCCATGAAAACTTCATGCAGCAGACATTTAGGAACCTAAAGAGACATAAGAAAATAAAATATAATTTGTTTAACCTGCTTCTGTTTTACAATCTGCATTTAGATCTGTTCAAATAAGCTGAATAATTGGAAGAAGCTGAACATCTTTCACACATAGTTCAGTAGCTGGAAGATCTCTCACTCACCTCTTAAGCTTCTTACTTGTCTATAACCACTATAGTATCTTCAATCTCCACTCCCAGCCCACATGGAGATGATCATTCCTTTCTCCATCCCATTACTGCACCTTGTACTGTGCTGTATTTTTCTACAATGATATTTTTGAATGTTTATTGTATGCTCTAGAAAGTGGTGTCCCCCTTAAAAATGGGTGCTAGGTCTCATTCATCTCTATGACCCCATTCTTAGCTCAGGGCCTGTCATATGGTAGGAAATCAATGCATATTTGTTTAATGACTGAAGTTGTGGTAAAAAAAGTTGAGTAAGTGTTCTTTGTCTTTAAGGAGGACCATTCCAATAAAGTAAAGGCAAGCATAGAAATTACTATGTTATAAGGGAGAGTAAGGTTAGAGTCATCAGAGATTTCATCTAATTAAGGGGATTTCAAAAGGCTTCACAGAAAAGATGGTGCTCAAGATAGGACTTAAGGAATTAATAGGTTTTCAACAAATGGAGTGTATTTGGAGGAGAGTAACTACTTCAGATAAATGAAACAGCATGAACAAAGGTATAGGCAAAAACTCAGGGAATATTGAGTGAATAAAGCAAAGACTATTCTGAGTAGAGTCCATTGTAGGAATGGCAATTAGATTTAATCTCATATGCCATATATGACAACTGTTAGAGTCTGCCTGTGTTGAAAATAATTCCTGGGGGCGCCTGGGTGGCTCAGTCGGTTTAAGCGTCTGACTTCGGCTCAGGTCATGATCTCATGGTTCATGGGTTCGAGCCTCGCATTGGGGTCTGTGCTGACAGCTAGCTTGGAGCCTGGAGCCTGCTTCAGATTCTGTGTCTCCCTCTCTCTCTCTGACCCTCCCCTGCCCATGCTATCTGTCTGTCTGTGCTCATTCTCTCTCTCTCTCTCTCTCTCTCAGAAATATATAAAAACATTTAAAAACTAAAAAGAAAAAAGAAAATAATGCCTGGGCTAAGTCTTAGTTCAGCATGCAAGAATGTCATGATCAATGAAAAATAGCTGCCATGGACTCAAGAGAATAGCATCTCTGAATTAAAGCCTACCATCTCTATATAAATAGAGGAATAGAAACATTTTCCATCATTTATTTTGGCAGATACTGACCATCAACTATGTGTTGCACTCCAAACTAGATATTTCATATAACCAATATCTATGTCATAGCCAAGAAAGACAATTATGGCACCTAAAAATATTACAATCACATGGAGAATACACTCACCAAACAAATATTTTCACAAATAATTGTATAATCACAGTTATGACTACTAGTATTAAGGTCAATTACAATGTGCTGTGTGACTGCAAGGAAGCCTGTCCTAATATGAGAATTTGGTAAGACTTCCCTGACAAAGTGATCTTAAACTGTTACCTGAAGAATCTTTCTCCCTATATGGGACATGGAAAAGCCAATGCTCCTTGACATTTTACCAAATGATTTTATGAGGCTCCTGTAGCTTCTGTGTCAACATCTTAGATAAAGACTGGTTGAGATTCTTAACATTTCTCCTTATTAACCTAACTTTCTCACAGTTAGTTAGAAATCTTTGATAAACAGACACAAATTACATAACTAGTAACATGATTACTAGTTATCATTGTGTGGACCCTGGACCAGCCAATCAGTCTTACCTGGAAAATTGTTAGACATGTAAATTCTTGGAGCACCTGGGTGGCTCAGTGGGTTAAGCATCTGACTTTTGATTTCTTCTGCTCAGGTCATGACCTCACAGTTCGTGAGGTTGAGCCCTGCATCGGGCGCTGTGCTGACAGTGTAAAGCCTGTTGGGATTCTCTCTTTCTATTCCTCTGCCCCCTCCCTCCCCCACTCTTGCTTGGGTGTGTGCTCTCTCTCTCTCTCTCTCAAAATTAATTAATTAAAAAAATATTTCAGTTTTGTTTGACTGAAGAACTTTGGTCCTGTCAAACATACTGTTCTATGAGTAGCAAACTCTGCTTTCCAAAAAAGGTGTGAGATTTTCAGTTATTAAAGACATCATGTCTAATTAATTTTGGCTTTTAAGTATTATCTAAACCCTCACCATTAAAAGTAGCATCACTACTACTTTGGAGCATGTTAGAAATGCAGAATCTCAGATCCTAACCCAGACCTACTTAGTCAGGATCTATGCATTAGCATTATCACTGGGTGATTCATATGGCCACTAAAGTTTGAGAAGCACTGAAAATTTGCATTAACCTCGAGCAAGACATTGGAAAATTTTCTGGTATAGCCATACTTAATTTCTATAGATGTTAGAGTTGTAGTATCAACCCAACATGTTATTGCATGTTAATCTAAAAAAGAATAAATGAGGAAGAAAAAAAAGAGAACACTAGCAAAGAAGACATTGCTGAAGTTCAACATAAAGTTATCAAAAGATTTAGAAGACCCAGATCAATATATATAAAGGTGTTTGAAAATTGTTTATTGAAGAAGAGTAAGTGATAACCATTTGGTCCATAATGGTGCAGTAGGTCTGGTGTTAAGAACCATCTTATGTAACTTTTCCAGTTTGAATCCATTAGAACAGAAGTCTAAACAAATCCCTTTTGCTAAAAAGAAAAGCCTTAGAGGAAGATAAAAGATAATTAATTATACCTGAAATTTGCACAATGAACTGAGAGCAATACACCATTAAAAATCAAAGGATTATTGCAGCCTATTAACAGTAAAGATGTCTACTGTACTAGAGAAAAATCTTAATTTTTACAGTTTATGACTATGCTAATTCCCCAAACAGATACTTGGGAGACATTTATGGTAACTGAGGAAAATTTTCTCTCTCTTTAAGCACTGGAATTTGCATTTTCTAATGTCACATACATGCTAAAACATTGTCATGGAGGGAGTAAGTTATTCAGAAGTAGATTTAGCCTACAATAATATCAACACTTTCATTTCAAGCTCATTGATTTTTTTTTTTTTTTACCTTAATGAGTACTAGAATTAGTAGAGTACAAAAAGCCCTATATCGGTTGAAAATCTTCTCACAACTCAATTTAATTTAATTTGAAAATAGCTGTTTTACTGTCTCTCAAACTAAATTTAAGAAATCAAACAGAGCATTAACATGTTAATTAATAAGAGGTTTAGTGGGAAGGTAAGAAATGATTAGTTGCATTACGATTCCCTTAGATTTTCTCTAGGAAACTCATTAAAGGGCTCTTCAGAAGTGCTTTTCTGAAAATATGACAAACACATGGTACATGTTCTTCAGAAATATCAAGGTGTGAGGCCTGTGTCTGGCTTCTCTCCACAATGTAAAGGTTCAGAGAGACTCACCCCGGTGGCATTTGATATGCGACCTATATAGCATGTCCTAGTCCTGGCACATGTACCCATCTGGGATGGAATAGGTCATGTTCAATGTACTCAGTGTAATGGGAGCCATTTTCTTTGGGTTGACTAAAGAAAAGATGTTCCGTGTTGTCTTCCAGTAGTCAGAGATGAGGTGAGGAATTCTCTAAGTAACCTACATTTTATAGCTCTACATTTTGCAGAATATTTCCATATATATTAACTCTTTTGATCTCAACCACTCTGGTAACTAGGTAGGGTGCACATAGTTCCCAGAGGAAGCCAAGTACAGTCAATGACTCAAACTCAAATTAGCTGTCCTCTTGCATGTGTTTATAAGTGCAAGTTCTTTGTCTCACTATCTTTTTCTCATATGTAAATATATAGTTTTCTAAAAACTATTTTAGATGCTTAACTAATATATATACAATTTTAGTTAAAATATGCTTTAGATATCAGGATAAGAAAGTAAAACAGTGTCAGTTATGAGACTAGTACTCAACATACCAAAGTCTTTCTAGAGGAGGACTCCGGGATTGGATCTTACCTTTATACCAGCCAATGGAAGAAAGAAAATAGGTGGCATTTTACCAATAATTCTCAAAAAGTGTGTTCTCCAACTAATAGTATAAGCATCACTTGGGAACATGTTAGAAGTGCAAATTGTTGGGACCCACACCAGATTTACTAAATGAAAATATCTGAGGGTGATCTTGTTTAAGAAGATCTCCGGCAAATCTGATGCCTACTCAAATTTGAGAAACACTACACTACAGGATTCATCATGAAATAAAAGCAGTTGTTTGGTTACTTACAAAAGGATTATCTTCATGAGATGGGAACTTTTCCATTTTGTTCACCTGTCCATTTCCACCACATGGAACAGATTCAGGCATATATCACACACACCATAATTCTCATTGAATCAGTAAACTAGTCTTCAATATATGTTCTAAAAGCTCTTATAAAATGGGTACTGTTTAATGTAGCAAAGAATTCTTAATAAATAGAGGAGGACTTTTATAATAAGTATAAAATGTAGGCATGAGAGAATAAAACTAAATGCATGGATGGCCAATATTATATAAGGTAGAACAGTTATTCTGAAATTTGGCTATTCAAACTACCCTAGTCATTAGAATTACCTTGGGGGTGGCCCTAGTAGTTCTGATACATCCAATAGGTCTGGAATGGGAATTTTAAAATGCTCTAAGATGATAATTTCTATGGGCATATGCATACATAAATGCATACATATGTTTATAAACAAATACAACTGTATATTCTTTTCAAGCATTATGTACTATTTATGCACTTGAACATGTAATTAAATGGACACACATACTTTATTGGAAAAATATCATGGACTTGTTTGAAAACAATTAAATGCAGAAATTTGAAAAGTAAAATTCCTCCTCCCGTCTCACTTTCTTCCTGAGGAAGAACAAATGTTTACAGTTTCGTAGCTTTTTCTGAACTCTGTTTTGTATTTGTACTAACACAAAGCTATATGCATTTTTGTTTTATAGAAAATGCAGAACTATTTATACTTTCTTGCAGTTTCCAGTTTTTCATTCAGTTTACCTTGAAAAAAAATTTTTTTAATGTTTATTTTTTGAGAGAGAGAGAGAGAGAGCACCAGGGGAAAAGGCAGAGACAGAGGGAGATGCACAGAATCTGAAGCAGGCTTTAGGCTCCCAATTGTCAGCACAGAGCCTAACATGGGGCTTGAACCCACTAACCATGAGATCATGACCTAAGCCAAAGTTGGAGGCTTAATGGACTGAGCCACCCAGGGACTCCGCATTCTGTATGTCTTGCGCAACCTTCCATGCTAATACATAGAGGGCTAACACATTCTTTTAAATAATTGCACAGTATTCTATAACATGAATGAACTATATTTTATTTCATCATTTCTTTTTAACTATTCAGAACTATAAATGACAATATAATAAATATCTTTGCAAAGTTTTTGCTGGAGAGGTCATATAAATGGATTTCTGAAGGGAATAGGTATGCAAACTTAATTTAAATATAAAATCAATTGAATGTAAATGATGATGATTTTAAATGAAGGTATATTAAAGGGAATCACCAGGAGAATTAATGATATGAGAACCACAATATTTAGGAAGTTCACTCAAGTGAGTAAAGGAGAGGGAGGTAAGGCTTCTGAATGTTGACTGTGATCTGATTTCTTTTTGTCTCCTTCACATCCATGTTGTGGAGAGTTCTTTCCTAGAATCTACCCTCATGACCTTATTTAGCATCTGAATCCTACCTTCAATGTAAATGTGGTATAGTTTTGTTTATTTTGAGATAATTTAAAAAATTATACACTATTTTAATATCATAAAGTGTCAAGTTAACAATTCTATTCTGTATTTATGCACAGCTAGTGACATAGTCAAAATAACAAAAGAAGGAAATATAAAAAAGAATTTGGTAGTCCTTGATGAGTGAGAAATTAGATTAGTTATTTTACCAAGTATTTTAATAACTTAATTAAAAAATGATTTTCTTACATTGAATGCTGTTACATTATAAATCAGCTAACCAAGTTTTAAGTGTTTTTAAAAGTTTTGTTGTGATATTTAATAAATAGAGATTGATTTCATTTTCATAATTATATGTTTCTTTAGGGATTTAAACTTACTATTATAATTCACTATTAAAAGAACAGAATTCTTAATATTCTTGTGTAGGATAATCTAGACACTCAGTTTGGAATTACTAATTTTTAATGTGCCCTTTTGGGTTATTATTCTTTTAAAAATCAAGAATTAACATATTTCTTGATCTTCCTTTTATATTAACCATGCTCTTAGACTTTTTTAAGTTTCATACTCTTTAGTATCAATTAAGAGAGACATATACAGAGTTATAGGGACTGTTAGCGTTTAATCATGAGTATTTATGCTTCACTATTGCAACTATAGATAACACCAATAAAGAAATGTCACTTTTCCCTAGGTTT
Organism: Crocuta crocuta; assembly: GCF_008692635.1. Lineage (NCBI taxonomy): Eukaryota > Metazoa > Chordata > Mammalia > Carnivora > Hyaenidae > Crocuta > Crocuta crocuta. The sequence goes on from NW_027529634.1 coordinate 1,053,733, forward strand.
TAAGATTGAGCTGGACATAAATTTATATCCCTAAGATAGAAAAATGCAGTTAATTGATGCCATACATCTATTATATGGTACTATTATTTATGACATTAATTGAATAATACCTTTATTTCAAGCACATGTATAGTAGTTATTTTGTGCTGTGCTTTTCTTTCTTTCTTTTTTTTTAATGTTTATTTATTTTTGAGAGAGAGAGAGAGAGAGCACGAGCAAGGGAGGGGCAGAGAGAAAGGGAGACACAGAAGCTAAAGCAGGCTCCAGTCTCTGAGCTGCCAGCACAAAGCCTGATGCAAGGCTTGAACTCACAAACTGTGAAGTCATGACCAAAGTCAGATGCTTAACTGACTCAGCCATCCAGGTGCCCTTGTGCTGTGCTTTTTCTAAACCTTGATAGACATTAACCAATGTAATTCTCCTAAAAATGCCATAAAATAGATGCTATTGTAAGTCCCTTTTTTGTTGATGAGAAAACAAATAACAGTAGTTTTAACTTACTCATCTAGGGTTTCCCAGCTATTAAGGAGCAGGGAAAAGATTCAAAACCAGGTATCAGGCTTTAAAATTTGCATACGTAGACACTAAACTGACTCCCTGTACATTTTCAAATATAAAACTTCAATTGAACAAATTAATAATTCTTTAATATCTCATAAATTGGGTTCAAGAGAATATAGCATTTGTGCAAACATTTAATCTTGATATTTTAGAAGTATGTTTAAAAAGATTTCTCATCAGACAGATTGCCTAAATGGTTAAAAAACAAAATAGGGAAGAAGCGAGGAATCCTCAAAGAAAGTGGAGTAATATTGTCTATGAACAGATGTAATAATCTATATAAATAGGCATAGCACAGAATACATAAGACCAGATAAATGGTTTGATGACCCATAATTAGCACATGATTCTATTTGAGGATGGAATATACATAGGGATGAGTTGGTGGGAACCAAAAACAAAATTAATGTTGGTTTTAGTTCTAAGTGTCTTGAATACAATAAACTGGATGAAATGTCATAAACTGATTGGCCCTAGATGTACAAAGCATTCTTTTCCTACCTCTTTGGGAAAGCCATGAAATCACTTGTAAAACTACAATGCAAATTTAGAATATACACAAAATAGTCTTTTCTGACAAATTTAATCTCTATTGTTTATATAAATAGAACTTCAGAAAGTGCCGGCTTTTTTGCCATTATCTACTGTCCATGTATTAGAAAGTTTCATCCATCTTGTTAAGAAAGGCTCAGCAATTTATCCTTTAAAAGCATAAAATTACGAAGTGTTAAGTGGTGAAATGTGTTAGAAGCATCATTGTATTAACTGTTCTTTGCCTAACAACCTGGAACTTAAATAAAGATCGAAGATTATGTAGTTTTGATAATGTTTATCAAAACCTTGAAGTTTTAAAATGAAATGTTTCCACACTGGTTGACAAGGTTTCCATTTAGGAGCAGCCCAATAAGGTAGACTGCTCTTTAGTTTCTATCCAAACCTATAATTTTGGTGTAAAACTTTCACTTACAACAAATGATGGGACTAAGGACTGGCTTAACACCTGCTTTCCCCACAAATTATAATTGGCTAAAATGGAACAATTTGATGGTATCTTATCTAGAGGGAAATGTTAGAAAGTAGGCTGAAAAGTAACAGACAAGGGGACATGTGGACAAACACAGGCTACTCAAAGCCCTGTCTTACATAACTTGTGTTAGTATAACTCATGTGCCAGATCCCAAAAAAGGAGAATATGCATTTCACTGTTATACTCATACAAAACAATGAAAGGAAAGCTTTCCAATACTAAAACGTAACCTAGTATCATCCACACTTTGACCAAGCTACAGAACTTGATTCAGTTTGTCACTCTGTCCTTAAACACCTTCTTCACTTGGCCTTTCAAGGCACCATAATCTCCCCCCACCTCACTGGCATTTTTCTTCTTCATCTCCCATGTTGGTTATTTCTCATTCCCTCAGTTTCTAAAGGTTGGAGTGCCCAGCATTCAATCCTCCCATCTTTTTTCTTATAATATACACTTCCTTCCTTAGCTTACAAATCCATCATATTAATGTTAAGTATTCTAGTTTCTGACCTTTGTTACACCATGATTCCAGAATTGTATGTTCAAAATAATCACTTAATGAACTTACCTAATTTATTAGAAGACATTACTCATTTGGTATGTAACATTTTGTAAAATTGCAGAAGCTATGTCTAGACAACTATTTGTTATCCAAAAGTTATCATATGTCTGACTCTGTACAAGGCAGGTAACATAGGTTATTTTATTAATATCAGTGCAGCCCTATTAGAAATGCTGATCCCATTTCACACATGATCAGTGTCCCCAAGGTCACATACCAAGGTGTAATAATAGCTGATATTTGAATGCTTACTCTGTGCTCCCTGCTGCTTTAGCTCCTCAGTTTACTCACCCAAGAGTCGTGAGAGGTAGACTGTATTACTATTTATATTTTACAGATGAGAAAACAGATTTATAAAGTAACTTACTGAAGATGGCAAAAGTAATGGGGCAAATATCTACAGTTTACTTTTTAAACTCCCAAGTTACTGCCTCTTTTCATGTCAGCACAGTGTCTTCTGAGGAAGCAAAGGAGCAGTGTCTAGACAGGCTCTAGAAAGACCCAAGTAAGACACAGTTGAGCTAAGAAAGAAATAGGTACTAGATAATCAAGAACTAACAAGAAGAGTAGAAACTCAGCCAAGGAGATAAACAAACAAGAGAGACAGTAAGAATGAACTCCACAATGTTGTTTAATGAATATTCTGGCAGATCTTGCCACATGTTATCTAAGAACAACAACCCTAAGAGCTACTGAAATTCTTCCATTACCGTGAGAGCCATTTTCCTTGATTTGCTACTTTTTCCTCTTGGTAACTAAGATCCATTTTTAAATAATAGCTGACTTACCTTAAGGGTTCAGTGCTCTCCTCTGACCTTACATCATGTGCTAAAACTACTATAGGTTGCAATATATAAAACCAAAGAAACAAAAACTATACTTTCTTCTATGATTTCTACTTTTTCTTAAGATATGTTAAAATTTAGTAGCATTAAGGTGATGAATTTAGCTGTTTTAATATACCTGATTCTAAATATTATTTCTTACATTTAAGAAAGTCATGTTCTAATTTCTTGGTTGAGTCAATAAATGCTATTGAACATCTAATATGTGATAGATTCTACTCTAGGCATTAGAAGTATGAAGATATCTAACATGTTAGTTCCTACTCTATAACTATCAAACAGTAGGGGACACAGATTAATAACAAACATTGAACCAATATATTACACATATACATACACATAACTAAAAGTAACATAAAATAAGGAAATTCATAATTTCTCATGGAATGAATTCCAGTGGTAAGGCACACTTAAAGTTAGTTGAATCAGGAGTTCTAAGACCTTGGTCATTGAAGATCAATAGACATAAATATGCATATTTGGGGATAAACTCAACTGACATGATAAGCCAGCAACTCAACTAGGTGGAAGAAAAGTGATAGTGGAGGGAAAAGACACCAGTGTAGCCAGCTGACCACAAGTAGTCAGCAAACTTTGGGTATAAATCAGTAATTTTAACAGGATTGAATTTTGAGTCTAAAGTATGTTATGGCACCTCAGGTAAGAGAGTGGCTATTGTCCTAAAGATCAGTCTGGCTGATTTTGTAGAGCAGAAAGAGTAAATGAAGAGCATTAAAACCCAAGCATTGGACCTTTCTAAGTATAGGGATCTGTGCAGCTACACTGGATTATGTCATAAAGCCTACCTTGCTCTGGCATATGGATTTATGAGTTATCTTCCTCCCTTTCATTATGGACATTGTAAATAAAGTAGCTGCCATTCCTGCTCTGGGCTAGTGGTATAACAGTACATCATATGGTAGTCATGGTGGGGGTCTCCCATTCAGCCCTGAATTAAGTACCAATCATGTTCCATCATGGACAATGCAGGCCCTTGAAGGGTGTCTCAGCGTTGGGTTGGGGCAGCAGTTTAATGGGAAGGGGGGATTGACTTCTCCTCTCCCTGTAGCAGTCCCACATTTTTACTTTGCTCTGAGCTCAGCAAATTATGTAGCTGGCCCTGTGCAAAAGACTAGGAAAGGGGATTAAACTTTAAATTTCCAGAAGAGTTGGAAAACCTCTTAGTATGGGACATGACAAAGAAGCAGGTGATAGTGTTCATATCAGGGCCGATTTATTTGCCAATGGGGCTCGATGTTAATATTCTTTTACTTAAAAGAAGGCAAAACAAATATGACAAAATGTGACCAATTCTTCATTATGGTTGTTGACACAGGGAATTTGTTAAGTTAGTGTCTATAATTTTCAGTTTTCTTTTTTTTCCTTTGAAATTCTTGCTAAAAATGAGTATAAAAACATTGTATTTAATGAATATGTTCAAGTAATTTACCTAGGAGTTTGAGGTATGTGTATGTATCATATTGACTTTTAGCCTTGTATAGCATGAACATTCTTCCCTCGTTGATTTTCCACATGGTCTTGCCATAGCTAGTGAATTTGCAGTTAAAATCTTCCATGAGTATAGCAACATTCATTCATTTATTCATTCATTCCACAAATTATTGTCTATATTTGCAGATACTAGGAGTAGAGAAAGAAAACACAAGATTCTTTCTTCTAAGATGCTTGAAAATATGTAAACTAAGGATTATAAAATAATATGTTAAGAACAGAAAAGTCCAGCATGCCATAATATTTATCCTAACACATTGGCAAACTACAAGAAGTGTTCCTGGAAAAGGTGGTGTCAAAGGAGCTCATGGGCTTCACAGGATGATACCTGTGCATAAAGAAGTAGGAAGGACATTTCCAGTAAAAGGAACCATGTATGCTAAAGAAAATGGCATGTTAAGAATGTTGCAAAATGTCTGGATTACATGGAGGGTCAGTTGCATATAGCAAAGTGGTATTGAGTAGGTTTAGAGATAAAGTAAGGCAACAAACCATAAGGGGCCTTATACGTCCTTCATATTTTCATAAGACTTTTTCAATCTCTTTGGCACACGGACAGAACCTGTAATCACTTTCTGGCAAAAAAAATTATGAATGGAAATATTTATATAAGTAATATATAGGCTGATAACAGTAGATTCACTAAACATTCATAGAACTTTTATTCAGAAGAATAGAGGGAGTCTAAATGGACCTTATATAAATCTAAAATTTTCCACAGTTTGAATAGCAAAAATCAAAGTTACTCAGCTTTATCTGGATTGGATCAGCAATCTGGATGAAATACTTTATATTAAACTTCTCCCACACCAGCCTATCTTCTCATGATGAAATGCTTCCTCAATTTGTTCTGAGTTACTGGGAAGGGCACTTCTCCAATACACAGAACGAATCTGGGAAATCAATCTTCAGAGTGTTTTGCCCTTGAGCTATCCATATATGTGTGTGTATTTATAAAAGAGAGAGAGGGTTAAAGGTTTTTTTCCCCCAATTGTTTATACTCACAGGATACATCCAATATTACAGCAATGATGCATATTCTTAATAATTTCCAGGATGGTTGGCTTCTAATTTTATTTTTTGAAAGTTTAGATTTTCCTATGCAAATTTCCTTGAAGCAAGGGAAAAAAGCTTCTCTATTTACAGACACCACACACACACACACACACACACACACACACACACACACACACACACACACACACACACACAGACTCTATCGATACGTACNCTAGTCATTAGAATTACCTTGGGGGTGGCCCTAGTAGTTCTGATACATCCAATAGGTCTGGAATGGGAATTTTAAAATGCTCTAAGATGATAATTTCTATGGGCATATGCATACATAAATGCATACATATGTTTATAAACAAATACAACTGTATATTCTTTTCAAGCATTATGTACTATTTATGCACTTGAACATGTAATTAAATGGACACACATACTTTATTGGAAAAATATCATGGACTTGTTTGAAAACAATTAAATGCAGAAATTTGAAAAGTAAAATTCCTCCTCCCGTCTCACTTTCTTCCTGAGGAAGAACAAATGTTTACAGTTTCGTAGCTTTTTCTGAACTCTGTTTTGTATTTGTACTAACACAAAGCTATATGCATTTTTGTTTTATAGAAAATGCAGAACTATTTATACTTTCTTGCAGTTTCCAGTTTTTCATTCAGTTTACCTTGAAAAAAAATTTTTTTAATGTTTATTTTTTGAGAGAGAGAGAGAGAGAGCACCAGGGGAAAAGGCAGAGACAGAGGGAGATGCACAGAATCTGAAGCAGGCTTTAGGCTCCCAATTGTCAGCACAGAGCCTAACATGGGGCTTGAACCCACTAACCATGAGATCATGACCTAAGCCAAAGTTGGAGGCTTAATGGACTGAGCCACCCAGGGACTCCGCATTCTGTATGTCTTGCGCAACCTTCCATGCTAATACATAGAGGGCTAACACATTCTTTTAAATAATTGCACAGTATTCTATAACATGAATGAACTATATTTTATTTCATCATTTCTTTTTAACTATTCAGAACTATAAATGACAATATAATAAATATCTTTGCAAAGTTTTTGCTGGAGAGGTCATATAAATGGATTTCTGAAGGGAATAGGTATGCAAACTTAATTTAAATATAAAATCAATTGAATGTAAATGATGATGATTTTAAATGAAGGTATATTAAAGGGAATCACCAGGAGAATTAATGATATGAGAACCACAATATTTAGGAAGTTCACTCAAGTGAGTAAAGGAGAGGGAGGTAAGGCTTCTGAATGTTGACTGTGATCTGATTTCTTTTTGTCTCCTTCACATCCATGTTGTGGAGAGTTCTTTCCTAGAATCTACCCTCATGACCTTATTTAGCATCTGAATCCTACCTTCAATGTAAATGTGGTATAGTTTTGTTTATTTTGAGATAATTTAAAAAATTATACACTATTTTAATATCATAAAGTGTCAAGTTAACAATTCTATTCTGTATTTATGCACAGCTAGTGACATAGTCAAAATAACAAAAGAAGGAAATATAAAAAAGAATTTGGTAGTCCTTGATGAGTGAGAAATTAGATTAGTTATTTTACCAAGTATTTTAATAACTTAATTAAAAAATGATTTTCTTACATTGAATGCTGTTACATTATAAATCAGCTAACCAAGTTTTAAGTGTTTTTAAAAGTTTTGTTGTGATATTTAATAAATAGAGATTGATTTCATTTTCATAATTATATGTTTCTTTAGGGATTTAAACTTACTATTATAATTCACTATTAAAAGAACAGAATTCTTAATATTCTTGTGTAGGATAATCTAGACACTCAGTTTGGAATTACTAATTTTTAATGTGCCCTTTTGGGTTATTATTCTTTTAAAAATCAAGAATTAACATATTTCTTGATCTTCCTTTTATATTAACCATGCTCTTAGACTTTTTTAAGTTTCATACTCTTTAGTATCAATTAAGAGAGACATATACAGAGTTATAGGGACTGTTAGCGTTTAATCATGAGTATTTATGCTTCACTATTGCAACTATAGATAACACCAATAAAGAAATGTCACTTTTCCCTAGGTTTTAAGATTGAGCTGGACATAAATTTATATCCCTAAGATAGAAAAATGCAGTTAATTGATGCCATACATCTATTATATGGTACTATTATTTATGACATTAATTGAATAATACCTTTATTTCAAGCACATGTATAGTAGTTATTTTGTGCTGTGCTTTTCTTTCTTTCTTTTTTTTTAATGTTTATTTATTTTTGAGAGAGAGAGAGAGAGAGCACGAGCAAGGGAGGGGCAGAGAGAAAGGGAGACACAGAAGCTAAAGCAGGCTCCAGTCTCTGAGCTGCCAGCACAAAGCCTGATGCAAGGCTTGAACTCACAAACTGTGAAGTCATGACCAAAGTCAGATGCTTAACTGACTCAGCCATCCAGGTGCCCTTGTGCTGTGCTTTTTCTAAACCTTGATAGACATTAACCAATGTAATTCTCCTAAAAATGCCATAAAATAGATGCTATTGTAAGTCCCTTTTTTGTTGATGAGAAAACAAATAACAGTAGTTTTAACTTACTCATCTAGGGTTTCCCAGCTATTAAGGAGCAGGGAAAAGATTCAAAACCAGGTATCAGGCTTTAAAATTTGCATACGTAGACACTAAACTGACTCCCTGTACATTTTCAAATATAAAACTTCAATTGAACAAATTAATAATTCTTTAATATCTCATAAATTGGGTTCAAGAGAATATAGCATTTGTGCAAACATTTAATCTTGATATTTTAGAAGTATGTTTAAAAAGATTTCTCATCAGACAGATTGCCTAAATGGTTAAAAAACAAAATAGGGAAGAAGCGAGGAATCCTCAAAGAAAGTGGAGTAATATTGTCTATGAACAGATGTAATAATCTATATAAATAGGCATAGCACAGAATACATAAGACCAGATAAATGGTTTGATGACCCATAATTAGCACATGATTCTATTTGAGGATGGAATATACATAGGGATGAGTTGGTGGGAACCAAAAACAAAATTAATGTTGGTTTTAGTTCTAAGTGTCTTGAATACAATAAACTGGATGAAATGTCATAAACTGATTGGCCCTAGATGTACAAAGCATTCTTTTCCTACCTCTTTGGGAAAGCCATGAAATCACTTGTAAAACTACAATGCAAATTTAGAATATACACAAAATAGTCTTTTCTGACAAATTTAATCTCTATTGTTTATATAAATAGAACTTCAGAAAGTGCCGGCTTTTTTGCCATTATCTACTGTCCATGTATTAGAAAGTTTCATCCATCTTGTTAAGAAAGGCTCAGCAATTTATCCTTTAAAAGCATAAAATTACGAAGTGTTAAGTGGTGAAATGTGTTAGAAGCATCATTGTATTAACTGTTCTTTGCCTAACAACCTGGAACTTAAATAAAGATCGAAGATTATGTAGTTTTGATAATGTTTATCAAAACCTTGAAGTTTTAAAATGAAATGTTTCCACACTGGTTGACAAGGTTTCCATTTAGGAGCAGCCCAATAAGGTAGACTGCTCTTTAGTTTCTATCCAAACCTATAATTTTGGTGTAAAACTTTCACTTACAACAAATGATGGGACTAAGGACTGGCTTAACACCTGCTTTCCCCACAAATTATAATTGGCTAAAATGGAACAATTTGATGGTATCTTATCTAGAGGGAAATGTTAGAAAGTAGGCTGAAAAGTAACAGACAAGGGGACATGTGGACAAACACAGGCTACTCAAAGCCCTGTCTTACATAACTTGTGTTAGTATAACTCATGTGCCAGATCCCAAAAAAGGAGAATATGCATTTCACTGTTATACTCATACAAAACAATGAAAGGAAAGCTTTCCAATACTAAAACGTAACCTAGTATCATCCACACTTTGACCAAGCTACAGAACTTGATTCAGTTTGTCACTCTGTCCTTAAACACCTTCTTCACTTGGCCTTTCAAGGCACCATAATCTCCCCCCACCTCACTGGCATTTTTCTTCTTCATCTCCCATGTTGGTTATTTCTCATTCCCTCAGTTTCTAAAGGTTGGAGTGCCCAGCATTCAATCCTCCCATCTTTTTTCTTATAATATACACTTCCTTCCTTAGCTTACAAATCCATCATATTAATGTTAAGTATTCTAGTTTCTGACCTTTGTTACACCATGATTCCAGAATTGTATGTTCAAAATAATCACTTAATGAACTTACCTAATTTATTAGAAGACATTACTCATTTGGTATGTAACATTTTGTAAAATTGCAGAAGCTATGTCTAGACAACTATTTGTTATCCAAAAGTTATCATATGTCTGACTCTGTACAAGGCAGGTAACATAGGTTATTTTATTAATATCAGTGCAGCCCTATTAGAAATGCTGATCCCATTTCACACATGATCAGTGTCCCCAAGGTCACATACCAAGGTGTAATAATAGCTGATATTTGAATGCTTACTCTGTGCTCCCTGCTGCTTTAGCTCCTCAGTTTACTCACCCAAGAGTCGTGAGAGGTAGACTGTATTACTATTTATATTTTACAGATGAGAAAACAGATTTATAAAGTAACTTACTGAAGATGGCAAAAGTAATGGGGCAAATATCTACAGTTTACTTTTTAAACTCCCAAGTTACTGCCTCTTTTCATGTCAGCACAGTGTCTTCTGAGGAAGCAAAGGAGCAGTGTCTAGACAGGCTCTAGAAAGACCCAAGTAAGACACAGTTGAGCTAAGAAAGAAATAGGTACTAGATAATCAAGAACTAACAAGAAGAGTAGAAACTCAGCCAAGGAGATAAACAAACAAGAGAGACAGTAAGAATGAACTCCACAATGTTGTTTAATGAATATTCTGGCAGATCTTGCCACATGTTATCTAAGAACAACAACCCTAAGAGCTACTGAAATTCTTCCATTACCGTGAGAGCCATTTTCCTTGATTTGCTACTTTTTCCTCTTGGTAACTAAGATCCATTTTTAAATAATAGCTGACTTACCTTAAGGGTTCAGTGCTCTCCTCTGACCTTACATCATGTGCTAAAACTACTATAGGTTGCAATATATAAAACCAAAGAAACAAAAACTATACTTTCTTCTATGATTTCTACTTTTTCTTAAGATATGTTAAAATTTAGTAGCATTAAGGTGATGAATTTAGCTGTTTTAATATACCTGATTCTAAATATTATTTCTTACATTTAAGAAAGTCATGTTCTAATTTCTTGGTTGAGTCAATAAATGCTATTGAACATCTAATATGTGATAGATTCTACTCTAGGCATTAGAAGTATGAAGATATCTAACATGTTAGTTCCTACTCTATAACTATCAAACAGTAGGGGACACAGATTAATAACAAACATTGAACCAATATATTACACATATACATACACATAACTAAAAGTAACATAAAATAAGGAAATTCATAATTTCTCATGGAATGAATTCCAGTGGTAAGGCACACTTAAAGTTAGTTGAATCAGGAGTTCTAAGACCTTGGTCATTGAAGATCAATAGACATAAATATGCATATTTGGGGATAAACTCAACTGACATGATAAGCCAGCAACTCAACTAGGTGGAAGAAAAGTGATAGTGGAGGGAAAAGACACCAGTGTAGCCAGCTGACCACAAGTAGTCAGCAAACTTTGGGTATAAATCAGTAATTTTAACAGGATTGAATTTTGAGTCTAAAGTATGTTATGGCACCTCAGGTAAGAGAGTGGCTATTGTCCTAAAGATCAGTCTGGCTGATTTTGTAGAGCAGAAAGAGTAAATGAAGAGCATTAAAACCCAAGCATTGGACCTTTCTAAGTATAGGGATCTGTGCAGCTACACTGGATTATGTCATAAAGCCTACCTTGCTCTGGCATATGGATTTATGAGTTATCTTCCTCCCTTTCATTATGGACATTGTAAATAAAGTAGCTGCCATTCCTGCTCTGGGCTAGTGGTATAACAGTACATCATATGGTAGTCATGGTGGGGGTCTCCCATTCAGCCCTGAATTAAGTACCAATCATGTTCCATCATGGACAATGCAGGCCCTTGAAGGGTGTCTCAGCGTTGGGTTGGGGCAGCAGTTTAATGGGAAGGGGGGATTGACTTCTCCTCTCCCTGTAGCAGTCCCACATTTTTACTTTGCTCTGAGCTCAGCAAATTATGTAGCTGGCCCTGTGCAAAAGACTAGGAAAGGGGATTAAACTTTAAATTTCCAGAAGAGTTGGAAAACCTCTTAGTATGGGACATGACAAAGAAGCAGGTGATAGTGTTCATATCAGGGCCGATTTATTTGCCAATGGGGCTCGATGTTAATATTCTTTTACTTAAAAGAAGGCAAAACAAATATGACAAAATGTGACCAATTCTTCATTATGGTTGTTGACACAGGGAATTTGTTAAGTTAGTGTCTATAATTTTCAGTTTTCTTTTTTTTCCTTTGAAATTCTTGCTAAAAATGAGTATAAAAACATTGTATTTAATGAATATGTTCAAGTAATTTACCTAGGAGTTTGAGGTATGTGTATGTATCATATTGACTTTTAGCCTTGTATAGCATGAACATTCTTCCCTCGTTGATTTTCCACATGGTCTTGCCATAGCTAGTGAATTTGCAGTTAAAATCTTCCATGAGTATAGCAACATTCATTCATTTATTCATTCATTCCACAAATTATTGTCTATATTTGCAGATACTAGGAGTAGAGAAAGAAAACACAAGATTCTTTCTTCTAAGATGCTTGAAAATATGTAAACTAAGGATTATAAAATAATATGTTAAGAACAGAAAAGTCCAGCATGCCATAATATTTATCCTAACACATTGGCAAACTACAAGAAGTGTTCCTGGAAAAGGTGGTGTCAAAGGAGCTCATGGGCTTCACAGGATGATACCTGTGCATAAAGAAGTAGGAAGGACATTTCCAGTAAAAGGAACCATGTATGCTAAAGAAAATGGCATGTTAAGAATGTTGCAAAATGTCTGGATTACATGGAGGGTCAGTTGCATATAGCAAAGTGGTATTGAGTAGGTTTAGAGATAAAGTAAGGCAACAAACCATAAGGGGCCTTATACGTCCTTCATATTTTCATAAGACTTTTTCAATCTCTTTGGCACACGGACAGAACCTGTAATCACTTTCTGGCAAAAAAAATTATGAATGGAAATATTTATATAAGTAATATATAGGCTGATAACAGTAGATTCACTAAACATTCATAGAACTTTTATTCAGAAGAATAGAGGGAGTCTAAATGGACCTTATATAAATCTAAAATTTTCCACAGTTTGAATAGCAAAAATCAAAGTTACTCAGCTTTATCTGGATTGGATCAGCAATCTGGATGAAATACTTTATATTAAACTTCTCCCACACCAGCCTATCTTCTCATGATGAAATGCTTCCTCAATTTGTTCTGAGTTACTGGGAAGGGCACTTCTCCAATACACAGAACGAATCTGGGAAATCAATCTTCAGAGTGTTTTGCCCTTGAGCTATCCATATATGTGTGTGTATTTATAAAAGAGAGAGAGGGTTAAAGGTTTTTTTCCCTCAATTGTTTATACTCACAGGATACATCCAATATTACAGCAATGATGCATATTCTTAATAATTTCCAGGATGGTTGGCTTCTAATTTTATTTTTTGAAAGTTTAGATTTTCCTATGCAAATTTCCTTGAAGCAAGGGAAAAAAGCTTCTCTATTTACAGACACCACACACACACACACACACACACACACACACACACACACACACACACACACACACACACACAGAGTCTATCGATACGTACACCCATGAGGCCAATTCAAATCTGAAAGATATGCCAGAGCGAGAGCTTATTTTGAGAATTATAAACTATGATTATCAAATATATCGTATACAAATTTCAAAAGAAATAACCACTTGATTCTTAAGCAATAACTACTTCTATGTGTCTAATATGATAGGATGATTTTTAGCTCTCAAAGCATATTCTTTGAAGGAAAGGAAACATTTCTATAATGCTCTTAAATAAGCATATTTGTGAGAACAATTGCTTTGTCTTCTCAGAACACTATTACTGAAAACCTAAGAAGTCTTGATTCTTCTTTTTCCTAATAGTCCTTTCAGATATACTCTTTACAAAAAAGCAGTAGTTTAAAGAGTCTTCAGGACTGTCAGAAACAAATGACAGTATTTAGTGGTTATGCACTGATACTGTATGTTTCTTTGTTCTTAAAAAATCATATTACTTCCTTTTTAACTCTTAACTAATACTTAGCAGCCAGTACATGGGACTCAGAAGTTAGACATTAAGGAGTTCTAATTTCAACATTACCTCTTGCTGTGAGGATTAAATATGATAATTCAGATAAAGCTCTTAGCCCAATACTTGGTACTAATGAAATTTCATCTTTAATAGCCTACATGAACATTTGAGGATAGGCATTGTTTTTCCAGTCCATAAACTAACTATTCTAGAAGATCAGTAAGAGCCTGGAGTTTTCTGATATAAGGTTGACCTTTCATGGTGTATCCATAAGGATATTCTGGATTATGCCATAGAAACAAACAGTTCTCAAATTTCCATGGTTCAAATGCCCCCCCCCCAATATATTTCTTTCTCATTTCCAGTGAGGTCCACTAAGAAGGTACTGCTAACCATAGTTACCTCAAGATCTAGGCTAGAGAGGGCACCTCTGTCCCTAATGAGTTCCCAGAATTTTCTTGGCAAAGGGAAAAGAATATGGTAAATGAATCATTGGATCTTAAAACGTCAGTAAAAAAGCAGCACGACTCTTTTGGTCCTGTGTCACTGGCCATTCATCTTCCTTCAAATGGGTTGGAGGAGTAAAATCTACCATGTACCTTAATGAAAACTATCATCTCCTTTTAGATTAACTGTGAGGCAGATAATGAAAAAATAAAAAGTTTTCCTTCTTAGATAGATATTGTGAACAAATGCATTCCCTTCTCAGTAGGAATTGTTTAATGTTTAGGGAAATGTTTTGCTACCTACTTTCATTAGAACTTAAAAATTTCTCATAAATGAATACGGCTAAAATCCATATTTATAACTTTCAGGCATTCATAAACAAACTGGCTAAATACCCAGTTCCCTTATTCTGCTTGCCAGGAATTCAGGAGACTTGGTAAGGACAAGATGCCACAGCACATCTATTTGATAATAAGGCTTGGAGAACTGTGTTTTTCAAAGCTCAAACCTATCAAACTGATTCTAGTGTTTGCCAGCTCCACTCTCACATATAATTTTTCAACTAGGACAGGATGACAAAACACACACACACACACACACACACACACACACACACACACCCCACAACCCTGAAAGCCTGCAGCAGTGTGTCTGACGTGTTAATATGGAATGCAGGTTCAGATTGCAGATTGGTTTTGTTTTAGAAGCAATGAGACTGCCACACAGAGAAAGACATTTAAAACAGCACCTTAAGCTAAACAAACACCACTTTTCCAAGGTGCCTCATCATTAACCTTGAAATGTTGATATGCCCAGGAACAGAAAAGCAGACAACAACAAGGTGACAGGCTATGAGAAACGCAAAGAATATTTGTGATTTGTGGTGTGTGTGTGTGTGTGTGTGTGTGCATGTGTGTGTGTGTGAGTGTGTGTGTGTGTGAGAGAGAGAGACAGAGAGAGAGAGAGAGAGACAGAGAGAGAAGAGAGAGAAACAGAAGGAAAGAGAGGAGAGAGAAAGAAACAGAGATGGAGGGAGAGGCAGAATGGGGATATTTAGCAATGGAGATGAGTGGTAGCTCCAGAATTTCTGTATCATATGGGGATCATAACATGTGCAATGGTAAGGGCTTGAAGCTGCAGTTTCTTATCACTTTATTTCAGTTATCCAGATCGAAGAATGGGGATAGGTGGAGATAATGAACCGGAGGCATAGGCAACCACCGGTCACTCCTGTGACACCAACACCAATGGTGATACTATTTTCTATATTTAGGGCTTTCTTCTTCCTTACCCCAAACCACAGAGTAGTCACTGTTATTACAGTCTAGATATCACTTTAGTTTTGTTCTAAAATTGTAAACATCTGGGGTTATTTGAAGACTATTTCTGTATTACTTGCAAGTGTTGACAACCTGCTCCTAAAGTAGCTGAGTGATCCCTGTTTGGTGAGAAGTTGGAGCATATTTGTCCCTACGTATAATATTGCTAGCAGGTCAACCAAGTCAAATACTATTACAGTGTGACTGTGTTGTCCTGCTGTACATTACATCAACAATTTGTATATAGCACGGACAGATTTCCTGGTCTTGGCTGATAGCCCATTTACTCCAAGTAATAGTTGATAAAACACAGTTGCAAGACAGCAAGAGAATTTGGACAGTCCCTTGGAGTTTGCTAAAATGGATTTGGCCTGTGGCTCTGCTCCTGATAGCCAGCTGTCTTTTCACTACCACATTTCTTCTTCTGTGAATGTTATTTATAGCTTTAAAATGTTTTCAGGGATAAGGCAGTAGCATACACAAGGCATTTTCAGTGCTACACCGATGATGGGAGCACTCAGAAAAATAACTGTTGTAGTAAGATAATCACTTTTTCATCCTTAAGGAAGCCCATTGTGAAGGAGCAAGCTGCCACTTCTTACTGGCTATTACATATTGCTGACAATGCCTCTTCCTGCTGTTCTTTTAAAGAGGACCTCAAATTAAACCTATTACACCTTAGATCCCAATTACATGGAAATCCATAACCTTTCTGAAATGTGTCTAAGCACTAACATGCACACCCACTCCATTCAATATTCCTACTAACTGGTTTAGGGTCTTGACATTGCCTAGTAAGAAGATTATAGAAATGCCTGAAGGACAATTCTGGGTATAAAACCAAATGCCCCCATGTGCATTACAATTGCCTCAAAAAAAAAAAAAAAAAATCCCCTTCATCTTTTTATTAATTGTATAATTAATGCATTCTGTGTACTGATAAGAATAATGCCATGTAATTAATTTTTAAGAATTAAAAACTTGCCTTTATCCAGCCTCATGGTCTACTTTCATGTTTATAGCTGTGAATATAAATCCTCTTATCTAATTATAACATGACTGGTTTCATTGTTGAAACAAAGCAGTTCTTTGTCATTTTTTATTTGATTATGTAATATTTATTTTATTATATTAATTTTAATCTATCCAGGAAAAAAAATAAGACCCAAGGACTTAAAATTTTAAGTCTTCCAAAGCTTATCAGAAAAATGCCATGCTGCTTTGGATAAGGTATGATATTTCATTTGTTTTCTGTGTCTGTTTTTGTCTTCCATGATTACCCATTCTGTTTACCAAAAGGCTCAATTAGCATTTGAATAGTGAGCCCGAGAGCAGACAGGTTGAGAATTCTTATAGAACTAATTTGGCAGTCCTTCTCCTTTCCCCCTTCTGCCTTCACAGCCTTTTCTTTGCCTCTAATCAAGCTGCAGTTATTAAAGCTAGAATAAAAGACCTGATTTTCCATTACATTGATGCATGCTGAACAGAGCCTTGATTTGCTTTTTCTTTCAGCAATGCTAATTGGACTCAAAGGAAATATTTAGTTTATAATAGCGAATGAAGAATTCATTTAATTTTAGGGAAGGGGAAAGTCAGCGATGGAACTAGCCTCTATATATATACTTTTTTCCCCCAACTATTTCTTTCCTTTAAGAGTATTTATCATAATGCTTTTATAAATACCAGGGTTATTTAATTATCAATGTTAATAGCCTCAGGTTAGGGAATTTTTTCTGATTTCTGCTTGGAAGGAAAATATATATATATAGTGTGTTTAGAAAACCTCCTTCCAGCTAGGTCTGATCAATGTATAACAAAGACTTAATTTAAGTACTTTTCATCTTCAAGGACTGCTTTCTCTTCAGGTAGTGGAGTATCTTCCGGACTAAGTTCTCATCACCACTCTCCCTATCAGATAATTGGCTGGTGTTGTTCATGGGATCATGCTGTTGAGATAGAACAAGTGGGGAACTTTAGACAAAGAAGCATGGTTAATATTATCTTAGAATGTCATATATGTTGGTTTCATATGAGAGGAGTAGGAGAATGGCTCATTTTAAAAGTATGAATCAGGGGCGCCTGGGTGGCTTAGTCGGTTAAGCGTCCGACTTTCGCTTAGGTCATGATCTCGCAGTTCGTGGGTTCGAGCCCCGCGTCGGGCTCTGTGCTGACTGCCAGCTCAGAGCCTGGAG